>NC_140971.1:59012852-59180352 GCF_056783735.1 Eptatretus burgeri
CTTCTTGGTTGCCTCTCAGATCAGTCTGCTCCTTGTTTGGTCATCCAATTTGGAGGGACGGCCTGATCTAGGCAGGGTCTTGGTGGTACCATACACATTCCACTTCTTAATGATCATCTTGACTGTGCTCCAAGGGATATTCAAGACCTTTGAAATATTTTTTATACCCATCCCCTGATCTGTGCCTTTCCACAACTTTATTCCAGAGGTCTTTGAAAGCTCCTTGGTGCTCATGGTTGAGTTTTTGCTGTAAAATGCACCACTCAGCAGAGAAAACCTAGAGAAACAGCTGATTACCTCCACCACCGAAGGTGAATGAGGTTATGTTTTCACCCCTCTTTGTTTGCTACTTGCAAAATCGAAGATTTTTCAAAGTATATTGGTCAGTCGATTTTGTTATTCTGTCTGTCTGTCAATGTCAGACAAACAGCGACAAAATCGCTGTTTGTCTGTCTGAAAATTAAACAGCAATTTCATAGTGCATTACTCTGAATTGCGAAACCAACTATTTTTGAGATCAAAAGGTCAAACCTCAACTCAAGGTCAAACTTCTAAAATCAAATTTCATCTGAAAAACCAATTTTAATCTGATTAACCTGAAAATTAAGCAGCAATTGCATAGTGCATCACTGAATTTGGTAAACAACTATATTTGAGGTCAAAGGTCAAACTTCTAAAATTATCAATTTCAATCTGAAAAATAATTTCTTTTCATCCGATTGACCTGAGCTTTCATTAAGATTGTCAATTTTAATCTTAATGAAATGGACAATTTTATGTATCCATGGCAACCTTTGGAGAAGGGGTAGATTTTGCAAGTATCGTGCTCTCCATGTCTTTTTCAAGTTTGTTTGTCTGTATGCAGAATATCTCAAAAAATTGTTTGCGGATCTGGATGAAATTTGGTGGGCAAGTTGGGTGTGAGACAAGGACAAATTGATTAGATTTTGGTGAAGATCCGAATCGGACTACTAGAAAATTTTAAGTGATTCTTCACCATTGAGAGATAGGACCAAAAATGATAGATAGCATGATATCTCAAAAAGTTGTGGACGGATTTGGACGAAACTTGGTGGACACATTGGGTGTGTGATAAGGAAGAATTGGTTCAGTTTTGTTGAAGATCTGAATCTGGATCCGGATCCGATAATTTTTTTAAGTGATTCTTCACCATTGAGAGATAGGGCCAAAAACGACATATAGCACGATATCTCAAAAATGTATTGGGCCCGATATGTTCTCGTGGATCAGACATCACGTGGCAGAGGTATGTGCTCTACCAAGTGCCCTTCTTGTTTTATCCTGAAAGAATCAGAATCACTACAATTTAACACTGGTGGAGGCCAATTAACTTTGTGTGTTATTTTGAATGTGATTGGTTACACCTGAGCTAATTTATAATTGCTATTATAAGGGGGTATATCTCTACATGTATATATGTATGTATGTGTATATATATATATATATATATATATATATATATATATATATATATATATATATATATATATATATATATATATATATATATATATATATATATATATATATACAGGGTGTCCCAAAAGTGACCTCGGGATTTATAAATTAAATAACATTTCTGTTTTTCAATAATTTATGATTATTTTTTATACCAAAAGAAAATTTACAAAATGGAGATAAATTTGCTTTATTTATGAAAAATGATGCAGCTTAGATGTCCTCCATTTTCGGCTTTGCAGAGATGGGCTCTTTCGACAGCATTTTCCATAACAGTGGACAATAACTCTGGCTGCAGCCCTCAAATTTCTGCACAGATGTGCTTGAGCTGCTGAATTGTATGGGGCTTATTGATGTATACACACTTCTTTAGGTAACCGCAAAGATAATAATTGGGAGGCGTCAAATCAGGAGAACGTGATGGCCAATAAATTTCTGAATTTCACGAAATTATTCGGTGTCCATGCTCTTTGAGTGAGAGTCATTGATCGATGAAATTTAAAATAAAATTCCACGATTTTGGTTCTTTGTTCAGTTGTGAATTTTTCCACGGGTAATTTCCAAATGTTAATCGAAATTCTGAAAAGAAAAGAAAAACAAATTATTAAAAAACAGAAATGTTATTTAATTTCTAATTCCCTTGGTTACTTTTGGGACACCCTGTACATATATATATATATATATATACTGTATACCGCTAATTCTATGTATATATATATATATATATATATATATATATATATATATATATATATATACTGTATACCGCTAATTCTATGTATATATATATATATATATATATATATATATATATATATATATATATATATATTCATACCGTTAATCCCAGATATATATATATATATATATATATATATATATATATATATACATACAGTTAATTACAGATATATATATATATATATATATATATATATATATATATATATATATGCATATATATATATATATATGTATATACATAACCGATATATCCATTTCGCTATGTGTGGTGGATCAATCCATTAAGTAATGCCTGGACACAAACCAGCATGGTGGTTGATCAAATGTACAGAGCTCAGTTTGCAATTGCCTTAACTGTATCACACAGTCCTTTGTCTGATCTATGACAAACCAAATTATTCATTCCTCCCAAATGACAGAATTATATTGGCGAGGTCATTTTTAGGATAGTGAGCTATTGTTGAATTTTTTACCTTTATCTCTCCAGCGCTTATCACCATGAAGGAAAATGCAAGCACTCAAACATTCCAGCATCTTGGTTTTTACAAGCATTTACAAGAAGTATCGACATGGAAAGAAGCATTTTGGTCCACCACGCCCATATCACACCATTGCCCCTCCATACTGATGTTGTGGGCTGCAAATAACTACAAAGAACTAACTTATCTGGTGGAAGTTAGTTTGTTGCAGAACCTCTGCTTGCGATCTCAGATCGTCTTCCCTTTCAGTCGCACTGTTCGAAGACCTGGGGTATGTTCAGTTTCCAAGTTTCTGGTAGATCTCTCGCCAAGCGACTTAAGCACTCAAACAAGCACTCCATTTTAAATCGTTAATAAGGAACGGTTGACTTGGCAAGTGCTAGCTAACTGCTTGGTAACTGAACACAGCCCTGCTCGTATTGAGTCGAGGAGGTCTCCTGCACCATGGTCTTGCCTGGCTCAGGAGGGGGGGGGGGGTGAAGGCTGCTTCATGCCCAACCTTGCCAACCGAAGAACAAGTCACATTTCTCAAAAGTAGTTACTCACTTCCATGGTGTGAGATATTGTTAAGGCTTTTCAAAAAACCCCTTCGCCATGCTGCCTCTGAAATTATCCCACCGGCTGGGCGGTGAATATGAGTATAAAGTGGAAATAGAAGGTCAAAGTGGTCTAAAAAGAATATATATATATATATATATATATATATATATATATATATATATATATATATATATATATCTGCAAGTATAGATATACATCTTGCAATTTCCCCCATCATCTCTCATCATGTACAGAACATTTGTTCAGTAAATATTAAACACACAATATTTACATTTAAAGTGACATACAGCATACTTCCAACCGAGGCGGAACTAACAACTCCGTTCATTTTATGTTAAACTGAATCAATGCCTATTCAGCACTCCAAGGGAGCATAACACCTCATCAGTGTCCTTCACGTACAAAGGAAGGCATTGATGCTGATAGTACCTTGATCGTAAATTGCAATCTGCGTGTGTGTTGTCCAAATAACTCAGGTAACTGTAATGTGCTACAGAAATCGGATTTAAAAATGTGACAGTAAATGGATCTGATGATGATCAACCTTCACCTTATGGTCAGATATGAGCAACGAGATGCACCATTGAGCAGCAAATGCAACTTTAGTGGATTTCTTAGCAATTTCTCTGGAACCAGCCAAGTCTTAGCCACGACAGGTCGAAATTCTTAGCCATGTCACATTTGCTTTAAGGTGAAACTAAGTGCAGTATATGCAACAGAAACCCATAATACACAGTGTGTACAGTTTATATATACAGTACACACACACACACACACACACACATATATATATATATATATATATATATATATATATATATATATATATATATATATATATATTGCAGTGACCTGCAAAAGTATTCACACCTGACCAATAATGCCACATTTAGATGAATTATGAATGATGTAGAAACAATTTTTTCAAATGAACTTTTTTATTCATAATTGAAGAGATCAAACTAAACACTGTTGTCGTTGAAGGAGGTTACACGTTAGGAATACCTGTAAAAACATGTACAAATGAAAATTCACTGGTTGCAAAAGTGTTTAGCCCCTAAGGTCAGTACTTGGTGGAAGCACCTTTTGTAGTAATGACTGTAGTCTTTGTGGGTAGGTCTCCACCAGCTTTACACAGTGAGATGGTGACATCTTTACCCATTCTTCACGTGAAAATTGCTCTAGTTCTGTCAAGTTTGATGGGAATCGTCGATGGACTGCAATCTTCAAGTCTCACCATAAATGTTCAATTGGGTTCAAGTCAGGACTTTGACTGGGCCACTCAAGAACATTTACTTTCTTCTTATTCTCCCAGCCCCCTATATCTCCCAGCCAGTTTCAGATTCATGGCTGACTAAAACATGTTTTCATCAAGAATTCTCCTGTACTTTGCACCATCCATTGTCCCTTCTATCCACACAAGCTTGCCAGTCCCTGCTGATGAAAAGCAGTCCCATAATACGATGCTGCCACGACCATGATTGACAGTTGGGAAGGTATTGATGCAGTGTTAGGCTTGTGCCAGACATAACGCTTTGAATTTAGACCAAAAGTTCAATTTTTGTCTCGTCTGACCAAAAAAAACTTCTCTCCACATCCCGGCAGTATCATTGAGATGCTTTTTAACAAACTCCACATGAGCTTTTAGATGCGTCTTTTTCAGTAATGGCTTCTTTCTTGCCACCTGTCCATAAAGGCCAGCTTTGTGAGGGGAACGGGATCTTGTTGATTGATGAACACTGACCCTCAACTCAGACATAGAACCTTGCAGATCTTTCAGTCATCGTTGGATTTATCGTGACATCCCAAACCAGTTTCCTCCTTGACTGGCTACTGAGTTTGGATGGGCAACCTGATCTTGGTAAAGTGTCAGTGATGCGACACGTCTTCCACTTCTTAATGATGCATTTCACCGCACTCAAAGAGATAATGAGTGACTTTGAAATCTTCTTATAGCCCTCTCCTGAATGGTGCTTCTCCACCACTTTATGTCTGACTTCTTTGGAAATCTCCTTGGTCTTCATGTTGCCTTGTTGTTTGACCAGGTGAGCTGCACTTTAAAACTCTTTAGATAAGGGGTGGACCTAATTTTTTTTCAGTTAAACCGCTGATTACATCCAAGTGAAAACTATTCCATTTATTTTGTAACCTTTCAAACAAATAATTTGTTCCTGAAATGAATTAGGCTAAATTCGGCAAAGGGTTTGAACACTTATGCAACTGAGAATGTTGCTGTGTTTGAGCCTGGGGAGTAACTGCTGACACCTATCTGCCTGGGTTTTTCCCGACATCTTTGTTCTTTGTTTCTTAAATTTTTTTCTCACAATTCTCTTTATTCACTATAATTCTTGCTTTTTCTTCTCTTTTACTCTCTATTCCTCTCATTCGTGATCAATCTGTCTAAGGAGAAGTGAATTCTTGCAGAAATTTTTCTCTAAGGCTCACTTGGCTGCGCCTGGATGGGTTTGAGGATAGTGGAGTAGCGGCTGAAACCCGAATCCTATTCAGGTCCCTCCTGATGACTCCATCTTTGCTCTTTACTTCTTTGGGTTCCTTCTTGATCTTCTGTTTCATCATCCACATTTTATCTTTATCACTTTGGAGTAGTTTGTGAAGCCTCCATATATGAAGTTTGATTTTTAAAGCATCATTAAATAAGCTCAGGTGGCATCAATATGTGAAAACTTTGGAGGGGGGGGGGTGAAGATGTTATAGTTGGATGATATCAAACCCCATCCTCATGTCTTTTTTTATAACCGCCATCCCTATTGGTCTGTTTATTGATGTTTGTTTGTTTTTTTCCCTTTAGAAGCTTTTAATTATGTCTTTCTTAAAGTGTCCATTCAGCCTGGATGCGGCAGTTTTGGTGGGAGAACGGATGGACGCTCTCCGTCGCGGCTATTTTGCCTCAGGGTCAGGGCCGCATTTAGGTATGTAGAGGCCCTGGAGCATGTATGTTGAAGCCCCCTGTAATATTGCATGTAAGATTTCGATTTCTTGAGTCTTGCTGTTTGCTGTGCCATACCCCCACCCAGCCAGCCACCCCCCCACCCCCCCTCCCCCGGAGCCAGCCACACCTCCTCCTCATACTCCTTTCTGTGTTCACTCAAACCTGAAACGGAAGCGTGACTGAGCAGGAATTAATAGCCATAGCCAAGAGATAAAGAGGAGAGTTTGAGCAGGTCCTGGTGGAGGAGGTTGAAGGACGTGCAGCGGAAAGGTGTGTGAGATGTGTGTGACCCCACGAGTGACACAGGAATGAGACTCCGTGCCGGAGGAGCCGACAGAGAAGTGTGATTGTGGGGAGAAGTGGTGGTTGCAAAGCACCGGGAAGAATGGTGTAAATGGGGAGATGGGAGCCAAGGTAATCGGAGGTCTGGGCGGGAACTCTCCACGGGGAAGTGTGCGTACCTGGGTGTGTGCAGTGTACAGGGGGGTCCATCAAGTGGACTGTCTGAACTCACACCCAAGGTCACAGCACAGGTTACTGTGATGGAAACGGAATGGCTGGTATGCAAGCCATGTTCTCGGTGTACGGTTCACTGTCGTGTTGTGAGGTCAAAGCCACGCGGGTACTGCTGGGTGGCACAGGCAACCGGGAAGGTGAGTGTGGGGACGTGGCACGTCTGGAGAACGAAGTGAGTAGGGTATGTGTGGTGCCTGTGAGCGAAGTGTGTGGATTGGATAAGGAGGAAGGAAAAGGAATGCAGACGGTGAATCTGTCATTAAAAACGGACTGTTTAGCTGTTAGCGGCAGGTTCAGAGTGGCTTCTCCAGGGATTAGTAATCACGACTCAAGCTCGGGATGAGTTGGGTGGTGAAAAGGAGGCTCTGCACGTTGGAGCATGTGTGCATTAGAGCCCCTGGTTAGAGTTAGTTAGATGGGTATTTCGTACTTCGGGCTTTGCAGAGAGCCTGGAGGATTAAATAGAAATGCCGCAGGTTGAGCATGTTTCATGGCCCCTGTAAGCCTTCACGAACAGGAGAAGGTCAACAGGCAAATTGGGGTAAGAGATACAGGATGTTTCAAAAAGTGATGCAACTTTAAATGTTTATTTACAAAGAAACAGAAACCTCAGGAACGTGAACCAAACATTTCTTGAAAGCTTGTGACATGCTATTTTCTACCAATGATTGCTAAAGCAGTAAGTCACTGTTAAAGTTAGTGAGAGCACAAGGTCTGAAATTGGCATTTACACAAAATCATTGCAATTGATGTTCTCGATGTGTGCCTCTCCACCGTTCAGACAGGCATTGATCCTGACTCCAAAGTTCTGTCCAACTTTCTTGTAGGTCTCATGTGGCACTGCCTGGAGGCAGTGTGACACCTCCTGCTTCAGATCATCCAGTGTGGCAGGGCAGTTGGCATAGACAGAGTCCTTGGCAGCCCCCAGAACCAGTAGTTCAGAGGGTTCAAGTCTGGGTAATGGGGTGCCCAGTCATGAGTGGTACCCAGGACAACGAGGTGGTTTCTGAAGAGCAGCCACAGGAAAGTGAAGGGGTCGTCAGCCATATGTGGAGGTGCACCATTCTGCATAAACCAGGTCATGCTGAGCTGGCTTTGGGTGACCTTTTGGACTAGATTATTATGGAACTTCTGGAGCATGGCCTGGTAGCACTCACCATTGATTGTCACCATCCTGCTGTTGTCATTCTTATCATTCCCGAGGCCCGAGCGTTCCCCATTTGGCATTGAAGGCACAGAAGCATGTGACCTTAGGCCCTTTCAGGTACCTCTCAGTGATCTCCTCAGCTGGTTATGCCCCCCAGAAAATGTTGTTGTGGTTGTTGGTGGCACCATTCAAATGGAAATAGGCTTCATCACTGAACCAGATCAGGTTGATCCAATTTGGGTACCGCTCCATCATGACACTGAGCCAATTGCACATATCAAGTTTCCTTCTCATGTCATCTTGACTCAGTTTATGCCTAATAGAGATGATGTATGGGAAAAGCTTCAGTTCCTGAGTGAGGATACATCAGACTGATGTTGGTTTGATACCTAGCTCCCGGGAGCGCCGGCGGTGGGTCTTCTTGGGACTCTCCACTGCAGAATCCCACAATGTGTTGATATTGGCTTGGCTCTTGGTGACTAATGATGGCCTGCCACTGTTGCCCTTGCTCTGGTTGTGCACTGTACCCTAGTGCTCAAAATGTTTCACAATACGTTGAATGGCACAATTTGTGGGTCCATCACATGTTCTGAGGTCGAATTCCCGGCAGAATCTCCGTTAGGTGTCTACAAATGATTTAGTCTCGTACCACAGAGCCACCATTTTTGGCTTCTGCTTCACTGTCAATGGCATAGTTGAGCTATGGAGCTACAAATTCCAGAGAACAAATATCCTGAAAGCATCACCAAACCCTGAAAAAGAAAATGGTATCGGTCAAAAAACAAAGAAACGGCGGTAAGTCAAAGTTGTATCAATCTTTTTGAAACATCCTGTATATCCCTCTTTAGTCCTTCAGGAATTGAACGGGGCACAGAGGTAAATTTGCATGGTTTCCCCCATGAAGATTGATGCAAAAGTGGGGGTGCCAGGTTGCACAGGGAGGGGCTCTATGGGAAACCTGAGCGGAGCCTGAAGCAGGTCATGATCGTGCAGCATGCAGGAATGACTGGACAGCACGCACAGCCCAAGTGGGTGTGGTCATAATGGCTGCTGAATCTCCACGGGTCTCGTGGGTATTTTGTGGATGTTCAGCTGAACGTGTGTTGGGCATAGAGGCTGAGGTTGGGTTCTCCATGGAGGAATCCTCGGGGCCTAGTGTGAATGCGAAAGGTGCCAAAGTAAATTTACCTGTGGGGGTGTGGTTCATGGGGAATAGGTTTTGGAGAAGGGCATCCTGGGCATGAGGAGCACCCACCATACCCACAGCAGGCCATGAGCCCTGAGGGTGCAGCTATATTTGGGGTCTGAATAGGCTGGAAGTGGAGACTTCCAGGCCAAATAGGTCAAGTGTGAGTTTCTTTGCTTGTACTCGTAGGGCTACAAGGGCCATTTGCTTGCTGACCTTCTGTGTGCCACATTGGCCAAAGACCTTGTGAGAGGTCAATAGGCCCTTTTTGTGCAATTTTCTGGGCCCTCCAGGCCATTAAAGAACTCCAGTTGTGGAGAGGTCATATGGGCCACAGGGAAGCTCTGGCTGCTGACAGGATCTTCTGTCACCGAGGACACTTGCAGTGCCAGGACCCAAGGCCCGAATGGACAACATCGGGGGAGGAGTCTTATACTGTGTATGTGGGCTCCATCGACTTTATAGACTCTTCAGAGCAGGAAGAAGAAGAGGCCCTCCTGGTCAGGGCCGCCGAGAGCCAGAATGGGCCCTTATCCCTATGTGCGGATTTGTTTATGAACCCATTTCATCCGGATGGGGAGTTGCCAACACTCCTGTGTTCATTCACATCATTACGTCATTCCGCTATGATCATTATGTAAATTGTTTCCATGGTGGTCTATTTTACGAGGGATGGTGTTACTCCCCATGGCAATGGCATGCCGAGGGATTGCCCTGAGTGGCTTGGAGGGAGACACAAAATAAAGCTTCCCACAATGTTTTGTCATCACAAACAATCACGATATGAAACAAAAGATTGAAGGTATAATTACGGAGCCCTATTAGTTCCGGGCCCCGGGGTAGTTACCACTCCTGCCCCACTCCCCTCTCGGCCTGCACCTTCACTCCTGGACCATTCACTCCTTTCCCAACCACACATTTTTGTTCAAATTGCATTCGGATGTAGTAGTTGAAGTGCCAGAGTGATTGAATGCATAGGATTAACAGAACAACGCATTAGAATAGGAAAGAATACTGTTTTTACCTTCACCAGAGGAGTGGGTATTACATTTGGGTCCATTTGTTTGTCTGTTTGTCCGCGTAGAACTTTCGTATTTTTCTCTGCAACTGCTTGTCGGATTGAGATGAAATTTTCACCATTGGTGCGACGACTCATGTAGAATGTTCCAATGATAATTATGACGTCATAGGTCACATACTGTGGCAGCCATATTGGAAAACGGAAAAACTTTGGACCTCTGTATCTGTAGGGGGAAGAAAGGAGTTTTTGAAACCAGATCCCACGGGAGGCTGTGCCATGCTCTCGGGCTGTCCTGCTGTGCCATGCCTCTTCCTCCTACTCCTTTCTATGTGCACTCAAGCCTTTCGGGACACCATGCTAACCGGGCCTGTGAGGGGACGTGATTTACATCCTTACCAGATGTGCCATGGCAGCACAGCTTGGATATTTCTTGTCTAGTCTGCCTTTATCTGTTGTCTCTCTACTGTAGTGAAGACATAGTTTATTTGAGGATCTCGCTCGTGTGTTTGGTCCTGCGGGCGAGTATACTGGTTGTAGGTCAGGGAGTGTTTTTATTGGTGCATCATTTATTTGTTGTTATTGCTTCCTTGTAAATTTCCTCCCTGTGACCAATATTGCTGTTCTAATTAAATACTAGCAAAGGTACCCGGCATTGCCGGGCAATACGAGGTCTCTCCTCTCACCCCTTCCTCTCCTTCCTCCCACCCCTAACCTGCTTGCTACCAACCCAACCCCCTCCCTCCGGACTCCCACTCCACCCCTTCCCCTCTCTCCTCCCATCTCCCTCTTTCCCTCCATCGTCCTACTTCCACTCTTCCCCTCCCTTCTCCCACAAAGGTACCCGGCGTTACCCGGAATCTCACGTACATCTATTGGACAACCACAATTAAGCACATATTTAGAGACAAACATCACTAGTCACTTTGCTGATGGGAATACGAAGAGAGAGAGAGAGAGAGAGTGAGAGAGAGAGAGAGAGAGTGAGAGCGAGAGTGAGAGTGAGAGTGAGAGTGAGAGTGAGAGTGAGAGTGAGAGTGAGAGTGAGAGAGAGAGAGAGAGAGAGAGAGAGAGAGAGAGAGAGAGAGAGAGAGAGAGAGAGAGAGAGAGAGAGAGAGAGAGAGAGAGAGAGATATATATATATATATATATATATATATATATATATATATATATATATATATATATATATATATATATATATATATATATATAGGGAAGCAAAGAGGGTGGGTGTGTGAGAATGGGGATGAGGAAGAGGGGGAGCGAGGAAGTGGGTAGAAAGAGGGAGGGTGAAGAAGGAAAGGCATTTTGATTCTAATCAATCCAAAACTTTTTGAGATATCGACATATCGTGCTGTACATAATTTTTATCCCTGTCACTCAATGGTGAAGAATCATATAAAAAAAATGACAGCATCTGGATTCGGATCTTCACCAAAATATAATCAACTTGTTCTTGTGACACACCCAACCTGTCCACCAAATTTCGGACTGAATCCGTCGCCAACTTTTTGAGATAGCCTGCTCACAGATAGACAGACAGACAAACAGACAGACAGGAGTGAAAACATAACCTCCATCCACCTCCTGTGATGGAGGTAATAAAGCTTGAACAGCTCCAGGTAAAGCAAAACACTGGTGATATAATTTGCATATCAAGGAGAAACAAACGCAAGCTGAAGACTGCTTTTGATAATTGTGATCAAACAACAAACAGAAATCTGCTGTCTTCACTGGAGATCAAACAGTATGGGGTCATGTCCGTCTTCCATTATTCATGATGATGATGATGTATCCGCGTCTTTCCCCATTTGCATTTGGCTGCAACTGGTGATGTGTAAAAAATGTGTCGTTTCCAAGAACACACCTTTTTTTTTCTTTTCAAAATACAACCTGTGTACATATATCCTCACCTCTACATGGGTTGAGTCCGAATGGAACCAAGCTGCTCCTGCTCTACCTATTGTACAATACTCCTCCACTGCCCTCAAACCACAGAGAACTCTCCACTTCATTCAAAAAAAAAAATAATACATATATATATATATATATATATAAATATATATATATATATATATATATATATATATATATATATATATATATGTATAATTATATACACATACTTCTGCTTGAATGGTTTGCATTCAGGTGCATGTCGAGCTTCGTGAAAACACACACACACACACACACACACACACACACACACACACACACACACACACACACACACACACACACACACACACACACACACACACACACACACACACACACACACACACACACACACACACACACACACACAAACATCCACCGGGCATAGTGGCGTGCGCTTGTAATCCGGCTACTCGGAGGCTTGGGTTGGAGGAATGCTTGAGGATGGGCGCTCTGTGCTGGCCGTGCTATGAGAGGGTGTAGGGCAGTCCGGAATCATGGCAAAACCCAATCCTTATCCCTGTGTCATAAGAGGCGACCAGGGTTGCGTCAGGAAGGGCATCCAGCATAAAACTTGTGCCAAATGAGTATGCGGATCATAACGGATGATCCGCTGTGGCGACCCCTAACGGGAGCAGCCAAAAGAACAACATATATACATACATACATACATGTGTACATATATATATATATATATATATATATATATATATATATATATATATATATATATACATATATCTCTTCTTCTTTCGGCTGCTCTCGTTAGGGGTCGCCACAGCGGATCATCCGTATGATCCGCATAGTGATTTGGCTTAGTTTTTACACCGGATGCCCTTCCTGACGCAACCCTGGTCGCCTCTTACGACACAGGGATATGGTACACCTATTTTTACCCGGGGCATACACCGGGCCCAGTACACTGGTACTCACATTTTATATATATAAATATATATTTATATATATATATATATATATATATATATATATATATATATATATATATATATATATATATATATATATATATATATATATATATATATATATATATATATATGTATATATGTGTTATATATATATATATATATATATATATATATATATATATATATATATATATATATATATATGTATATATGTGATATATATATATATATATATATATATATATATATATATATATATATATATATATATATATATATATATATATATATATATATATATATATATATATATATATAGCCTGGTGTTGGTGCAGTGGTTAGGGCAGCGGCTTGGGATCCAAAAGGTCCTGAGTTCAAACCCCGTTGGGCCACAGAATTAATACACCAGGGGGTTGACTCAGCCTGTCATCCTTCCGAGGTCAGCGAAATGAGTACCGGTGTATACCCAGGTTAAAATAGGTGTACCATATCCCTGTGTCGCAAGAGGCGACCAGGGTTGCGTCAGGAAGGGCATCTGGTGTAAAACATGTGCCAAATCACTATGCGGATCATAGGGATGATCCGCTGTGGCAACCCCTAACGGGAGCAGCCGAAAGAAGAAGAAGAAGAAGATATATATATATATATATATATATATATATATATATATATATATATATATATATATATATCTCTATTATAATACCAAGCTTGCACACTAAAAACTCGGCTCGCCGTCACACGATCCCTATGAAATTGCTGTGGCACTTAGCGGACATGCCGACAATGTTTGGGAAGTCTTGGCGTTCCATAGTACCACTTGCATTTTGCACAATGCGTATTTTTTCAGTTCCCGTGTACGGTCTGTCGTCTGCTACCAGCTTTGTTGTACTGCTATCCCGTGCATGTGCACGGGTTTCGCTAGTATATATATATATATATATATATATATATATATATATATATATATATATATATATATATATATATATATATATATATATATATATATATATATATATATATATATATCTTCTTCTTTCGGCTGCTCCCGTTAGGGGTCGCCACAGCGGATCATCCGTATGATCCGCATAGTGATTTGGCTTAGTTTTTACACCGGATGCCCTTCCTGACGCAACCCTAGTCGCCTCTTACGACACAGGGATATGGTACACCTATTTTTACCCGGGGCATACACCGGCCCAGTACACTGGTACACACACACACACACACACACACACACACACATATATATATGTGTGTGTGTGTGTGTGTGTGTGTGTGTGTGTGTGTGTGTGTGTTCATGAAGCTCGACATAAACTTGAATGCAAACCATTCAAGCAGAAGTCTGTGTATATTATCTATATATCTATATACATATATGTAAATATATATATATATATATATGCATATATATTCTAATTGAATAAAATTTTGTGCAAACACTAAACTCCTATATTGCTGAACAACCAGCTTTAAACTCTGCACAACAGCGCTGTCAAATATTAAAATCTATGAAGCACTTTGTCCTGCTTGGATAGATCAGAGGTGGTCGACTCACCTTTCATCTGTCTTGTCTTGGTTGGTTCCATGTCCAGCCTGGCAAAACACTGCCATCCTGCTGCTTTTACGGCATGTCATTACATCAATGATTGTGCCATCCTTTTGAGGAAACATTAAAGGGGACCTAAATTCTCAGATCACCTCGACGCTAGTCTATCTCTTGATGCCCTACAATATAGATATGATTTGTCTTTTATCAATTTCCGAATCAGAAAGAAGGTCAATTTGTGATTGAAAATCGAAATCTTCTTCTTCTTGAGGTTAACCGTGACGTCACACCTGGAAGTCGACCGCCAGATTCGTACTGTCTCTGGGTTACATCCCGGTACGATTCAACTCAAACGGCGAATAATTTTCGATTTCCGCAAATATGTCGAGTCGGTGCATCCTTGGTGGTTGTAGTGATGCAAACCGAGATGGCTCCATGCTACATCAATGGCTGAAAGACCCAAGGTTTGCCAGAAATTGGACGAGGTTTGTCCGAAATACCCGAATGTGGATCGGGCCTACAAAATGTTCACTTTAGTGTTCGGAACATTTTACAGAGCACCTTGTGAAACAACAGAGTTGGCTCGATCTTCTGGTTATCCACCACAATTGAGAGAGGATGCCATCCACACGATTAAAGGAAGGAAATGGCCGTCCGCTTGAAACTGTAACATCATCTCTACCCAGTTACCAGCACATGTACACTAGCGATTTGAACGGTGAACCAAACACCCGTTGCCATTGCCCTGCAGTTACTACAAGAGCACCTGAAAATAATTGTTTTATGAACACAAATTCCTGCAAGTCAAATGAACTACCGTCGATTTATAGTAGAGAGAATGTATGGATGTATCATCATCTACTCCTCCTAGAGGATTTGACTGAGGATGCTGAAACTTTCAGGGTCGCCCCCATTTTATCGCCAACAACACCACTCTTCCACTCCACCATCACCCCCACAATACACACCACCACCCATGCCCTATCAACCATCACCCCACAATTTTTTTTTGTATACATTGTCGAGGCTCGTATGAGAGCAAGCACACAACGCACAGCAAGGGGGGCATGAGACAAGATGGGCGGGAGTGGGAAGGACGAAACAGTGGGGAACAGAGACATTAGGAGTTCTGTGGAAGGGAGAGGGATGGGACAGGGAACATGGGGAATACAAGATGGACATTACAGGGACTTTCAGGAAGGAAAGCAGGGAATTTTAAGAAGGTGGGTTTGGGGTGGATTAACGGGGGTGGGAAAGATCGAGGATTTGGATGGGGGAAGATAAGAGGTGGTGGTGAACAGCTGTTTTGAAAGCCTGGAGTAAAGAATGGGATTGAATAGAGTGAGGGAGTTTATTCCAAAGGCGGGGAAAAAGAGGAATAAAAGAGTGAAGGTGAGCAGTGATTCGTGATTTTGGTAGTTTTACTAGAAGGGGGTTTTTGGCGGACCTTGAGCGCCCTGTGGAAATGTGGTGGGGACAAATCGCAGAGAGAGCAGGGGGGGGTGCGAGGCTGGAGAAGAGATGGTAGAAGACAGAAAGACCACCAACCAGCCTGCGGTGAGAGAGTGAGAGGCCCAACGACTCAGCCTCATCGCGGGAGATGCCAATGATCCGAAATGCCTTGGTTTCCACTGCATGAAGCCGAGAATGGTGAGAGGCAGGAGCACCAGCCCAGTGGGGAGAGCAGTACTCCATCAGGCTGCGGACAAAAGCTTTGTAAGTGGTCAGGAACTCAGGTGCGCCGAGGAAGGACTTTGCACGATGGAGGATTCCCAGTCGGCAACTGGCTTTGGAGGTGAGGTTTCACATGTGGCTTTCCCAGGAAAGATCATGGCAGATAGTGAGAGCCAGAAGCTTGACAGAAAGGACTTCTTCCAGAGGATTGTTGAGAAAGTGGATAGGGGGGTTTTCTAAACGGTCCTTTCGAAAAGACAAAGTGAGAGTGTGAGATTTGTCTGGATTGAGAGACATGTTGCACGTGTTGGACCAGTTTGTGATTTTATCCAGATCTGCAGTGAGTGAAGAAGCTGCTGCTTGCCAGTCTGAGGGATGACCGATGGTACGGCAGAGGGTGGAGTCATCAGCAAAGAGATAAAGAGGATTTTCCAGAGAGTCGGAGAGATCATTGATGAAAAACAGAAAAAGAACAGGGCCCAGAACGCTACCTTGAGGAACTCCAACCTGGATAGGAAGAGGGGATGAAAGAACTCCTTTTAGGGACACACATTGACTACGGCAGGAGAGGAAGTCTGCGAGCCATGAGTGTAGATGGCCTTGGATACCATAGGAAGAGAGTTTGGTGAGCAGGGAAGGGTGCCAGACCATTTCATAAGCACGTGATATGTCCAGGGATATGGCTCGGATTTCATGTCCGGCATTGAGGACCTCCATTCATTGTTGGGAAAGCAGAAGCAGCATATCCAGTGTAGAGTGACCTGGTCTGAAACCAAATTGAAGATCGGAAATCAAGCCATTGGAGAAGAGGAAGGATTTCATGTCTGAAGTGATGATGGATTCCATAACCTTGCTGATGATTGGCAGAAGGCTGATTGGTCTGTAGTTACAGGGATTTGTTTTTGTACCTTTTTATGCAGGGCGGTAATGTTTGCTGATTTCCAAGCAGATGGCAGATGACCTTGAGGAAATGAGAGGGTGAATATAACAGAGAGAGGGTGAGTAAGAGCAGCAGAGCAGGTTTTTAGGACACGTGGGCTGATGTCATCTGGACCGGTTGCAGAATCTGAGTTGAGGTTTGACAGCAAGCTCTCCACTTTATCAGGAGAAAAGGACACAGAGTCCAGGGACAGTTGGGTGCGACTGGGTAAGGTTGGTAGAGAAAGTGATGGGTTTTAGACAAAAGATTTTGCTGCAAACACCGATTTTAGGCATTCAGCCTTTTCACGTGCGGTATCAACAGTGCGGCCATTTGCGGTAAGGGAGGGGATGGATGGGAAACATACACCAGAAACAGTTTTGATTCAATGCCACCAGGATTTTGAGGAGGGAGAGAGGTTTGAATGTTCAGACTTGAGATGAGAAAGATGTTGTTTTCTGGCTCTCCTGAGGGTAGATACACACTTGTTCTGAGCTTTATGGAAGGAACTGAGATTACCCTCAGTTGGGTTTGCTTTTCATGAGGCAAAGGCAAGTTGTTTCAGGACAACTGCCTCACTGCAAGCTTCAGTGAACCAAGAGCGGGAGGAAGGGTAGGCCAACTGAAGACGAGAGGGGAGAAATCTGTGCATGAGGGAGAGCAAGTTTCTTTGAAAGAATTCCCAGGATGAGTTGATGTTGGAGAAAGTAGCGATAGGAGACCAGTCATTAAGTTTGAGGACTGCTTCGAGATCCTGCCAGTCGGCTTGAGTGAAATGCCAGACTCGACGGCGGTGAGGTGGTTCTCTGATAATAGCCAGAGAGATGTCCACTTTGACAAGGACGTGGTCAGAAGAACCGATTGGAGTGGAGGAAGAGCAACAGATATTGTCAGGGAAATCTGTCAAAATCAGATCCAGAAGAGAGTGAGTACCATTGGTTGAGATCCGGGTCGGGAAGTTGACTGATTGAGTCAGTCCCAATGAGTCGCAGAAAGCTTTTGCTGAAGTGCCATGACAGGTGAGAGAGGTATCCACACCTAGCCAACTGGCATGATGACAATTGAAGTCACCACATATGAGGAAGAGAGAGTTTGGATGAGAAGATAGAAGTTGGTCCATGTTTTCGGATAGTGAGACTGTGTGGATGGAGTCATCACTGTTTGGTGGACGGTACAGTGCACAAATAAACATGAGGTGGGAGTGGAGGGGAAGCCGTAGCCAGAGGTATTCCTGGGGGTGTGTGGGAGTGAGGGGAGTGCATGGAGAGTGAGGAATAGAATCTTTGATGAAGAGAGCAACTCCTCTACCAGGACGAGACTCAGGTCTGTCATATCAGAGGAGGGAGTAACCAGGGAGAGATACTTGGGAGTCAGACACGTTTTGGGGGAGGAAAGTTTCTGTTAGGCAGATTATGTCTGGTTTGTCAGTGGCAACCTGTATGGAAAGATCTGAAAGGTTTGAGTGAAGGCCCCAGATATATAAGCTCCAGACTGTTAATGAAGAGGGAGGGGAGGAGGCTTTGGGTGCAGGGGGTGGAAGGGGAGGGGGTGGGTTAGACAAGGGACGAGGGGGGAGGAGGTAAGGAGGGTTGTTGAACGAGTGTGGGGGATTGCAGAATAGCTTGGGGACGGGGCCAGATGAGGAGGAGAAAAGGCTCTGTGGTGCTGGGGGAGAGGGTGGACAAGAGAGGGGGCAGAAGTCGGTTGAGGATTTGTGTAGGTAGAGTGAAGAGATGGAGGTGAGAGGGCAGTGGAAGGAGGCAGCTTTGACGATGAGGGGGGGGCAACTTTGAGAAGGATGAGTAAGGGGGATGAATGGTGGGAGAAAGGTGAGGGGGAGTTTTTGAGAGAGGTGAGAGTGAGGCTTGGAGGGAGAAGAGTGGGATGGTTGTTTTGAGAGGGAGGGGTGAGAGGGGTGAGAAGGGTGAGAAGAGTGAGTTGGCACTGAAGTTGGAAAAAAAGAATGGTTGATGGAAAGCGAACATTCATAGCAAACTGGGGTTTTAAAAGTTTTAGGTCAGTTATGCGATTAAACACATTTCTTGATGGATGTAATAAAGGCGAATTCAGAGAATGTCGAGAAGAAACGCTGTAACAGTTGGATTTTTTAGGCAAGGTATGAAGGAAAGGTCGAATTGAGAGCAGTCTGTTTAAATAGTGGAAGAGTCGTTCATTATGATACAGTAAAGAGAACCACATGTGTGAAAGAGGAAGATTGCCTGGTGTTGCCTGGTGTTGGCGCAGTGGTAAGGGTAGTGGCTTGGGACCCAAGAGGTCCTGAGTTCAAGCCCCGTTGGGACACTGAATTAATATATGTATGTATATATATATATATATATATATATATATATATATATATATATATATATGTATTTATATAATGTGTATATATATAAATATATATATATATATATATATATATATATATATATATATATATCTATATATATATAAATATATATAAACCAAGTCGAAAACACCAGGGGGATGACTCAGCCTGCCATCCTTCCGAGGTCGGCGAAATGAGCACCAGTTGTACTGGGCCCGGTGTATGCCCCGGTTAGAATAGGTGTACCATATCCCTGTGTGTCGTAAGAGGCGACCAGGGTTGCGTCAGGAAGGGCATCCGGCGTAAAAACCTATGCCAAATCATTATGCGGACAACAAAACGAATTTCCATACCGGATCGGTCGAGGCCCGGGTTACCAACGACCGCCACCGGTACCGGTGGTCAGCAGGGTACCAGTGGAAATTGTGCTACTGCTGGGCGAAGGAGGAGAAGGAGACGGGGAAGGCGAGTCCGGAGGCAGTGGGAGAGGGGGAAGGGTAGAAGTGTGGAGGTGAGAGTTGGAACTCTGAATGTTGGGACGATGACTGGCAAAGGGCGAGAGTTGGCTGATATGATGGAGAGAAGAAAGGTGGACATACTGTGTGTACAAGAGACCAAGTGGATGGGGAGTAAGGCGAGGAGCATTGGAGGTGGTTTCAAACTGTTCTACCATGGTGTGGATGGGAGGAGAAATGGTGTCGGGATAATCCTGAAGGAAGATCATGTCAAGAGGGTATTGGAGGTGAGGAGGGTGTCTGACCGAGTGATGAGTGTGAAGTTGGAAATTGAAGGGGTGATGATGAATGTCATCAGTGCATATGCCCCACATATGGGGTGTGAGATGGAATATAAAGAAGATTTCTGGAGTGAGTTAGATGAAGTGGTGGAGAGTGTATCCAAGGATGAAAGAGTGGTGATTGGAGCAGATTTCAATGGACATGTTGGGGAAGGGAATAAAGAGGATGAGGAGGTGATGGGGAGGTACGGTCTCAACAAGAGAAATGTGGAAGGGCAAATGGTGGTAGAGTTTGCAAAAAGAATGGAAATGGCAGTGGTAAACACGTAGTTCAAGAAGAAGGAGGAACACAGGGTGATATACAAGAGTGGAGGAAAGTGCACACAGGTGGATTACATCTTAAGTAGGAGATGCAACCTGAAAGAGATTAGTGACTGTAAGGTTGTGGCAGGGGAGAGTGTAGCTCGACAGCATCGATTGGTGGTCTGTAGGATGACTTTAGAGGTGAGGTTGAGGAAGAGAGTGAGGGCTGAACCAAGGACCAGATGGTGGAAGCTGAAGGAGGAAGACTGTTGCGTGAAATTTAGGGAGGAGGTGAGACAGGCGCTGGATGGTGGTAAAGATGGGTGGGATGATTGGGCAACGACAGCAGAAGTTGTGAGGGAGATAGCTCGGAAGGTACTTGGTGTGACATCTGGACAGAGGAAGGAAGATAAGGAGACTTGGTGGTGGAATGAGGAAGTACAGGAAAGTATAAGGAAGAAGGGGTTGGCTAAAAAGAAGTGGGATAGTCAGAGAGATGAAGAAAGTCGGCAGGAGTATAAGGAGTGGCGTCGAAAAGCAAAAAGAGAGGTGGCAAAGGCCAAGGAAAAGGCATATGACGAGCTGTATGAGAAGCTGGATACAAAAGAAGGGGAAAAGGATTTATACCGATTGGCAAGACAGAGGGACCGAGCTGGGAAGGATGTGCTGCAGGTTCGGGTGATAAAGGACGCAAATGGGAATGTGCTGACGAGCGAGGAGAGTGTGTTGAGAAGGTGGATGGAGTACTTTGAGGAGCTGATGAATGAAGAAAATGAGAGAGAGAGAAGGTTGGAAGAGGTGGAGATAGTGAATCTGGAAGTGGGGTGGATCAGTAAGGATGAAGTGAGGACTGCTATGAAGAAGATGAAAAGTGGAAAGGCGGTTGGCCCAGATGGTATACCAGTGGAGGCATGGAAGTGCTTAGGAGAGATGGCAGTGGGGTTGTTAACCAGATTGTTTAATAAAGTCTTGGAAAGTGAGAGGATGCCGGAGGAGTGGAGATTAAGTGTACTGATTCCGATTTTCAAGAATAAGGGTGATGTGCAGAGCTGTGGAAATTACAGAGGGATAAAGTTGTTAAGCCACACCATGAAGTTGTGGGAAAGAGTAGTGGAAGCTCGGTTGAGAGGAGAGGTGACGATCTGTGAGCAGCAATATGGGTTTATGCCAGGAAAGAGCACCACTGATGCGATGTTTGCTTTGAGAATGTTGATGGAGAAGTATAGGGAAGGCCAGAAAGAGTTACATTGTGTGTTTGTGGATTTAGAGAAAGCTTATGATAGGGTGCCAAGAGAGGAGTTGTGGCATTGTATGAGGAAGTCGGGAGTGTTGGAGAAGTATGTGAGGATCATGCAGGATATGTATGAGGACAGTGTGACAGCGGTGAGGTGTGCGGTAGGAATGACGGACCGGTTTAAGGTTAAAGTGGGATTGCACCAAGGATCGACTCTGAGCCCTTTCCTGTTTGCAATGGTGATGGACAGGTTGACGGACGAGATCAGACTGGAGTCTCCATGGACCATGATGTTCGCGGATGACATCATGATCTGTAGGGAGAGTAGGGAGCAGGCTGAATCGAGCCTTGAGAGGTGGAGGTACGCACTGGAGAGAAGGGGAATGTTAGTCAGTAGGAGTAAGACGGAGTACATGTGCGTAAATGAGAGGGAGGGTGGTGGTATGGTGCAGTTGCAAGGAGTTGAGGTGGGGAAGGTGGATTGGTTTAAATACTTGGGATCAACTGTCCAAAGTAACGGAGAGTGTGGGAGAGAAGTGAAAAAGAGAGTGCAGGCAGGATGGAGTGGGTGGAGAAGAGTTGCAGGAGTGATTTGTGACAGAAGGGTAGCTGCAAGAGTGAAGGGGAAAGTATACAAGACGGTAGTGAGACCAGCTATGTTGTATGGTTTGGAGGCGGTGGCACTAACAAAAAGACAGGAAGCGGAGCTGGAGGTGGCAGAGTTAAAGATGCTGCGATTCTCGTTGGGAGTGACGAGGATGGACAGGATAAGAAATGAGTGTATTAGAGGGACAGCGCAGGTAGGACGGTTTGGAGACAAAGTGAGAGAGGCGAGATTGAGATGGTTTGGACATGTGCACAGGAGGGAAACGGAGTATATCGGGAGAAGGATGTTGAAGATGGAGCCGCCAGGCAGGAGGAGAAGAGGAAGGCCAAAGAAGAGGTTCATGGATGCGGTGAGGGCAGACATGCGGGTGGTTGGAGTGTCAATGGAAGATGTGGAGGATAGAGCAAAATGGAGACAGTTGGTCCGCTGTGGCGACCCCTAGCGGGAGCAAGCCGAAAGAGGAAGAAGATGTGTGAAAGAGGAAGATGAAGCATTATAAGAGATCGTTTTTATTATTATAATTCATGTTTGAGAGAGTTTTCTTCAGATTAGGTCATGGAAGTGTTGTAGAAAAAATTGTGAGGTCAATTGTGAAATCGGATCGGTAAACACAAGGGGTGTAAAAGTTCACGTGGTTATGGGAGAAGCAATTGGCTCTGGGAGGTGTATCGTCAAAAGTGAAATTATTTATTTTAAATAAGGATTGCGTAACATTCGGAAAAGGGAAGGGTGAAGTAAAATCGTGGAAGTGTGTGGTGAATTTGGACGGAAAACGCAATGTGAAGCTGCTGGGTCGATGAAAAGTACCAGGAAGAGAAGAGAGAGAGACACACGTGGTTTCAGGAGGTGTAGAGATCGAAAGGATACAAGAAAGATTATTATTTTTTGATGTATTTTTGAAGAACAGGTAAAATTCGGGAATGGAAGGTTGTCGGAAGAAATCCTGAAGGTAATGACGAGAGAGGGCCAGCTCAGTAGAATAAAGATGGTGTGCCGGCAGGAGGAAGAAGAAGAAGAGGACAAAGAAGAAGAAGAAGAAGAAGAAATATCGAGACTCGTGAGTGTGCAAGGAGAAAGGTATTTTTTTATTTTTGGATTTAAAACAAGAAATAGTGTTTAGTTGGGAGGGATGGGGGACGTTGTGAAAGTGGGGAAGATGCAAATTGAAGGTAATGGGGAGAAAATACAAATAAACACGATCGTACACCGAGGGGAGGGATGGGTTGGCCTCAAGCACCCAGTAAGACAAGGTCGACGAAAACTCACAAAATAGCACGATTTTTGAAGCAAAACCGAACTAGGAACACACAGTAATAAGTAGGTGAGAAAATAAACAGTTAAAACGGGACAGATAACAACCGGAAACTTAACTTTGAGATCGTCCGCAGAGAGCCCTGAAGGATACCTGCCGACGCTCCAAACCCAGAACCGGAAGTCAATACCCACCACCATTGCACACATTCCCCATCCACCATTTCTCCTCAACCATCGACCCTCCACAGTCCCTCCACAATAACTACCACCACCCTACACCCCCTCTCCACCAGGGTGGGACATCGACACCTTACGGACATGACAGTGGGACACTGCACGGACACTGACATAAATGGCGTCCAGAGAAAGTATGAAACGGGATGACCCCATAACACACAAGACACCTGGTTAGCTTGTGCCAGTGGGGCAAAGCATTCGTCGCCCATTTTGGTCGTGTTATATTCATTTTGTTTTTGCTGTCGGGCGATGATAGGTATTTCTGCTCAATACGATATAAACTGATTTATCAATTAATACAAAATCCTTCCCTTATAAACTGCCAATTGAACAAAAAGTAAAACCGACCGAGCTGTAGTTAACATGTGACCAACGTTTTGATCTATTTCACACTTCCATCTTCACTTCTGCCTTCTTCCTCTGAATTCCATCACTAATTTTGTTTCAGCCCGTTCCTTCAAAATCCCACTGATTAGTTTCAACATACTGAGACCCATCAGTTACTAACGACGGTGAAATGAGTGTCTGAATCCAAGCTGGACATGCAGTTCTTTTTTTGTATACCATGTCGAGGCTCATGTAAGAGCTAATACAAATAAACATATAACAAGGGAGGAGACAAGAGGGCAGGAGAGAGAGGGAAGAACAAAATAATGGGGAACAGAGACAATAGGAGATCTGGGGAAGGGAGAGGGATCAGAGCAGGGTACATGGGGTAAACAAGATGGAATTACAGGGACTTTCAGGAAGGAAAACAAGGAATTTGAAGGAGGTGGGTTTGGGGTGGATTAACGGGGGTAGTAAAGATCATGTTTTGGATGGGGGAAGATATGAGATGGTGGTGAACAGCTGTTTTGAAGGCCTGGAGGGAAGAGTGGGATTGAAGAGAGTGTGGAAGTTTGTTCCAGAGGTAGGAAAAAGAAGAATGAAAGCATGACGGTGAGCAGTAATTCTTGATTTTGGTAGTTTCACCAGAAGGGTTTTTTTGGCGGACCATGAACGCCATTGAGAAAAACTGTAGAAGGCAGAAAAACCACCGACCTGTTTGCGGTGAGAGTGAGAGACCATAAGACTCAGCTTTATCGCGGGAGATACCAATGACCCTAAAAGCCTTGGTTTACACAGTGTGAAGCCGAGAAAGGTGAGAGGCAGGAGCACCAGCCCAAAGGGGAGGGCAGTACTTAATCAGACTGTGGATGAAAGCTTTCTAAGTGGTCAGTTCAGGTGTGCCAAGGAAGGACTGCACTACATAGGATGCCCAGTTGGCGACTGGCTTTCGAGGCCAGCTTGGAGATGTGGCTTTCCCAGATTCTCTATATATGCTGCCATTCAGATCAATATGGCTTCCAGATGTGATGTCACTGGCAAATTCGAAAAAAAATCGCCAATCTTGGGCTTTTCTCGACACTGTGATTGGCAAAAAAATTTCAATTTTTTTTTCCCCTTCAAATTAGACCGTGATTCATGATTTTCAATGGTTTTCAGAAAAAAAGAACATTTTGCGTTTGGGTTTCCCTTTATGGGCATTACTCTCTCATCTGCTCGTGTGTGCTTGTGGCTGTTTCAGATCCCTTGAGGTGCCTTTTGAAAAGTGAAGGCCATTGTGTAGGGTGAGTTGTTGTAATTCCTGTCCTCATCTGCAATGACACTTTATTGATCAGTCATGTAGCCACACCTCGTTTGCAGTGCATGCATCAGAGTAAATCCATAATTGAACACCTGAGAAGTAAACTGGGCTATCTCACATCGAGGGCCAAATTCAGTTCAGTGCATTGAAATGATCTTTCAAATTGACCAGTATATATTTGGTGTTCAAGGAAGTTGATAACATAAATGTCGAAGCTGGTTCGGATTTTTTTCAACAAGAGATGAAAGCGATTATAAGTGTTAACCTGAACTTTGGGTCCCTGGTCATCACAACTTTAACGTATATTAGTGTCGCCTTCTCTACTCCTCAGGGTCTGAATTGAAGAACTACTGTACTATTTTGTCAAAAGCCATTTACAAATTTGGGAAAGTGTTCTTGATATGGTATATCCCTACCCAAAGGATAGATGGCTTGTTCGTGATATATGTATGTATATATATATATATATATATATATATATATATATATATATATATATGTACATATATCAGATGCACCTCATGGTAACACCGCATAATCCGCAAAGAACAACCATCCGTCTGCCACCCAGACGATTGTTCCCACGAATGCAGTGGGAACAATCGAAACAATCAGGAACAATCGTCTGGGTGGCAGACGGATGGTTGTCCTACTCATCCCTCAGACTGGCAAGCAGCAGCTTCTTCACTCTCTGCAGATCTGGATATAATCACAAACTGGTCCAACATGTGGAACATGTCTTTCAATCCTGACAAATCTCACACTCTCACTATATCTCTCCTCAATGACCGTTTGGAACACCCCCCCCCCAATCTACTTTCTCAACAGTCCTCTGGAAGAAGTCCTTTCTTTCAAGCTTTTGGGTCTCACTATCTGCCATGATCCTTCCTGGGAAAGCCACATTTCCAACCTGGACTCCAAAGTCAGTCGCAGACTGGGAATCCTCCATCGTGCAAAGTCCTTCCTCGGCCCACCTGAGCTCCTGAACACTTACAAAGCTTTCGTCCGCAGCCTGATGGAGTACTGCTCTCCCCTCTGAGCTAGTGCTCCAGCCTCCCACCTTTCTCGGCTTCATGCAGTGGAAAACAAGGCATTTCGGATCATTGGTATCTCCTGCGACGAGGCTGAGTCTTTGGGCCTCTCACTCTCTCACTGCAGACAGGTCAGTGGTCTGTCTGTCTTCTTCCATCTCCTCTCTGGTCTCGACCCCCCCACCCCCTTTCTCTGTCTGTGATTTGTCCCCACCATATTTCTGCAGGGTGCTCAAGGTCTGCCAACAACCCCCTTCTGGTAAAACTACCAAAATCACGAATCACTGCTCACCTTCACTCTTTCATTCCTCTTTTTTCCTGCCTTTGGAATGAACTCCCTCACTCTGTTCAATCCCATTCTTCCCTCCAGGCCTTCAAAACAGCTGTTCACCACCATCTCTTATCATCCCCTATCCAAATCCTCGATCTTTTCTACTCCCGTTAATACACCCCTAACCCACCTCCTTCAAATTCCTGCTTTCCTTCCTGAAAGTCCCTGTAATGTCCATCTTGTATACCCCGTGTCCGTGTCCCCCGCCCCATCCCTCTTCCTTCCACAGATCTCCTCATGTCTCTGTTCCCCACTGTTTTGTCCTTTCCACGCCCCTCTTGTCTCATACCCCATTGCTGTGCGTCGTATGTTATCTCTCATACGAGCCTTGACAGGATATACAAAAAAAAGCAATCCATTCAACCAGAAGGCACGTGATGTGATCGGCAGGTAAATCGAAACATGTGTACGACATAAATGTACGAATTTACGTCCAATGGAGATCGGAAGCCCTCATCACATGTTTCCATATATATATATATATATATATATATATATATATATATATATATATATATATATATATATATATATATATATATATATATATATATATATATATATATATATATATATATATATATATACATATACATACACACATACAAGTTGCCTAACAAGGAACTTCAACACTTGAGGAGGCCAGTCGGTTCATCAAACCTGTGCAATGGTTGCCAACCTATGGTTGATTTGTCCATGCTCTATCTCATTTAATTGCTGATCGTCAAGCAAGGAAGCTGCACGTATCAGTACCTCTGCCACCGAAGGTGGAAGGAGGTTATGTTTTTCAATCTGGTATGACTTGGCCAGAGTTCAAACCACCGACCTCCCAGACTCAGAGCAGGCACTCTAACCATTACTCCACCGAGTCTGGTCAGATGAGAGGCCTCATCTGAACTTGTGACTCATCCTGCAGGGATCCCAGGTTCAAATCCCACATGCCATATGTTTGTCCATTGTCTCCAATTCCCTTGCAATTCATGTAAAAGTACATTGACATATACAGATGTCCTTTGACCTGCATGTCCAATTTCGTCCACCAGCCTTAGATTGATGCAAAAGAAAAAAAACAAGAAGAAGGAATCATCATTTGACCGAAAGCCTGACCGGTGAAGTTGCGAACCTAAATCCTCTGTGTTTCATCAAGCCCTAGTGCACGAGAAAGGATGTCATGAAGGTAACTCCAAGGAAATCTCACGTCAGTGCAAATACCTATTATTATGCCATCTTTAAGTAAGATTCCATCAAAAGTGGAAGCCGCCAACAAACTTGGACATTCTTTGTCCCCACTTGCGATCCATCCTCAGGATCCACTTGACCGCCGAAGGAATTGCAGCTTCCGACGGAACAACAGGGTTAAGACCGAGATAACATCATGTACTCGTCTCTGCATGTTTGAAAATAATGCAAATGAGTCAACTAATAGGCACTCTCCCATGCAAGGAATGTTGGAGAAGTGCTTCTCATGAGAATCCTAGTCCTTGGGGGCCCACACACACGCAGTGCTCGGTTACCAGCGGGTCTATAGTTACCTCCTGAGCCATGAAAACGTTTTCAGCTGAACGTTCTCCACGAACCATGAACAATGAGTGTTGAAGGACCTCAGAGATTTGGTTCGTCTTCACGGAGGCGAAAATGTCGATTTGTCACATCTCGAAGAAGGCAACTATTTGTGTTTTACTTCACAAGACAATAGCACATCGTCGTGGCACTTTGTTGCTGTTATGATTTTTTAACATTTTTAATGTTGAGTCAAAAATGGTCTGAAAGTTCCAAAACAAGTGAAATACTTAACACAAGCCATTCCATTTGTTTTCTTTGAATTGCAGAGATCTTGCAACTAAATAAAACTGCTGCATTGTGATGCTGGCTCTTTGTTAGATGTCCCATATAATCTTCCACCATAGTGGAAGAGCAAACAAAAAATAGTTTGGGATCAACTTTGCAAAAGTTACTATGGTGGGTGGATAAGAATGTTGAAGTGTGGGCGATGGGTGGACAACAGGCTTACTTGTCTAAAACAGAACAGAGCCGTGGACGGACGACTATTTCTTTAACGGCGCCCTTTAATCTCACCTTATTTTGGGGTTTATCCGAGGAGGAAATATTTCGCCCAAGTCTTTCACGAACGGGCTGGCTAGGCTTGATGTTCCATCGAACATGATTCGGGCGGGAATTTATAATTTGTTCAGGGTGCCGGAGATAACTCGCCTGTCTTCTTCTAAGACACAGTGGGATCTTTAAAAGTCCACCAACTTATTCTAGCAGATGGGACACCCAGCTTTATGTCCATTCACATGTCGACGCACTTTGTGATGTAATAACTTGCCGCCAAAGCACCAATCCGACAGTTTACAGTCAGGTCGGACAAATGAACCCAGACTAGACAGCTCAAAGGTAAGTGTGATACCTCCGTACCCTCCTGTCAAGCTTGGTGTTGCCTTAACGCTTAAGGTGGCTGGCTTGAGTTTTTCAGTTTGGAGTTCAAGCCCCTGTTGTACTGTTGAAATAACACCAGGTAGGTTGGTTCAGCCTGTCATCCTTCTGAAGTCAGCAAAATGTGTACCTGCTTCCTGGTAACATGGGCACTGCATCAGCGACACAGAAGCACTTCCAGAAAATAATGCAACCACCAGCCACAGGCTACATATGAAACAACAACTGCCCTGTCAAACACGCTGTCTCTATACTATGTTTGAAAATTGGTGGAATTTCTGAGACCCTTCCTCTTCTCGATCTCATACATACCTCTCACCGCTCCCAATCCCTTCCAACACCTCCTTTTTTTCCTTTTTTTTTTTTTAGTTTCCTCAAATATTTCCCACTTTACCACCCAAACCCAACACCTGCCTCTCTATCCAAGCCACGCAAACAACAATGTAACAACATTCACCAATATTAACTTTATAAATGTTTCATGAGCGAACTCGTATCTATCTATTGATCTATCTATCTCTTTCTATCTATTTCTATCTATTTATCAATCTATTTATCTCCATTTATCTATATATTTATCCATCTATTTATCGATCTATTTATCTGCATATATCTATATATTTATCCATCTATTTATCGATCTATTTATCTGCATATATCTATATATTTATCCATCTATTTATCGATCTATCTATATTTATCTCAAATTTTGAGTTTATTCAGTTTTGCTTTCAAGTTGTAAAGTGAAAGTATGAGAACCCAGCCTTCCCAAAAATAGTTTAAAACTTTCAGATAATGGCTGATTGTTTCATGCAGCTAATGCAAATGAATAAACAATTCTTTGAGGCAAACATTAAACACAGTAAGTTGTCGTCGTGTGTGGAGAGAATGTAAATAAATAATGTTTCATCTCCAGCAAATGATTGGCAGTGAGCTAGTTTGGAATAAACCGAGCTTTTCATCACACTGTGGCTAAAACAGATTGGCCAATGAAATAAAGAGAATTTTGAAATGATTTTCAAAAACGAAAAAAGTTTTATCTTCTACATCCGTGTTTCAGTTCAACGTGAGTTCATTCATGAAGGATTTTGAAATTACAGAGGGAAATAAATCCGACCAGAACAACATGTTCTTGAATGAAAACGCAACGGTTCCCTTCACGGTTCATTACTGTTTAAAACACCGCGTCTTTGTCGGGTGTCTGTTGCTCTGCCAAGAAGATTAGGCCGAGCAAGGACTTGCACACACTTGTCAAGGCTGAGTCGCTTAGACCAGCTGTATGCAAATCGTCAGAGAGTTCAATAACTCAACCACACTCTTCCCTCCTGCTCAAGCATGCTGTGCACCACCGTCTCGTGCACCCCTCCCCCCATCTCTAGTCGTGATCTTTTCTATCTCTTTAACCCGCACCGAACACCTTCTTACTTTCAGGTCACTTTGTTTACTCTCCTCCTCTCTCTTCTTTTGCTGTTCGTTCATTCCCTTTCTTGTTTGGTCCACCTTTATTTAGCCTCACCACCCCAAGTCTGTTTGTTGTCTCACCCCTCTCACCTCGCTCTTCCATGAGCCTCAATATTTTTGTTTTAAAAAGATTAACAACTCTTCCATATTAAAATTATTAATAATGAGTATTAAAAAGTATTTTTAAATATTAAAAAATTATTCAATTACTGTATATTGAATTTTTTTTTTAGAAAAAATAACTTTAATATGAAAATTATTTAAAAAAAAAACTTTAAAAAACATATCAAAATGTTAAAATATTAAAAATGTTCAAATTATTATGTTATATTCAAAAAGAATAACAACTCTTTTATATTAAAATTATAAAAAAAAGAATATTAAAAAGATTTTAAAATTGAAAAAAAAACATAAAAAACTTATTATATTATATGAAGAAAAAAATTAAAAACAATAACAACTCTTTTATATTAAAATTATTAAAAACATAAAACATTCGGAAATTGTAAATATTATATTATAAATTATTATATTATATGAAGAAAAAAAATTAGAAACAATAACAACTCTTTTATATTAAAATTATAAAAAAAGAATATTAAAAAAATTGAAAAAAATACATTAAAAACTTATTATATTATATGAAGAAAAAAAAAATTAAAACAATAACAACTCTTTTATATTAAAATTATTCAAAAACATAAAACATTCGGATATTAAAACATTATATTAAAAATTATTATATTATATGAAGAAAAAAATTAGAAACAATAACAACTCTTTTAAATTAAAATTATTAAAAAACACAAAACATTCGGATATTTAAAATATTATATTAAAAAATATTATATTATATGAGAAAATATCAAAGATTAAAACCTCTTTTTAACTTCCCTGGTCATTAAATGGTCATCTTAACCATTGTCTTACTTTGATGCAATATCAAGTGAAGGCTGGAAAAGGTGAACGTCAATTAGTTCATCCATGAGCTAATAATTTTGTCTATTAGAAAAAAAAAAAAATTAAACAAGTTGATAATAATTCTCACGGAATAACAGGGAATTCAATTGTTTTATTTTATAAATATTAACGTTTGCACTTTCAGCATTCCTCTTCTCTTTCAAATACAAAATCAAGGCTCATGGAAGAGTGAGGAGACAGAGGGTAAAAAAGGCATTGCAGTGACAGTGATGCCACGATGGGATACTAAGCAAACGAAAGGGCCAATAAGAAAAAAGGAGAGAGAGGAAGCTAGGAAACAGTCATCTGTAAGTAAGAGGGTTTGGTATCGAGGGTTAATGGGGGTATAAATAATTGCGGGTAAAGATGGTGGACATGTGCCTGGTGTTGGCTTTATGGTTAGGGTGGTGGGGTTGGGACCCGAGGATCCTGAGTTTGAATCCCACTCGGCTGTTGAATTAATATCAGGTGGGGTTGACTCTGCCTGTCATGCTTCCGAGGTTGGCAAAATGAGTGCCAGCTTGCTGGTATCCTTTGTCGGAATGGCAACCCGTCAAGGATTGTGCCCAATAGCCAAGGAAACTGATTTGGCAGCAACAATGCTCTGCACAGAGTATGGACCCAATGGATGGTGGACATGAAAGCAGAGTACACCGCATGCTTGAAGCCCTGAAGTGAAGAGAGGAATTGAACAGCTTCAGGAAGTGGTTCCACAAACCGGAGAAAAGAGGAACAAAGGAGTGGTGGGCGGTAAGCCTGGATTTTTCTTGTTTAATCAGGAGTGTGTGTGTGTGTGTGTGTGTGTGTGTGTGTGTGTGTGTGTGTGTGTGTGTGTGTGTGTGTCGGAGTTGAGGGGGGTTACTGGAAGAACGCATACATCCTGTTGGCGTGGGGGAGGGTCAGAGGGCTGAGAGGGCAGAGGGAGTCAGGTTGGAGGAGAAGCTGGAAAAACAGAGAGACCACCAACTTGTCTGCTATGTGAGAGCACAGATCTTGTGCTGTGGCCTCATCGAAGGAGATTCCAATAATTTTGAGAGATTGACATGATACAGGATGCAGGTTGTAGTCCACGATATCAATTTTCTATCTCACCGTCTTTCTTCATCGGCGATGTTTTTTCAAGCTAAGATCACCTCTCATCGGTATTTCCCTTTCATTATAACTGCTCCTCCTCATTATCTATTTACTTTTCATTGCCCTCAGACGATTTCTCTGCTTTTTACTTTCTGATCTCTTTAGTATCACATCACACACACACACACACACACACACACACACACACACACACACACACACACACACACACACACACACACACACACACACACACACACACACACACACACACACACACACACACACCTTCTTCTTTCGGCTACTCCCCTTAGGGGTCGCCACAGCAGATCATCCGTGATGATCCACAGACTGATTTGGCACAGGTTTTACACGGATGCCCTTCCTGACACAACCCTGGTCGCCTCTTACGTCACAGGGATAAGGATTGGGTTTCGCCATGATTCCGGGCTGCCCTACACCCTCTCATAGCGAGGCCCAGCGCAGAGCTCCCATCCTAAAGCGATCCTCCAACCCAAGCCTCCGAGTAGCCAGATTACAGGTGCACGCCACTACTCCCGGTATGTGTATATATATATATATATATATATATATATATATATATATATATATATATATATATATATATATATATATGTGTTGTTGTTGTTCATCTTTCGGCTGCTCCCGTTAGGGGTCGCCACAGCGGATCATCCGTTATGATCCGCATACTGATTTGGCACAGGTTTTACGCCGGATGCCCTTCCTGACGCAACCCTGGTCGCCTCTTACGACACAGGGATCAGGATTTGGGTTTCGCCATGATTCCGGGCTGCTCTACACCCTGCCCAGTGCAGAGCCCCCGTCTTCAAGCGATCCTCCAACCCAAGCCTCCGAGTAGCCGGATTACAGGCGCACGCCACTACGCCCGGATATATATATATATATGTATATATGTGTATATATGTATATATATATATATATATATATATATATATATATATATATATATGTGTGTGTATATGTGTATATGGGTATATGTGTATATTTATATATTTATATATATACCAGACAACCCGTGAACATGCTGGGTTCCCGTTGTAACAGCGGTTGATGAAAAAAATAATTTGAAGAAAAAAAAAGATAGCTCCAGCGAACTATACTTCTGAGGTTGTTTGCATTGATCAAATACTCCCAAAGAGTACTTGACTGAATCGGGAATTGATTTTCTAATTTTTTTTTCGTTTCCCGATTTGAACAAAAATTGATACTGCATATCACAAGCGAATGGTGAGTAAGGTCGCCCTAAAATTTTTGCCCTATCATGTACCGTTTTGGCTGTATTTCGGGAACATACATACATCTACATACATACAAAATAAGAGTTTTTGTAATATATCGATATATACATATATATATGTGTATATATATATATATATATATATATATATATATACATATATACATATATATATATATATATATATATATATATATATATACATACATATATATATATATATATATATATATATATATATATATATATATATATATATATATATATATATATATATATATATATACTAGCGATACCCGTGCACATGCACGGGATAGCAGTACAACATAGCTGGTAGCAGACGACAGACCATACACGGGGAATGACAAAAATATGCATTGTGCAAAATGCAAGTGGTACTATGGAACGCCAAGACTTCCCAAACATTATCGGCATGTCCGCTAAGTGCCACACCAATTTCATAGGGATCGTGTGATGGCGAGCCGAGTTTTTAGTGTGCAAGCTTGGTATTATAATATATATATATATATATATATATATATATATATATATATATATATATATATATATATATATATATATATTTCGCTCTTTCTAACCACTGACTGACTCACTGACTGATATTAAAGATCAGTGTACCTTCCGGGCGACATAGAAAGCTGAAATATTGCGTGTCGATGGACCTCGAAGCTGGAACACCAGAAAAAAATCACAAAATCATCAGACAACATCCATAAATGAAAATATAAATAAATGAAAAAAAGTAAATGAAAAAAAGCAGGTGAGCGATCCAAGAGAATGGGAAGCATGGTAATTTTGTGTGCCAACGGACATCAAAGCCAACACACCAGCAAAAATCACAGAACTGTTGGAAGGCATCCATAAATAAATATGTAAATGAATGAAAAAAACAAATGAAAAATCAAATGCAGGTAAGCGACCCAAGACAATGGGGAAGCACAGTTCCTTATTGCTTACAGTGTGTCGGCATACCTCGCTAGTATATATGTGAATATATATATATATATATATATATATATATATATATATATATATATATATATATATATATATATGTATTGAGAAATTTCTGAGGATATCCCAAAGATTCAATAGCTCAGTGGGGGTGAGGAAGATCAATGCATCGAAATCTGAAGAGTCCGACAAGCGTTGCTGTTCAACTAGTATCCCCGACAGATAATAAATGCCAACGAAAAATAAGACCAGGGTAGGATATAACAACAAAGCTCACAAAGACAGTCACAGTAAATACCCTACGTCAAAACAGCATCCAAACTTGCCAGTCATCTGCTCCAGCCCCACGTTGTCCGCATTGCCCACACACCCCACTCTACTCTTTGGACATTGCTAACAAAACTGAAAGATAAAATCGACAGATTTAACGGATGTCAGACTGTTTATGACATCCCCTCTCATGACTGCACCACCCACTACGTGGGTCACACAGGAAAAAGGTTGCCCCCCCCCACTACCCCTCAACTATTCTTTTTATTACTCTCACCAAAGGAGAGGGTATTGCATTTCGGTCTGTTTGTTTGTTTGTTTGTTTGTTTGTCTGTCTATTTGATACTTGTGAAATCGAAGATTTTTCAAGTATATTGGTGAGCCGATATTATTATTCTGTCTGTCTGTTTGTTTATCGCCTTCAGGTTACAATACCAAAGCGTTCTTCACGAAACTTCACCACATGGTAGAGTTTATCCTTAGCAAGAAGCCTATTGTTTTTGAAGTCAAAAGGTCAAAAGGTCAACATAGGCCAAAGATCAACAACTTCGTTGGTATTTCCAAAATCCTCAATTTTTATCCGATTGACTTGAAATTTGAAGAGGATTTATATTTCAAGTTACGGAATTCAACCAGTCAATTATTTTTGAGGTCAACATCGACCAAAAGGACAACATAGGCCTGAGGTCAACAACTAAGGTGGTATTTCTAAAATCCTCAATTTTCATCCCATTGACTTGAAATTTTGAAGAGGATTTTCATATCAGGTCACTGAATTCAACCACCAATTATTTTGAGGTCCACATTGGCCAAAAGGCCAATTCAAAAAAAAACTCCAAATTGTTTTTTGAATTTTGGCCTGTTGGCCAAAATTCAAAAATTGTCAATTTTCATTAGATTCACTTGCAATTTGAAGAGGAGTTGCATATTTGGTCATTGAATTCAACCACCAATTATTTTTGAGGTCAAATTTGTTTTATGGATTCTGCAAGTATCCTGCTCTGCACGACGTCTTCTTCTTGTTTGTTTGTTTGTTTCTTCACACAGAACTTTTGTGTTTTTCCCTGCAATCACTTGTCGGATCGAGAGAAAATTTTCAACATTGCCACGAATACTCATGTGGAATGTTTTAATGATAATTATGACGTCATAGGTCACTTAGTGTGGCAGCCATGTTGGAAAAACAGAAAAGATTTGGACCTCTTTATCTCTGAAACCACACCAAATAAAAAATTGAAACTTGGCAGGTGGCAAGTACTCCTCATGGGAAATAAGCTTGATTTTTCTTGACGTCATAGGCGCCTTTGCTATAACGTCATAATTGCATATGTAGAACGCTACATCCGATCAGTGTGAACATTTTTGAGGGTCTTCTAGGCATAAAATGGTCCACAAAACTGTTTTTGATGACGTCATCGTTCAAGTGATTCACCAGCCATATTGTTTTTTTGTTTTTTTAAAAATCTTCAAAAATCTTCTCCGAAATTGCTCAACAGATCGAGGTGAAACTTTACACATGTGACCGCCTATCCATGAGGAACAAAAGGTTCACACATATGATGTCTTATGTCACATGGTTTGGCAGCCATATTGGATTTACCCAAAAACATATAAAAATATTCTTCTCCAAAACGGCTGGACAGATCGAGGGGAAACTTTACAAAAATGTTCCACAAGGCATGCGTGTACAAGTTTGTTAAGGAATAAATGAAAAGTCACATGATTTGGCAGCCCTATTGGATTTACCCTGAAATATATGAAAATATTCTTCTCCAGAACGGCTGAACAGATCGAGGGGAAACTTCACAAAAATGTTCCACAGGGCATGCATGTATAAGATTGTTCAGGAATAATTGATGTCACATTGTTTGGTAGCCATATTGGATGTAAGAAAAATACGAAATGATGTTTTCTCTGGAGCTGCTTAATCAATAGATGTGAAACTTCACATTTATGATCATGGAGTGATGGGGAATACATGTTTTAAATTTCAACTTGATCGGATGCATGGTCTGGCAGCCAGAAGTTTTTTTTTTGATGTGGGTTCTTTTTTATATTTATTTATTTATTTTTGAATGAGGCTCACTTGGCTGCACCTGGATGGGTTTGAGTTTAGAGGAGTAGCAACTGAAGTGCGAATCCTATCCAAGTTCCTTCCTATCCAAGTTCCTGATGACTTCATCTTTGCCTTTTCCTTGTTTGGGTTCCTTCTGATTACTCCAATGCAGGACTGTACCTATTTGGTCTTCCATTTGATTTGAATTTTATTTATTTTAATCCTATTCTGAATTCAATTAAATAATAAAAAAACGTCATGGGTCAGCGGCAGGTGTCCAATCATAGCGGGGTTGCATCAGAGCGGGACGTCTTGGTACCCGGTCATCACTGCCAGCAGTTATCAAGTGGCAGTTCTAATTATGTCTCTTATTAATTACGTAACACATCAGGACAAAAACGCCACACAAAATACACCACACAAAACAACACAAAATAACATACAAAACTACATATCTGATTGCTCTTTTTCTTGTTCATTCAGTGTTCCAGCTCCTCCAAGAGCCCCGACTCTGTACACCAAGGAAAACAAATATTACGATCTATCATAAAGTTCATTGTTTTGGAAGACAAAAGTATTGGTGATTGTTTTACCATTACTTGAAACCCTCATCGAACAACAGCATCACAAACATCTTCCTCCTTCATCTTAATGAAGTAGAATATAATCCCCCTTAGATCTCAGATTTTTGCATTGAAGAGACATCTAGTTTGTCTTGATGAGGATCTGAAAGTAGAGCCATGATGTAGGAGGGTTGTGAGTGTGCGTGACTAAAGCAATGCATGATAAGTATTACACAAAGAACATGATGATGTAAAATGAGGATGCCGGGCATACCATAACAAGTGAACACAGAAGGCAGAGCTGAAAAACAACAAAACCAAAAAATATCCGTTTTGAAACTTCACATTTATCTTTCGCACCTTAACAGCTCGGAAGTGCACGAATGAGTGTTAATAACGGCTTGTTCTACTGGGGTTGCCATCTCACCGTCAACGTCACCCGTTTGCATGCGAATGTGTTTGAACGTGTACTCGTCTGTCTCACCGGCTCAACCATGGCCACGACCTTTTCTTTACCCCTTCTCTCGTGCCTAATCCCCTAACTCGGATTGGGCATTTTGTCGTTCCCATTTCGGTGTATTTGTTCCTCTAGTGATCTTAAACAGACTGCAATCTGCAGTATGTGGGGATGTTGATCTAGTGATATGGCTTACAACTTGTTGGACACAATGACTATTTCCTGCTCTTTGTACTTTCCTCAACTTTCATTCCTTACAAAGGTCATTCTAAGGGTATATTCTTAAATGTCTGTAATTGTTACTTTTTAAAAAAATTCCCCACAAAAGATGGTGCACATATACCGACTGGTTTAACCAAATAAGAGGGTTGGCTAAGCCTGGTGTTGGCTGAGCGGTTAGGGTGGCTTTGGATCTTCAGGTCCCGAGTTTGATCCTTGTATTCCGTTGAATTAACACCAGGTGGGGTTGACTCAATGAACACCAGGTGGGGTTGACTCAGCCTGTCATCCTTCTGAGGTCAGTGAAATGAATTCCAGTGTACAGGTATATATATATATATATATATATATATATATATATATATATATATATATATATATATATATATATATATATATATATATATATATAATTTCTTCACCGTCTGAACTTCCACACAGCTGAGGTCCATCTGCTGTACCCTTGCCCATTTGCCAATGTTGTTCATTGTGTTTCCCCATTGTTCAAGTCACAGAATTGTGATGAAATAGAACATCTGATTTTTCCATGATGCATACCAAATAGGATGTCATGGTGTGGGATGGCATACATTAGTCAATCGATTTTGATGTATGCATAATCTAGACCCTTTAAAGTCAGACCACTAAGATGATGGAGGCTATCAGGGTAAAAAAAAAAAAAAACTCACTGGTGGGGAGTGGCACCACAGGTGGACATAACAAGGAAGGTGTTTAGAATGAACTAAAACTGTGAAAGGAAAGCGAAAGAAAGATAATAAAAAAAACATTCAAGTAAGATGGGTGGGTGAAGGAAGGTTAAACGAGGTAGAAATGGTCACAAGGGGAGATATAAGATGGTGGCGTATTGCCGGCCTGAATGCCAATTTGGAAGTAAGAGGAACAAAGGATTGGAGGATAGCTGTCGGCCTGTATTTTAGGGGGTTATTAAGGAAGGGGTTACTGGAAGAATGCATGCACCCTGTGGGGGATAGGTGGGGAGGGGAAGGTTTGAGGGGTGAAAGAGCAGACAGAGCAAGATCAGAGGAGAGGCAGTAAAAAACAGAGACCACCTACACGTCTGTGATGAGCAAGCAGCAGGCCATGTGTTTCTGATTCCTCATGAGCAATGTCAATGATGTGGAGAGTTTTATGATTGCAAAACATCCAGAAGAGCCAGGTGTGAAGTGGGGTCACATTTCCAGAGGGAAGAACAGTCCTCAACTGAGCTGTGGACAAAGGCCCTGCAGACCATGAGAAGTGCAGATTTACCAAGGAAGCACTTGGCATGATGTAGAATACCCAGTCTGTGGTAGGCTCTGAAGTGGTTTCTGAGGCCAATTTTGATTACATGGTCTTCTCAAGAGTGGTTGTGGATGATGGTGAAGCCTATTAGTTAGAATGACTGAACCTCTTCCAGTCATGGCTTCATTTTGCAATCCTTCCAGAAAGACAAGGTGAGAAAGTGAGACTTTCTTGTATTGAATAACATGTTCCATTTGTCAGACAAGTGTGCATCTAATCCTTTCCAGATAAACAGAGAAAGAAAGAGTTAATTTCGCAATATCTTTGGAATTAGGTACCATGTGGTATAATGTAGAATCATCTGCAAGTCGGGAAAGGGGGTTTCTGGGACATCAGAGGGGTCATTTGTGTATATAAGGAACAAAACTCTGCCCAAGGTGCTGCAATGAGGCACGCCAACGTCCAATGGCAGAGGACATCAAAGGATACAATCGAGAGCTATCTGCAGACTGGATATGTAAAGGAAATTGTTGAGCCAGAAAGGAAGGTGGCTTTGAGTGCCACAGACTGCGAGTTGGGCAAGCACGTTGAACCGCCAGACGGTGTTGAATGCCCATGATATGTCAAAAGACACAACCCTGACCTCTTGATTACTGATAATGCCTCTATCCATTGTTGAGAGATTTGATACCATAAACATTGATAGACCTGACAAGGTGGACACAACCATTCCCGAAGAAGGATCATTTTTCATGTGACATACCAAATGATGCAAAAAAACTATTTCATGCAACAAATTGCCAAATGTTGGAGAGTGTCCCATCATCGGTGCATCTATGGCTGTCATACGTAGAATAAAGACTATTCCTGATTTTGGAACCATCAGGGGGAATCCGTTTCAAAAGAAATGTTCCAAGAGATACATAGACACCATCTGATCACCAATGTAAAGTACAAGATACAACAACTTATTTAATCCATCGACATATAAGTCCTTTTTAAACCCTGTCTACAAGGTTACTGTTGGTCATACATTTGGAAAAACGAACAATGCCTCCAACTGTCGAAAAAAAAAATGAAAATCCCAATTTGTCCCTTGAGCAGGAATTCCTATAAAAGCCCCGGCTTCCCGGCATCGCAGCCTGCAGCGGAGGGTCATAGAGTAAACCGACTTCATTTCCAGTGCATTTTCGAACGTGCTCATGTCAAACATGTCCCTTCCAATTTTTCTCAGCAAAACTGTGGACTTTTTGCCTTTTATAAAGATATAGAATGGTGAGCTCATGACCTTAATGCATCGTTTCATCACGTCTCGACAGGGCATGTGCACTGTGATTCGGAGGGCTGACTTGCGTCACACGCAAAAAACATCCTTCTGCAGGTGCTTCAGCTGCGCTTGTGCCAGATGTGTCAGGGCCATCAAAGTCTCTGCTCATTTGTCAAAGGAGAAGAACCATCGTTAATGCAAGAGCCAGTACTTCTTCCAGGGTCAACTGCAGCTACAGCTCAAAGTCATACAATGCTTACGACGTCAAACCAGTGCCTGTGCAGTTCATTGATTCTACCGCACTGTGAAAACTGATGAAGTAACCCGATCTAATACAGCACAGTACAGCATAATGGTTTTCATACAAATAACATCGAAGTTTTGAAACACTTAAACTTTTGTAGAATAGGGTTACATGTTAACTTTTCCTTTTTCACTACTGGCCACACAGCTGGACCCAGGAAGACCAACATCTCAATAGTGCCCAGAGGTGAGATATTTTGACGATACCAGCCATCAAAAGTGAGTAGCTTCATCACGAAAGCATCGATTGCATTGGCAGGTGGCGGATTTTCACAGTGGACTTCTTGTTGCCAGACATGAACATTTTGTTGTTTTCCTTCTTGACTGATGCCCAGAGGCTGATTTCTCCATCCATTCTCTATGACACATAGTCTTCGTACAGTTTCTGCCCAGTGTCATTGATGTTCAAGATCTGTGGGACATAATCCTGTGGGACGTAGGCATGTGTGATAATGTTGTATAACTTGTCACCCTCAGCGGTAACTGGGTTGCCATGACTCCTGACAGCCTTAATTTTGTCAATTGCCTCATGATCTCTTCTGATGGCACTAGATCCTATTCCAGGATGCTCTATGTTCTTGCCAACTGTTCTCATGCCAAACTGACTCTTGAACTCTCTGGACGGGCATGACAGATCGGGTGTAGCCATGAAGAATCTCTGTCTCGTGTTGGCATTGTTGGAAATTCCAATCAGTCCATAGTGGACCTTCATCTGCTTGTTGAGATGTTCGCATGCTTGGTCTGCACCTATGGACACAAATGGAATGTCATTTCTGGTGACTGACAGATTACCTGCTTCAAGTTCCTTCCACGTCTCAGGATGATTGGTTCTGAGATCATGCATATCAGCAATGTATCTGGGCCAGAGTCGCTTGTATTTGATCCGGTCAAAAGCAGGGAACAGCTTGCTGAGTGCTTCTGCAGTTTGCAAATGGAGTGCCAGATCAGCACTGCGAGATGCGGCCACAAAGAACAGGACTGTCTCCACTCGGTGCAGGTAGTTCATGATGGACATGAACATGGCGTTTTGGGCTTTCTGTGCTTCCCACTCCTTGAATGCTTTCATCACCTCAGCAGTGACCAAGGCTTCGAGGAGGGTAGCGTGAGCTTGCTTGGCAGATTCAGCATTTGCAGATTTGTCCTCCTCAGAGCAGGCGACTTTGACTTGTTCTGTTACCTGCCAGCAAACGTGTTTCAGCTGTGGGTTCTCTCTGAAGAATTCCTCCAGTACCAGTTCATACAGAGCAACATATGAGTAGACATGGACCTGGAGAGAATGCTTGTAGTGTGTGCACTTGAGGATCTGCCTCGTTGTTGCTGCACCATAGACGTCAGCTTCTATCCAGGCATCATCTATGCCTGAATTCTCTATGGAGGCTCCAAGAGCTCTCAGAGAAGCCATGACGGCATGTAGTTCACCAAGTCTGGGGACAACCGTGTGTTTCAAGTCAGGCCTGGCATCCAACAACTGCACAACCTTCTCATAGAAGTTCTTCACCAACTGCCAGGTGCCTCAGCTCACTTGTCTGCATAATCATGGTGAGAAGGGTTGACCATTCATGTGCCACCTCTGGAAGCAGTGGTAGAGATCCAATCTGAGTGACAGGCTGGCTTGCGGACAGCAGTGAGTTGTAGCCTGCCCAACATGGAATCTTGCTGAAGTTCTCTCCCGTATTCAGTCTGGATACTGCATAAGCAATTGCCCATCCTGGGTGAGTCAGCTGATAGTTTCCAGAGATGGCATCCTTGTTGACTGCAAACTGTCTGGTCCTTTTGTTTGGTTGGGGTTTGGGCTTGTCACAATGCATCATCTGTACATGGTATGGCGTGACTGACAGACTTTTTGCATCACCAATGGTCAGAGGTGGGGCAACTGGTTCTTCAGGAGCATCGGCTTTCTGGTATACTGCCACAATTGTTCCATGAGTGGTGCCTTTGCCATCAGCAGTGTCTTCAGCAAAATCTGCGTTGTCTGCAGCAAAGAAAACAAATGTTCCCTTCTTCAGGAAGGGGGGTACTACAGGCCTCGAAACTATTTGGTGTTTTCTCCCACAGCATTGGCAAGAGCAGTTTCCAAAAGTGGCCATGTGAGACACAATATCCCTGTGTATTGAGAAGACCCATCAACGTTTTGTTTCATGTGTCGTGATGCACAGTCAGGGCCAGCCGCAGGACTTGAGGGTTTTCTCTTGCATGTTGATGCCTGAAGGTTGCTGATTCTCTGGTTGAATTGTACTTCACCTGTCTGTTAGACCTGAATCCATCGAGGATGTTTTGGCTCACTGTGAGTGCCATTCTGTCGACGACACTGGTCCTTGTTTCAGTTTCCAGCTCATCCAAAGGACCCACTGTGACCCAGCGGATCACAGTGTACAGTTCACTGGGAACGTCATTGGTGTTGCTCGAAACTGGGATGACATTTGCTGGTTTTTCCTTCTTGAAATATTTATAAACGTTCAAATAAATATGCATACAAGAATTGATATGTGTATGCATGTCAGTGGCTCGCAATTTGAGCAATTATTTTTGAAAGATTGTCGAATCCCTGTGATCCGGGACTTTTGAAACACCCTGTATCCTGTCATGCTGGCACTAAGTGTCATAGTTCTCTTCTTACACAGGGTTACCTGCATGCAAAGGAGTTGATCCGTCATTTTTGGTGCACATAATGTGCATTCATATTTGCCTCTGGCTCTGGCACGGGTACAGGTACAATGAGCATACCCTTAAGTGAGGATATGAAATGTGAGCCATAAAAGATTGCTGAGTTTTTTTGTCACACTCTTGCTGTCTGCTCATCAGCTCTAGGGTGGCAGGATAGCTTTGAAGGAATACACTCACCTTTGCACTACTCGTATCTTATCCGGGTTCAATCCTCAAAGTGACGATAAACTGTCCGATTGGAGCTTCGCAGGCAGGGTGCTGCATCAATGAGTGTGCCTTCTGTTGGATGGGATGGAAAGATGATATCCTATCTCCTAGTGTTGGATGCCGTTGGTGTGCATTTAAAAGGCTACGGTGTTTTTAACAAAGAGTAGGCCATTGTTACTGTAACCCTGGCAAAATTCCAAATCCTTGTCCCAACCATTACTGCTGGGGAAAACCGACTTAATGCATAACCTTGCCCAAGTGCCTGCTTCAGCATTCCCTAACACTATGTTAAGGTTAAGGTAAGGGTGTGTATGGGATTAACCCATCCATCAGATGTCTTCTAAAACTTTGCTCAGCGAAACCAAGTAGCCTGCTTAATGTCTCTTCCAAAAGGACAGCCTGCTCTGTGATAGAACACTTTGTTTGTTAAGTACCAAGATGGCAATTTGCAGTGAGAATTGATTGTGCTGAAAATCAAAACTCAAGTCTTAACAGATCAATTGTAAGTAAACGACGTCTGGATGATACAGATGTTCCACACAAGTTAACAGATCAGTCTGGATGTTCGATACAATGGCACAGCTATTTTAATTTACTACAAAGGAAATCTTAAGTAGAATTTTTCATTAAATTTAATTTGCCTGGCATTCTTTAACGGGTTGAAGTCGTTGCTACAAAATACCTTACTATGATATAACATGTAAAAAGATGCTCATTGCGAGAACACAATCACAAAAATCATTGATATCACAACATACACACACACACACACACACACACACACACACACACACACACACACACACACACACACACACATATATATATATATATATATATATATATATATATATATATATATTATGTATCTATACATCAATATACATATATACATCTATATATATATATATCTTTAAATAAACATATATATATATATATATATATATATATATATATATATATATATATATATATATATATATATATATATACACTACCAGTCAAAAGTTTTTGAACAACCCCATTTTTCCAGTTTCTGCTGAAATTTAAGGAGTTCAAGTCCAGTGAATAACCGGAAATGGTACAAAGCTAAGCGGTAAACTGCCAGAGGTTAAAAAAGAAGTTTACGTTCTCAAAAACTGAAAAATAATGTAAATTTCAGTTGTAAAAAAGGCCCTTTTCAGGGAACAAGTTAGCCCATGGTTTCCTGCCTGCAGTGAGAAAAAAATAATTGTGGAATGGGTTAGCAACTGCAGCTGTTCTGCAGTAATGGAAGTAAATTAAGCCTTGACAGTTGATGCAAACAATTCCTACAGGTGTCCCAACTTTTGTTGATTCGTAACAAACCCTCTGTCTGTATAAAAGCAGTGTTGGAACAGACTGTGTTGCTTCACCCTCTGAAACATTATTTGGACAATATTGCATTGCAGGAAGTAGTATATTGCTATCATAATTGCGAGAAACAGACAATTAACAAAGGAAGACAGACAGACCGTTATAACCATTTAAAGTGTAAGTCTTTCCTTTAGAGAAATTACAAAGAAGCCAAGGTGTCAGTGAGTACAGTTTCCAACACCATCAAAAGGCACTTGGAAACTGGATGAAACTCTGACAAGAAGAGGTCTGGCAGACCCAAAGCCACAACACAATCAGAAGACAAGTTCTGAGAGTCAACAGCTTGAGTGTTAGGTGGCTCCCAGGACAGCAGCTTCAAGCACAGCTTAACACTGGTTGAAGTAAGGAAGTCTCAGTTTCAACTCTGAAGAGAAGACTTTGAGCTGCAGGTTTGACAGGTCTAGTGGCAGTAAGAAAGCCATTGCTAAGATTGCGGAATACGAAAAAGAAGCTTGCCTGGACCATGAAGCACCACCAGTGGACTACTGAAAACTGGAAGAAGGTCTTATGGACTGATGAATCAAAATTTGCAATCTTCGGTTCATCATGGAGGGTTTTTGTACACCGTCGAATAGGTGAAAGGATGGTTCCTCAGTGTGTTACACCAACTGTCAAACATAGAGGAGGAAGCGTGATGATCTGGGGCTCTTTTGCTGGATCCAGTCGGTGAGTTGTAGAAAGGTACAGGCACCCTGAACCAAAATGGCCACCACAGCATTTTGCAGCGCCATGCAATACCCTCTGGTCTATGCCTAGTTGGTCACGGGTTCATCCTACAGCAAGATTACGACCCAAAACAAACCTCCAGGCTATGTCAGAACTATCTCAGAAGAAAATAACAAGACGGTAGGCTTCAAATCATGGAATGGCCACCATAGTCTCTAGACTTAAGCCCCATTGAGCTGGTTTGAGATGACCTGGACAGAAGGGTGAAAGCAAAGCAACCTACAAGTGCAACACATTTGTGGGAACTTCTGCAACAGTTTTGTGAAGAACTTTTCGAACAATATTTGATTTCCATTGCATAAAGAATGCCACGAGTATGTTCGGCTGTTATATCTGCAAAAGGTGGCTCCTTTGATGGTCAAAAATCTAGATTAAATTTTTTCAACAAAATGATTCCATGATTTCTTTTTATCTGCGATTGTTTATTTGTTCTATGCATTAATATCAGAGTACATTGGAACATGAAACTGTTTAAATGTCACTAAAACTGGAAAAATGGTGCGGTTCAAAAACTTTCGACTGGTGGTGTATTTCTATATACATACATATATATATATATATATATATATATATATATATATATATATATATATATATATATATATATATATATATATATATATATATGTAAAGACCCACCCACATCTCTCACCTGTGAATGGGGGGAATAGTCAATCAGCTCTCACCTAATTCACTAAACCCAGGTGGCTATGATTATATAAACATATAAAGACGTTCACACAAAGTACACACATGAGAATCCCAATGCTATACACCCCCTCAGCTACCGGACCGGTTTCATCGCTTATTGGCGAATGATCAGTGATAGTACAAACAACAATGCATACCAATGAGGCAACTTATAGTTGTTGAGGAACTCTGTGAAGAGTTTGAAACAGCGTAGCACTTACCTTGTGTAGGTCTTCTTGAGGTGCTTTATGCAGCTTCTTTGGTTGGAGGAGTGTGGGACGGGTCAATTGTGTATTTATGTGTGTATGTATATATATATATATATATATATATATATATATATATATATATATATGTGTGTTTCAATGTACTATGCATATATAGACATATATATATATATATATATATATATATATATATATATATATATATATATATATATATATATGTGTATATGTATATATGCATTGAAACTTATATATACAGCTCTGGAAAAAATTAAGAGACCACTGCAAAATTATCAGTTTTTCTGGTTTTACTATTCATAGGTATGTGTTTGAGTAAAATGAACATTTTTGTTTTATTCTATAAACTACTCACAACATTTCTCCCAAATTCCGAATAAAAATTGTCATTTAGAGCATTCATTTGCAGAGAATGACAACTGGTCAAAATAACAACAAAGATTCAGTGTTTTCAGACCTCAAATAATACAAACAAAACAAGTTCATATTCATTTTTAAACAAAGCAATACTAATGTTTTAACTTAGGAAGAGTTCAGGAATCAATATTTTGTGGAATAACCCTGATTTTCAATCACAGCTTTCATGCGTCTTGGCATGCTCTCCACCAGTCTTTCACATTGCTGTTGGGTGACTTTATGCCACTCCTGGCGCAAAAATTCAAGCAGCTCGGCTTTGTTTGATGGCGTGTGATCATCCATCTTCCTCTTGATCACATTCCAGAGGTTTTCAATGGGGTTCAGGTCTGGAGATTGGGCTGGCCATGACAGGGACTTGATCTGATGGTCCTCCATCCATACCTTGATTGACCTGGCTGTGTGGCATGGAGCATTCTCCTGCTGGAAAAACCAATCCACAGAGTTGGGGAACATTGTCAGAGCAGAAGGAAGCAAGTGTTCTTCCAGGACAACCTTGTACATGGCTTGATTCATGAGTCCTTCACAAAGACAAATCTGCCCGATTCCAGCCTTGCTGAAGGACCCCCAGATCATCACCGATCCTCCACCAAATTTCACAGTGGGTGTGAGACACTGTGGCTTGTAGGCCTCTCCAGGTCTCCGTCTAACCATTAGACGACCAGGTGTTTGGCAAAGCTGAAAATTGGACTCATCAGAGAAGATGACCTTACTCCAGTCCTCTACGGTCCAATCCTTATGGTCTTTTGCAAACCTCAGCCTGGCTCTTCTTAACTTCTCATTGATGAAGGGCTTTTTTCTAGCTTTGCACGACTTCAGCCCTGCCCCTAGGAGCCTGTTTCAAACCGTCCTCGCTGTGCACTTCACCCCAGCTGCTGTTTGCCATTTTTTTTTTTGTAGGTCACTTGATGTCATCTTACGGTTGTTGAGTGACATTCGAATGAGTTGGCGGTCATCCTGGTCAGTGGAAAGTCGTTTTCGCCCTCTGCCGGTCTGTAGCTTTGTTGTCCCCAATGTCTGCTGCTTGACCTTGTTCTTATGAACCGCCGTCTTTGAAATTTTAAGGATGGAAGCAACATGACGCTCACTTTCTCCCTCTGCCAGTAAAGCCAGAAGTGAACCCTTCTTTTACTCACTCAAAACTTTTCTTTTCAACTGTTTTGGCGTGGTCAATAGTTATTTTTTTTATTCCAATTACTTTTGAGGTACCACGAGCACTGTTTTTGCTATTCAGCTGGTCCTATTGCAAGAGGATAGTGATGATCACAGCAGTGGTTTTTATACTTTTCCTTGTTAAATAAGATTCGGTTCAGCTGATCACCTAATCAGTACCTCACGAAGTAGAATGAGGTGTGCCTCTGTTGGAATTCAACAGACACTGGAATGGAATGGCTGCCATACATGTAGAGATGCTGATTTAAAATTTTTTTTGAGTGGTCTCTTATTTTTTTCCAGAGCTGTATCTATATATATATATATATATATATATATATATATATATATATATATATATATATATATATATATATATATATATATATATATATATATATATATACGTATGTGTATATATATATATGTATACCTATGTGTATATTTATATATACATATATGTATATGTATCTGTATATGTATATATATATATATATATATATATATATATATATATATATATATGTATATATATATATATATACATATATATGTATGTATATATATATATATATATATATATATATATATATATATATATATATATATATATATATATATATATATCACGATGTGACTCCAAACTGTGAGTGGTGTGAGTCCCATCCCATTCAGCCCATCCAGCCCTTGCTACATGTCCTGGGAGCAATAAGTTTTGCCTGCCATGCAGGAACTTCATCTCTCACTTCACCACCCATACCTGGAGTCATATACTAGTGGAGATTACCCGTCGCTTTGCTGATGGACCAATTGGTGTTCGCCTTTGCCAAAAATTTTAGGTGAGAAGGAGAAGCAAAAAGAGGCAAATTTGCTCATGCACAGACTGCTTTTACCCCTCCCCCCAACCTCCCTCCCCATCCCTGTTATCACGTCCGGCTCCCCCCTTTGCCCCACAATTCATCGTGATGTCCCTTCCGAATAGAAATGTGTCAAACACGATGACCGGTTTTGACAGGCCTCTCTGGATTTTTGGGGGGAAAGGGGAGGGGGGGGGGGAAGGAGCGATGGAGGACAAATTTACCCTTGTGAAGAGTGCTTTAACCTCAGCATTGCCCAGGTATAAACAGGAAATTGTAATACCCTCTTCCACCACCACGAGATGGCTCTACACGGTACACATTTATATCGATAATTTACACTCCTCCCTCCTCACCCCCCACAACCCTGCATGAGGCCACGGCCACATAGTCTATGTTACCCCCCACACAAAGTTGTATTTGTACCCCGAGTTTGGAGTTTGCAACTTCAAAGATGTGGCTGTGCATGCAACACATACAAACTGACAGAGGAGAGATTTTTTACCTTTTATCGGTACGATATATATATATATATATATATATATATATATATATATATATATATATATATATATATATATATATATATATATATATATATATATATACAGTACATACTAGCTAGGTATGCTTACACATTGTAAACAATATCGAATCATGCGTGCTTCCCCATTGTCTCAGGTCGCTCACCTGCATTTTTTCATTTTTTTTTTTCATTTATTTTTATTTTCATTCACTGACGTTTTCCGATGGTTCTGTGATTTTTTCCAAAGTATTGGCTTTTCCCAAAAGGTAACCTTGGCAACCTTGTTCCATTCCACCAGCAAAGATTTCCAATTAATACTTGTTGTACCTTCGAAGTACTGCTTGGGAGTGAGGGTGATTTTATGAAAACTTGGCCGGGAAACAAATTTCGGCATGTTTTGGGCCTACTGCCTGAAGGAAGATCACCAAAGTTCTTTCCATACCAACCGACCACCTACAGGCACCTATCCCTCTCCACATCACTTCTTCAGTCCCCAACCTGCCCCCTCTCTCTATACTCCCCATAATTTTGCTTTTGGCAATCTCCATTTAATATTTCTCACAGCATTTCATTTTGGTTTCCCATTCGATGATCCATAGATCAGTAGTTTCAATTTCACTTTTCTTCATCAGTTTCACTTTGGGATATCAGTTTCGATTCATCATCACAACTTGTGATGCGACGTGAATGGTGCACGATAAACGTCATCAAAAACGATTTTTTGGGTAGTCTTTTTTCATTTTCTTCAGGATGTAGAGGGGTCAAAAGTGGCTTAAGGGTCGTGAACAGTCAAAAAGGGGTCTGAAGTGTTTTGAGGGTCTTTAGGGTCACTAGATGACTCGTGAACCCGTTGGGTTCCCATTGTGACAGCGGTTGATGAAACAAAATCATTCAAAAAAAGAAAAGAATATAGCTCCAGTGAACTATACTGACGAGGTTATTTGCATTGATCAAATTCTCCCGAAGAGTACTTGACTCAATCGGGAATTTATTTTTTAATTATTTTTTTCGTTGCCCGATTTGAACGAAACTTGATACTGCATACTGCAGGAGAATGGTAAGTAAGGTGGGCCGAAAAATTTTGCACTATCGTGTACCGTTTTGGCTGTATTTCTGGAACATACATACATGCATACATATATACAAGATGAGAGTTTTAGTAATATATGGATAAAGGAGTCTAAAGTAATTAAAGGGTCTAAAATGGGTTTAAATATCTAAAGGGGTCTAAGGGTGAAAGACAAAAGCGGTCTGAAGTGTCCAAATAGTCTGAAATTGTCTAAAGGGTCTTAAAAGGTCGATGGGTCTGAAATGAGTCGAAAGGGTTGAAGACTGTCTATACGTCTCAAAAGGGTCTAAATGGGTAGTAGAGGGTGTAAGGGGTGTAAAAGGTCTAATGGGGTACACAGGCCTTACAGGGTATAAAGGAGTGAAGCTGTAGTAAAGAAATTACTTCATGTTCGTAAATAAATTAACTCTGGAGTGCAACACGGCAATAATGGGCCAAATGACCGCCTCAAGACTGTTTGAAACACTTCCCCATCAACACTTCCCCCACAAGTTGACTGAGCTTGAACAGTTTTGTGCAGAAGAATGAGCAAATATTGCCAAATCAAGGTATGTATAGTTGGTGGAGGCCTATCCCACAGACTCACAGCTATAATTGCTGTCAAAGGTTCTTCCATTAAGTATTATTAACTCAGGGGGATATACACTTATCCAATCAAGATATTCTCGTTTTGTATTTTTAATGAATTTTCTGAAATGTGTTGAATTTGTTTTTCACTCGGAAGTTGTGGGTTATGGTGTGTAAATAAAGGTGGAAAAAGTCTGATTTAATGCAATTTCATTTCAGGCTATAAGGCACCAAAAGATGAAAATTTTGAAAGGGGATGTAGACTTTTTAGGTTTTATATATATATATATATATATATATATATATATATATATATATATATATATATATATATATATATATATATATATATATATATATATATATATATAATAAATAAATATATTGTTGTGGATTTTCGCCACTCCGGCGTGCGGACGACCGCCTTTATGCTCAATTGCGGCCGCACGCGCCCACTGAACGTGGCAATTTGGTCGTAGCTTCCGGATCAACGCCGAAATCCAGCTACGGGTGTTTTTAACACACCATAAACCAGCCAACTCTTCTGTCCACTTGCTACAGGGTCGATCGCCGAATTGTCGATGTACCTAATTATTCACACGGACAGAAATGCCGGGAGTTTATACCTCGACGGAGCCTGCACGAAAACGAGCCGCTTAAGCAGCTTGTTCCGTTTGCGATTGCCGAGCGGTTTTATATCGCCAAGTCCCGTTGGACCCGATGTACGTTTAATCGGCTTATAATCAGCCAGCTAATTATTCCGAATGCTCCATGGCAGTCAACGTAGGAAGGGACGCAACGAGCAGGTGACATTAAAAAATGGGGACATTTATTTCAACACAGGCATGCAAGCAATGCAATGATTGGGAGGGGGGGGGGAATGGGGAAAATGACACAAGCAAAAACCTACAGCCGATGTCTATTATGTAATGTACATGCACTTAATCAGTTTGTTACTTATGGGCAAGGCATTACAGACTTTCATGCAAAACCCAAGAAAGAAAGGAAGAACCGGGCTCGTGAGCCTTTATAATTTGCTCGGAGCCAGGATGACCAAAGGGCTTCGAGAGACCGAGCGGGCAACCTGGCCACCCTCTTGAAGTGACTCGCTGGGTCCTGGTTCGGCGACCCTCGGTGTCTCTGCCCGCACTCCAACCTCCGAAATCTCCAGCTCCCCACACCAACTGCAACTCCACCACACCAGCGCAGCGCGAACGCGAACGCTCTCTCCAAGCGCTCTTCCCGACTCCACCACACCAGCGCCTCTTTCCAGCTCCTCTCTCCAACTCCCACTCGTTCTCCAACTCGTTCTCCAACTCATTCTCCAACCCGTTCTGATTAATGGCGAGCGAATGCGGCCCTTTATAGCCCCTGGGGCTTCGCTCTTTCACCTTTGACCCTTCACCCCCGGCTGGCTCCGCCCCTTTCGCCGTTTTGATCCGATCTTGCCGTCAAACACGGCCGTGTTAGGAATCACCATCTTCACACGGATGTGTTTGGAATCACTGGCTTCACGCGGTTGTGGTGAAGATGGTGAGGAGATGATCGTGGCTGGTCGGGGCGAGTGAAGACGGGAGTTCGGGTCGAGTGAAGACGGGAGTTCGGGTCGAGTGAAGAGTTCGAGTTCGGGTCGAGTGAAGGCGGCTGGTCAGGGCGAGTGAAGACGGGAGTTCGGGTCGATTGAAGACGGCGGTCGGCATCGAGGTCACAGTGTGGGGGTCGCTCGTCTCATCGTTTGTGCCGTCTCGTCGCGGGGTCCAAGCCAGCCAGCCATTCCCCTCTCCCGACCCTGAGCATCAGCAATTCCCCCCCCCATCCGCGCTGAGATAGTGCCGGGGGGGGGCCCGTTCCTCCCCCACTCTAAATGTGGTGCCAACCAAACTGCTTGCGCAGAGCACGCCGGAGAGGGCACGGAGTCGGGGCGCAGCGGTGCGGACATTGCGGCTTGCCTGCCATCGCGTCACGATGACGCGGGTAAGACCTTCTCGGTCTCATGGACCTGGTCGCTCCTCCAGGTTTCAGGCACATTTGGTCCACGGACCTGTCTGCCTCCTTGCCTGTGAGGGTGGCTTTCTTTCCTTTGCTTTTTGAATGAGTGGTGTGGCGCCGAGTCCCGACAAGTAGAACTGTTTAAGTGTTGTAAATAATTGCCCTTTTATTCGGTCGTATTGCTTTTGCTTTTGTTGCATCTTGTCTTGACTGTGAATACATGCTTGTCTGTGTGTGTGTAAATAAATAAAGTGCTTGCTTGTTGAATTGTTTCCCACTTTGCTTCGTCTCCTTCCTTTTGTTGAATCTCCATCTTGCATCACGTAAGGGATTGATAGTGGGTTTAAAACGCCTGATAAATAATCTGAACCGTCGAGGTTGCCGATAACTCCGCTCGGTTATCTCTGCAGCACAGAACAAGCCGCTTAAGCGGTTCTTGTCCGGAGTCGACCTGTGGCGTGGTACAACTCCTCGGTATGCTACTCGCGCGAGTACTTAGGTAAATCGACCATTCGGCGATCGGACCCTATTTCGTGCGGGTAGAATGCGGACTGGGTTGTGGTGAGGTTAAGCCCCCACCCGTGACTGGCTCCGGGCAGTAGTTCCCGGAGGGTCACGACTGAATTGTCCGTTCCGGTGGGCGAGGCGGCCGCCATTCGAGTCAAGCGGCCGATCGCACGCCGGACGGGCCAGAATTCGCAACAATATATATGTATATGTGTGTGTGTGTGTGTGTGTGTGTGTGTGTGTGTGTGTGTGTGTGTGTGTGTGTGTGTGTGTGTGTGTGTGTGTGTGTGCCAGTTCCTCAGAATAATGTTTTACTGGTTTTCAGTCTGCAGGCATTAGTTGGTAGATGTTAAAGGGGCTATCACCAGCACCATGAACAAATTATAAATTCCTGTCCAAACTACTGCTGAGAGAGGGATGGCAACCTGACCATCATGACCCAGTCCAAAAAACTACTTCAGCAGAACCAAAGCTCTGTAACAGTAACGCAGAGCGTGGTATATCAGATCAGATATTACAATTGCTTGGACATCTTTAAAATATCGACTCTAGTATCCCCTGAGTACTATTCTACAACGGTTTGAACCCATTCGACTCAGTCTCCCAAAGATCTGTAGGCTTACAAGATAACAAATTTACCACGTATAAACACACACACACACACACACACACACACACACACACACACACACACACACACACACACACACACACACACACACACACACACACACACACACACACACACACACACACACACACACACACAATTACTGACGTCTCTTTCAATCTCTTGTACACTAACTTGCTGTTCTTTCCTCGGTGGGATCAAATTTCAGCTCTTTGGACTCCCCCCCCCCCCCGTCTCAGGGCAGGGAAGAGCCTCCAGATGCCTGCTGTTGCGACTCTCCAGAATATTTGCTTTAAGGGATGAGGGCTTTTGTGACGGTATCATCCTTTTTGTCTGTGTTGGGTGCCAAACTCGCTGTTTACTGCTCATCTCATGCATATGAATAGCAGCGTTGTCAGTTTTGAACATAATCATTCGGTATTTCAGTGCCTGGTAGGCCGGGGGTAAGTTGGGGGGTAGAGCGGGGGAAGGGACGCGGGGGTGTGGGGCGTCTGAAAGCCTCCAAATTTTTTCACCAGTTAAAAAATTTACATCGTCTTCAAAACTACTCCAAAATCACAAATAGTTTCAACTTCAAACACAATTTCAACACTTCATTTTAAAATCCTTTCCACATTTTTAGGAAGTTTCTTTAAAACGAGTTGTCCTCGTCGTTCAGAGTTCACACTGATCTTCACCTCTCCAAGAGTAGTATCATGTTTCAAGGTCCCCCCCATGCAACAAGACATCCAATGAGTAAACAACGTGAAACGATCAATTCACTTCTCAACATCCTGTGGTTGCACAAAAAGGGGGTGGTGAGTGGGTTTATTAACCACCAGGAAACTTAGAAGAAAAAACATAATTTCAGTTGATTCTCACGAAGTTAAAACGCGTCTTGTTAATCCATTGTAGTCGGTAATCTTACTGTTTGTTAATAAAACGTTCAGCTAAATTCTGAAGTTTTACTTGACATTTAAATTGTGGAACCAATGGCTGTACATTCCTGTAGTAAAGGATAAATTAACATCGTTTAATGCGGGAGGTAAATACTTTTGCAATGAACTCACTTACATTTTAATAATTCCCAATTTAAATAACCTAAATGAGTACATTTATTTATTTGGCGCATCACGGTGAAAATCATCACCTTTCTGTTTCATGCAAAACACCCGGACAGATACTTTAACCTAGCTCCCCTTAGTGTAGGTGAATAATCTTTAGCCAATTTGGCTCTTCTTAGACTTATGTTATTGTAGAAGAGGTGATGTGGAAGTTTGGTTTTACATTTTGGAAACTTAATTCCAATGCGTTGGGGGAAAGTGAGGTTTATTGCGGTATCCCCTCTCACGGCTCTTCTCGGCCATTCAAAATTACATTTTCTTTGATTAAAGAAATGCCAACACTGGCACCTAGTATAATTGGTAAAGAATATCTGCACATAGAGGATGTCCCAATATGCACCCCCATTTTCCCCTACTTCACAATGAAAGGAGTCGGAGGGGGTTTTCGGACCTCCGCGTGAAGTCCACAAACGCCACCAACGATTCGACCGACACAAGGACAGGTGACCCAGGTGAGTGTGAGTCTTTTTCTCTTCTTGGCCTGGATAAATCGTTTGGTGTTGCAGAGCTGTTAAGCCAACAAATGGCACTTTGCGATTTCATGCAAGTGAAGCATTCGTGAGCAACACGACACGGTGGTCTAACCGAGCAGAAAATTTACACCGTATGAGCACAATTACTTTTGTGAAAGTCAAACCTTGCCAAAAAAAGCTTTTGCTTTTCCACGTAATTTCCATTCGGTGTCACATTCTTCCAAGAGGTGGGTGAGTTTCTTGATGCCATTGGAATAGAAGTCATGTTTTTGACTCCGAAATGTTTTGAAAAGAAAAAAAAAAAATTATTTGGCTCCCTCTTGTTCTGTGGTGGAGGTCCATAGTCTTGACAGCATGTCAATGTGTTTATGATGAGTTGTGAATGTTTTTTTTGTGGTTAAAAGCCAATTCTGGACAAGTTTGTCACTCCGTAATAGGGTGTAGAAATTTCTCGCGAGCAGCCATGGTAACTCATACCAAGGAGAGCAATGTAGAATGGCTTCATTCACTCTACCACCAAGCTACACCCCTTATATCTCCAACTGGAGGACGTAAACATTGCAACATCAATATCTCTAACTGTGAGGATTATAGTCTCAAGTTCAAGTTCATAACTTGAAAGCATGAGAAACGAGGAAACTTTTAACCAGTTTCCAAAAGTATCCTTGTTTTATCTCAACGTTGCCTTTTATCTGGATCTTACCATGCATTTAATGGAACGGATTGAAGATTTAAAAACTGGAAGTGCTATTCATTGTTTGGAAGCAGCTGTGAAAACATTGATACGAAGGAAATCAATTGTATCACATGTATGACGAGTTAAGGGTGAGACAGCCTGGTGCCTCTGCCCTATCCTGGACATTCCAAAGATGTCAGAGCCGCAAGATTAAGCGAGGGATGCTGAGGAAAGGCGAGGGATTCTGTAATGGTCTTCGGTAGGACATTTCGCTGTAAAAAAAGAAAAATTAACAAATGAGCTCCATTTATCACCTGATTGTAAATCTCCTGGTCATGCCTTCTTCTTACAAGTGCTCCTCCGGTTAGAAGCTTGCCTGTGTATTAGCATGGCCGAGCAGCGTCTCAGTGACCTCATGGTGCTCGTGAAGTCAATCGAGATGTCACCATCAATCGTTTCTGGAGTGACTCTGCCATTTGATTGTCCAGGCATGCAGTTCTTCACTTCTCTCTTGCACAATGTTTTCACTGTGAACATTGAGTGTACATTGACATTGTGTTTCATCTACGTTTTACAATATTTGTCTGTGTGTAGGACACTCATGAGGGAGGTACAAGAAGTTGTACAAGCAAGATATTAAGCGAGTCCAATAAATGCGAAAACCTTTTTTTTTTCCAATAGTTAGGTATATATACTCTATAAGGAAAATATTTCCTTACTAATTACATCTCCTAGTATATTCAGAAATAATAAACGTTTGTGTTTCTTGGACTATGTGAACATCTCGTTTGTACAAACCTTTATGAACGTCCCCACTTATTGGATATCAATGATGTACCGGATGATGTTACGATGCCGGATATTATTGTATGATTTGTAACTACAGCATGCACCCATTACACATGCATTAGCTGCAAATAACCTCGGAAATATTGTCCCCCATCCCTGCTGTTCTGCTGTCGGTGTGTATCCCCCCCCTCTCTCTCTGCTGCCCCTTTTGTTCTGTTACGTCCTGATCTTTTCAATGTTCTCACTCCTCAGTCAGCCTCGATATTGCATGCAAAAAAGTATACAAATCTATTAGTGTATCAACATGAAGAATCAACAAAAATCGGGTATTCCAACCTCCAACCCCACACATGCTAAAACTTACCCGTAGCTGACACTCATTTGCCTTCCTACTCCATCAATGGCTTGAACCTTGCATCCCCTCGAGGATGTGCTTTGCTCCATTCTAAGAACGCCTGATTGATTAATTAATGCAAATATCCTGCAACATCGAGCTTTACCTAGTCATAGTTTCAATGATAACTACTTCTCTTTAATGCGGTACATTGTTTTCACTGATCAGGTAAGCTTGGTGTTGGCTTAAACGGTTAAGGTGGCTGGCTTAAGATCTTAGGGTGTTGAGTTTGAGTCGCTGTTGTGTCATTGAAATAACACCAGGTGGGTTGATTCAGCCTCTCATCCTTCTGAGGTTGCTGAAATGGGTACAAGCTTACTGGTAACAGGGGCACTGCATCAGCACCTCCAGAAAACGATGCACCCAGGCAGCTACAAGCTCCATACGAAAACAAACAACAAGAAGATCGAGTGCAAAAGCTAATTTCCTCAAAAGTTTTTAGAGTTTGGAGGCTCCTGTGAATGAAGCCTTAACTCAAGAGCAGAAGGCGCAGTTTCAAACCTTACGTCATGCACTAACGTCCTGACAACTGTCCTTCATATGATCTTTGGATGGTTCAAATTGGACCTGGACTATATAGTAATCATTCAGCTTGTATAGAACATTGACGTGCAATCAGGAGCAAACTCTGTAGTCATTTCTTTGAAAATTTCAACTGGCTTCATGTTTTTGCTGACCAGACATTTTACAATTATTTGCCGTTCGGTCGGTCCTCCTCGTTTTCTCACTCGCCAACGTCTTGATTTTCCACCACCTGAATTAAAGTAAGGAACATGATTATGAGTACTGATTACCAGCAACAGAGGTATTGAGTAAATATCTCTGCCTTTTTTTCAGGCAAAAGTCCAGGTTTGATTTGAATTGCCCACAGAGACGTGCAATATTCATTATGAGCCAACAACTGTAAAAATGGTGCACGAACTTGTCAGACTTGGGACTGATACGCTACAGCTTAACATGTAATGTCTCAATTTATCAAAGGCCTTGAGCACATAACACAATATTTAGCATTTTTATAGGATAGAGCATGGACTATAGGTTGGCAAACATTGCATGGGCTCTGGTGGGTCTAATGGCCTTCTCCTACCTTGAAGTTCCTTGTGAGGGATGTTGTCTCCAGTCCACAGTCCCTCAAGTCCTCCAGGACTCCAATACCTTATGACAAGCATGTGGAGATCAAAGTTTGTGCTGAGTTTGGATACTCCATGTGAAAGATTCCGACAAAACTCCATGTTTCAGGAGGAACTGTCGGCAAGACTCTAAATCTGATATGTGAGACTGGAATAAGAGTGATGTTCTGTGATTTCAAGAAAGCTGTTCACCTCTACCTCAGGTCATCCCCCATACCATCCCCATGATCTTTTCTACCCCAGCAAATGACCCCATTCCTAAGCGCACCCCGTTTCCAGGTTATTGTGATTATTCCCTCCCCTCTCTCTCACCTCTTTTTATTCGTTAGTTGTCCGTCGGTTTCTTTTCTTTTTCATCGCCGCTATCCCCTTCCTTTTCTTGCTGTGTTTCATTCAGCTTCTGTGCAGCTTGTTCTGTGCCCCATGAATGTACTTCTCCCACTCCCCTTGATCTCACTCTCACCCCTTCCTCTCTGCTGTTGGTGTGTCCCCATTTCCATCTTGTTCCATTCCATTCTGTTCTAGCTCTTCCATGAGCATCGATCATGTATAGAATTTTTTTTTTAAATGGTGTGCTCTTTACAGAATATATAACGGTCAAGAACAGATCTTGCCAACAACCTTGCTTTTAAGCACAGGTATGATTGTTACCTTGAGAACAATTAGATAGACATTTGTACAAAGTGGTTTCAAAATGTATGAGTCGTTGCTCAGATTCCATTGCTGAGAATAGGAAACCAAAGTTAGAGGGTGAAATGGGGGGTTTTTGACCACAAAACGGCGAGATGAGCAAAGTTCGTGACATGTGCTCCTTCCAGATTAATCCAACCTCGAATTGTTCAGCAACAATGATTCACAGTTTTTCTTAGAGAGTGGAGAGGAGAATGATATTATAGTGGGGCAACTTAGCATAACAATTGTACATTTTGTTAGGAAAGCACTAAATTTGGCACACTAGTAGCCTTTCATATTATGAACAGATTTGGATATTGGGCCATCTCAAAATTTTTGATGGCAGTGGAAAATGGCTGCCACAGCCATCAGCGGCTGAATTTGAGATGGCCCAATATCCAAATCTGTTAATAATATGAAAGGCTACTAGTGTGCCAAATTTAGTGCTTTCCTAACAAAATGTACAATTGTTATGCTATATTTAGCTAAGTTGCCCCACTATTATAGTCAATCAATGTGCAGCATCTACAGTTAAGCAGGGTGGAGGGTTAGTTCGAGTTTAAGACCCACTGACGTTTCCTCATTGGTGTTTTGGTGATAGACACGAAATGAAAGATACCCTGCTTACACTCCTGATCTCCCAGGAAGACAATGGTCCTGAGAAAATCGAAAATGTGGTGAAACAATGTTTCGTTGAATGATCACTCACAAAATTCACAACCACGACAATGGTCAATCTGAACCAAATCCAGAGATTAGCACGGTTGATATTCTATTGACTTCTTCTTATCTTGCATGCAGTGCTTGGTGTCGTTGGTTTGCGTCATTGCTGAGGAGCACTGTTGCGCTGCTGACACAGTGTCCCCCTGTAGGTTAGTTTGGGACCTTTTTGGAATATGATCAGCACGCCAACGATAGCTCACCTACTCTCCGTCAGGTCTTTCTTCACACCGTGGGATCTTGAAGGTTCACAAGCTAATGCCTTCAGACCAGCCAATCCCTAAATGAACGTCCATTCGAGGGTCGGCCGATTTGAAATGCAATGTGCTGCCTGTGAAGCAGCAATCGAGTCGGGAAACAAAACCAGGTGAGACAGCTCAAATGAGACAGCTACCTGTCATAACATGCACCTGTTATGAATAAAAACGTGCACAGAGAAGGGATTACAAACAAAATACTTGTCAATTGAATAGTTTATTCTTTTTAATGTCCTGCCAGAATTTATTACACTAATACATTCGGCATCTTTTCATGTTTTGTATACAAAAACTAGGCCCTCAAGGAACAGCAATGGTGGGAGAACTTCAAAAGAGAATCAACTAGAATTGAGGCAGTGGGCATCAGTTGGGCACAACAACCAAGGGAATCTTCTTTGTTCATTTGAAGTACAAGGCTGCGGGGTAGCATCATTGGCTGAGGGTACGGTTGTGCCACTGATGTGATATCAGTACTGGTTTGGTTGGGAATTTGGAATGTGGATGGCCATGGTGCGGTCAACATTGACCATGACCAAATATGTGTTTCTATGGAGATTGAGGTCAACATTTACCAAAAGGTCAACTTAAACCTAAGGTTAACAACTCAGGTGGTATTTCTAAAATCCTCAATTTTCATTTCATTGACTTGAAATTTGAAGAGGATTTGCCGACCAGGTCACTGAATTCAACCAGCCAATTATTTTTGAGGTCAATTCTGTTTCATGGACTTTGCAAGTATCGTGCTCCGCACGACATCTTCTTCTTATTTGTCTGTCAATCGCTTACAGGTTACAATTCAAAACCAATCATGATGAAACTTTACCAACTTGTTGAGATAATCTCAACTAAGAAGCCGATTGATTTTGAGGTCAAAGTTTACAGGTCATGTTGAGATGATATTTCTAAAATCGTCATTTTCATCCGATTGACTTGAAATTTGAACAAGATTTGCAGATTGAGTCACGGAATTGAGAAACCAACTATTTTTGAAGTCAAAATGTCAAAGGCCAACTCAAGGTCAAACTTCTAAAATCATCAATTTATATTTGAAAAATCATCAATTTACATCTTATTAACTTGAAAGTTGAACAGCATTTACTTGTACATAGTCCTTCACTGAATTGGAAAAGCAACTATTTTGAGGTCACAAGGTCAAAGGTTAACTCAAGGTCAAACTTCGAAAATCATCAACTTCAATCTGAAAAAATAATCAATTATCATCCGATTAACCTGAGCTTTGATTAAGGTTGTCAATTTGAATCTCATTGAAATGGACAATTTGATGAATCCATGGCAACCTTTGGAGAGGTCAGGTCAGGTATGGGAGCATGAGCCAGAGCAGCACGTCGCTGTGTCCACCTTCTACAGCTACTCCAGGGGCCTCCGTCTGGCCATCCTCCAGACAGAGGCCTGGCCCATCCCGATGTCTTTGAGATTCTGATCAACCTGCTGCAATCACGAGGCACGTGGTCGGTCCATTGGCCTCCTCCACTCACGAGACTCCATCGCTGAGAGAATCTGGTGAGCAGGATCAGCGTCAGGAAAATGAGCGACGTGTACATACAGCCGCAGCTGACGCTCATGGGCTATGCAGGTAACAAATCTCATTTGAGTCTCTCTCAGCAACCACCCGTTGGACACAGAGTTCGACCAACAATAGCCAAGAATTCTCCGAAGAGACTGGTACCAAAGGAATTAAGTCTCTGTCCCAGATCCCTGGTTAGAGTCCAAGTCTCACATCAATAGAGCAAGACTGGAAGCACAAATGACCTGAAGACTCGGACTTTCGTCCTCCCACACAGGTACCGGCAGCGCCACACCCCATGATCCAGTGAATGCATGACTCCCCATGCCCGACCCAGACGTTTGTTGACCTCTGGCTCACAGCCAGCAGAGACATGAATATCACTGCCAAGGTAAGTGAATCTCTCCACGACCTCAACATCCTCACAACAAACAGGTACAGACAGGACAGCAGCATCGAAGATGTCATTGAAAGCATGGATCTTAGTTTTGACCCAGGAAATCCGTAATCCCAGCGGCTCCGACTCCTCATTCAGCACCTCGAGGGCCCCCAAAAGGATGTCTAAAGTCTCCACAAAGATGACTGCATCATCTGCGAAATCAAGGTCAGATATCTTGACATTCCCAAACGATGCACCACAGCTTGATCTCTTCGAAATCCTCCCCAGAATCCAGTCCATACAAGTGCTGGAAAGTGTGGGGGCCAGTACACACCCTTGACGCACTCCAGTAACAACTGAAAATAAGTCAGAGATGGTACCACCACACTTCACAGCACTCTCAGTACCAGAGTATAGTTCAGACATCAGATCGATCAGTTTTGGTGGCACCCCACGAAGTGCAAGAATCCTCGAGAGCTTTCCTGATTCACTGAATCAAATGCTTTACAGACATGAACATCGGTTGCAAACAGCTCCGGCCGAAATTCTCAGCTGCATTCGGTGAGGACCTGAAGAGCCAGGATACGGTCAATTGTTGACCTCAATGGTGAAAGGCTTGACTGCTCTGGATGCTGTTGCTCAAGAAGATGGTGGTGAACCCTCTCAAGAATTACCTGAGCAAAGACCTTGCCCGGAACTGAGAGCAGCATCACCCCTTGGTAGGTGTTGCAGTCTTGGCGATCACCCTTACCTTTCCAGAGAGGGACAACAAGGCCCCTTTTCCAGTCAGTTGGGATGATGCCTGTGTTCCAGGCAGAGCACAGAACTGCATGTAATGATATAATTGCAGCATTTCCAACCAGCCTTGAGAAGTTCAGCATGGATGCCACAGATTCCTGGAGCTTTACCCCATTTCAACCAGTTCACCGCAGCCTGTTTCCACAAACGAAGGTGGACCACAGTTGATTAGATGGTCAGCAACAGGGATTGTAACACAACTGATGTCCAACTCCCAACTCGACAGCTGGCGGATCAGCCTGGTACAACCGCTCAAAATAACCGGCACAGCGGGCCTTCACTTCGAACTCCTCTGTCAAGGGCCTACCACTCTCTGCTCTAACTGCAGTGCACCAAGGGATGGGCTTGGATGAACACAATGCACAAGTTCCCCTGTATACAGGACGAGAATCACTTGACCACAGGTGATGATCTACCCCCTCACAGATTCCTCGCTCATAGGCCTCCTTGTCCACCCTTACGCACATACAGTTTTACGCCTCAGCTCCCTGAACAGCTCAGCTCTGCCATTCAGCCTGGCCCTGTGACTCTGGTCAATGGTATCCAGTGTCCCTTGAGAGACAAAATTCTTCTTCGCCCGACAGTGAGTTCCAAGACATCCACTGGCAACATCAAGGACGGTGGTCTTGAAGGCACTCCACGACTCTTCAGGGTCTCCCAAAGCAGCCAGACCCTCCAAATCTCCACTCAGCCTGTTCGCAAACTCTTCAGCTACCCTCTCATCCTTGAGCTTGCCAACATCCAGCCTCTGCTGGGATGGTACCATTCTCCTGGATTTAAGGTGCAACTTAAGAGTTGCTACAACAAGCTGGTGGTCAGTATTGAGGAACTGAGCACTCTGGTAGACCCTGCAATTCTGGATCATCTTCCAGCGACCATCAACGAGGACATGGTCATCTCCTTTGCCACATGACCAGCGTTAGAATACCAACTCCAGCGATGAGCTTGTGGGCGCTGAAACCATGAACCAGCCACCCAAAGTCCATGACTTCTTGAAAAGTCAAGGAACTTAGTGCTATTCCGGTTCACAGTTCCAGAACCATGGGGACCAACACATGTCTCATAACCATCCCTATCAGTTCCAGTCGATGCATTGAAATCTCCCAAGACGAGAAGTGTATCTTGCCTGGGGCACTGGTCAACCACAGACTCGAGCGTGGCGTAGAATGCGTCCTTCACGGTGAGGTTACTCGTCTCAGTTGGAGCATAAACAGAGACCAGGGAAATGACACCCAATGACTGACGAATCCTTAGTCTCATAATACCCTCGTTTACCGGTGTTTCCTCAATTATCACTGGAGTCACCTTATTGGACACAACTACAGCAACTCCTTGGGCATGATAACCATCAGAGTGACCAGACTAATAGTAGGTGTAACCACTCACCATGATCTCGCCACAATCCGGTCTCCGAACCTTAGAGAGAGCTGCAATACTGATGTCCAAACGCTTGAGCTCAGATGATAACAGAGACAGGTGATCATCCTCTCTTTTGGGATAGGACATTCCAGGCACCCACCCGAAGGGACTGCCTCAGGTTGACCCAAGGAGACCGCCGTCTGGTGGACGACACCTCAGCACCACCCCGACACACTCTCCCGCAATCTGACCCAGGAATGTTACCCCGTGGTTTCCCTCCTATCATCAAAGATTGGGGGTCCTGAAGGCTTTGCCCCAATCCTGTCATCCCGTGAGCTGTCCTGCGAAGGGAAGCTGAACAGAAGGTACTCCCATGGAGTGGGTTTTCAGATTTTTATTTATTGCTTCGAGAATGTTTTGCGGAATGAAGGGTTTTACGGTGGCCGGAGTGTATGTAAATCCTGCCACCAACCTCCTAATAAAAAAGTAACCCAACTGCAGGAGGACGTCCGCAGACACAGTTGGGTACTAGATATGGATGGGCGTTGGCTCACAAGGAGCTCCTCCGCCCTTTGACAGGTTTTGTTTTTAATCCTGCTGGGTGTCCATATCCAAACACCCTCCTCACCAAAAAACCTGGTGGGGGAGACGGTTTAGTTGCTGACAACCCGACCATGGAACAGGTTAGTACAGGTTTACATGGTACCTGCAGCAAGTCACAGATCTGATCTGGCCTGACCTGACAAATTTGATTTTTGTCATTTGACCAAATTTGACAAAAGATAAATTTGACCTGACAAATTTAAATGGACAATTTGATGAATCCATGGCAACCTTTGGACAGAGGGGGTGGATTTTGCAAGTATTGTGCTCTGCACTCCATCTTTTTCTTATTTTATCTGTTTGTCTCTTTGTTTGTTTGTATGTCAATCGCCTGCAGGTCGCAGTTTGAAACCGATCTTCACAAAACTTCACCACCTGGTAGAGTTTGTCATAATCAAGAAACCTGTTGTTTTTGAGGTCAAAAGGTCAACATAGTCCAAAGGTCAACAACTTAGGTCAGATTTCTAAAATCCTCAATTTTCATCCAATTGACTTGAAATTAGAAGAAGAGTTGCATATTGGGTGACTGAATTCAAACACCAATTACTTTTGAGGTCAACATATGCCAAAAGGTCGATATAGGCCAAATTTCTAAAATTGTCAATTGTCATCTGATTGACTTGAAATTTAAAGAGAAGTTTCCTATTTGGTCAATGAATTCAACCACCAATTATTTTTGAGGTCAACATTGGTCAAAAGGTCAATATATACCAAAGGTCAACAACTAGTGTCAACATAGGCCAAAGGTCAACAACTTTCTAAAATCCTTAATTTTCATCCCATTTACTTGAAATTTGAAGAGTATTTGCATATTAGGTCACTGAATTCAATGCACAAGTATTTTTGAGGTCAACATAGGCCAAAAAGTCTGCAAAGGCCAAATTTCTAAAATTGTCAATTTTCATCCCATTGACTTGAAATTTGAAGAAGAATTGCATACTTGGTCATTGAATTCAACCACATTATTTTAAGTCAACATAGGCCAAAGGGCAACTACTTCGGTGTAATTTCTAAATCCTCAATTTTCATCCCATTGACATTGACATCCCATACGGCGAAAAACGATACACAGTGTAGTACGCTATCTCAAAAAGCTCTGGACTGCTTCAGATGAAACTTGGTGACCAGGTTGGGGTGTGATAAGGAAGAATTGATTCGACCTTGGTGAAGATCTGGATCCAGATCCAGCCGATCGGTGGGATGCATAACGTATACTGTGCAGCCTGGCAGAGTTGTGCACTTGACTGAGTGTCGTTGTAGTTATTATCTAGCTTAGCTGCATATTAACGTTCAGGTCTGGTTGAACCACCGTTTGGTGTTTCTTTGGAGTTATTTGGTGAAAGCAAAAGTGATTTGTAGGCGATCCCTACCAAGGAAAGTGATGCACTCAATTTGATTGAAATGAGGGAGGGACCTTTTTATTTGCACATGCTTACCTCGAGGACTCCAAGCAATTGTCAGGCATGGACATGCAAATACGACCGTTTTACACATGTTTGATGAAACTAGAACGCGAGAGGTGCCTTTTTGATGCATGGGAAAAAGGGAAACGCCACACCCTTTCTCACACCCTATAGCGTGCTCAGGATTCGAGCTAAGCAGGCCAGCGCTAGCCCTGTTATGGCCTGCACTTTGCCCAAGGCCCGGCTTAACGTAATCCAGGTAACAAAAGCCGAGCAGACTTGCAGAACAGCCAATACAGCCCGCGGTGAGAGCCATATCAAAACACCGCAGCAATTTTACTGCATGGTAACCTGTCCCCTGCACCAAAATGCTGACTCATGGGGGGTAGGGCAGGTGGTGGACGTTGGGGGTGGGGGTGCTTGGACGCAAAGGCAAGGCTTTCTGAAGTTGGGACTACGTGTTACACCATGAAGCATTAAATTCAGCCATTGTGACGGCTAAATGCCATCACAATGGCATCTGAAATCTACTAAGAACTATATATGCCGCAACGACTTCCAACGATTAAAAGCTTCAATATTGTTTTATTTTCAATTATCTTCACAAAAACGGCACAAGTCTCATTGATTGCCAGGTTTGCAGTAACACAAGGGAGAAGAGGAACTGAACTAGTGTAATCATTCCAAGCTCCTCTTGAACCTTTTCCTCCATGCTGATAACACCCAACCCACCGCACTTTCAAACCTCGACATATAACGATGTAATAAATTCACGAATGTGACGTGGAGCACTTTTATGTGTTTGTGGTTCCAATGGTAGAATTCCAATAAGCCAGATCATGAAGCTCCCGCAACAAGTGAGGATCTTTACCAATCCAGAATGCACCAAACTTCTCCTTGCAATAATTATTTTATTGATTATTTGTTTTTCCATCACAAGCCTAAACATTTCTAACCCGCACACGTCATACTCTAATTAATGTCCTGAACATTAATGCCTTGCAAATTGATAGTTAAAATATTGATGCTTCTGAATCATTGCGTGGCCATCACAAAACACTATTGTATGTAAACGATAGGGAAGGGGGATGTAGGTTAGGGGGTGGGCGTGGTGGACCGGTGGACCCACAACCTATGATGAAGGTCATTGGGGGTGTTATACTCTCGTTTCAACGGGGAGAATTGAATCGATCGTACCAATGTTTAATGCCAAAATGTTAACCCGACCTGGTGGCCTAATAGGTCGGGCATCTCCTCTGAGTCCTGCAGCTCAGGGGGTTCGAACCTCACCTGGTATTAATTCAACAGCCAAGTCGTATTTGAACTCAGGATCATAGGAACCCAAGCTCACCATATATATATATATATATATATATATATATATATATATATATATATATATATATATATATATATATATATATATATATTTTGCAAGGTAATTGCTTCTGCGAGGCGACCAAAGGGTCAAGGTCACTTAAGGCCTTAGAACTGTTTCATAGAACGATTCTCATGTTGGCCACCTTTGTATCCATACAAGCTTCTCTCCGATTTATGGACATGGTCCATTAAAAAGGCCTCCGGGTCCTGCGTCACGCCTTTACATTCTTTGCATTCAACTTTAGATCCAGATTAGATCTCCACGAGGTGCAAGACTTTGTGTGTGTGTGTGTGTGTGTGTCCTCGAAATGGAATTGTGTGCAAGACCCCCACTGGTTAAGAAACTTCGTAGGTTTTCTGAAAGTTTTGATGGATAAATGCTCTTTCTCTCGGTGAGGGTTAATCTTTGTGCTGCATGAGTGTCACCTTAAAAAGGTACACCTGTATATCATCATCATCTTCTTTTTTCTTTTTCTTCTTTGTGGCCCTGCATACGGTGAAAGTGTTTTTACATTATAATTATGGTTTGGTTTGTTCCATTTACTCATTCTCGACTCTTTATACAATTGAAGTCAAGCATCAGTGAGGTTAAGCTGGAGGAAATGAAGGTTTGTTTGCATTTTAAAGTGCTTGGCTTTGCGCTTTCAGTTCGAGTTATTATTTATTATTTATTTATTTGTTTATTTTCACAAAGTTCATATCATTCCTCCCTCGAGGATGGACTTAATCCCAACTTTAGTGCAACGTCGGCCATGTATGTATCAGGCAACCTTTATGCGGAAAGAAACGCAACCAAAGTGGCTTATAATGCGCATAATGGCAAGGCACTCTCATTAACATGTTTCTCTTTGTCCGTACTTAATTTGCAACAATTCTGCCTGATCCCACAACAACATTTACAATTGTTTGATCTTAATGTGTATCATTCCGGAGATGAGATCACTGAATCCTGATTGGCTGTACCGGGACGCCTCCCCGTTAGACTGGAGACCTTTCAACAACAGGGTGACCCCAGGGGTGGATTATAATGAGTTTGAAAAATGGGAACTGTTTTGAAAAAAACTTATTTTCAAACTCTAATACAATCCTCGATGAATTGTCATCGATGCTTGCAAAATTGTTTCCAGGATATCGGATGACTTTTCTCCGAAAGTTGGCCAAAGGTCATGTGCACGCATGGGTAAAGGTCGTGCAAAGGTCGTGAGTATAATTTGACGGTGTTCATGATGAATTATAGTCACCCAAACGAGACGAATCATTCTCAGGTTATAACTGGGATATAAATTGCTGTGAAACCGAAGCTGTGAGTGCAATGTTGGCCAGTTTTGTCTGACTGCAGTGGTGGCCGAGTGGCGTGGACTCTGGACCGCTCCACCAGCTGACGACAGCAGCATTTACTCTTTGGATTATAAACTGCTCGATGCCAAGCTAGTTTCAGGATAGTTATATACTGACTAGTTGTAAACTAACTGACTTGTCTACCACCTCCTTTCTGGTCTTGCACCCTCTACCCTTTCCATGCTGTGTCCAACTCTCCCCTCTCCCTCCCTCCAATGTTTTCACAGAGCGCGCATGGTGTGCCAGTACCCCTTCTGGTGAAACTCCTAACATCCAGACTCACTGCTCACCTACACTCTTTCATTCCTCTTTTTTTCCCCATCTGTGGAATCAATCTCCGAACCCTCTTCAATCCCATTCTTCCTTCCAGGACTTGAAGGCAACTGTTTACCACCATCTCAGGTTGTCCCCCATCCACACCCATGATCTTTTCTACCCCCATTATCGCTCCCCAAGTATACCTCTTTCCAGGTTTCCAGTTTCTCCTTCCACTTCTGTGATTGAGGGTTTCCTTTCACTCTTCCCCTCGTCCCTTATCCCTCGAAGCCTCCCTCTATTTTGTCCCTCAACTCTGCTGCGGTGTGTTCTTACCCCACATCTCGCTTTCTGCTGTTCTTTACCTCTGCCAGCAAAGGTAGACGCAGTTTATGTTTTGAATCTGTTACGTTCTGGTCCATTCTGTGTTCTTGTTCCTCGAGTCTTGACACTGCATTCAAAAAGTTGATCATTAGTTAAAACCAAGCTGGCTCGCTAATTACCTGTCTGTTCTGCTTGGTCTTGTTTCTATGTGATATCAGTACACAAATTCTGCTTGCCTCTTAATTCCATCAAGGAAGCTTCATATGGGCACGAGCTATCATGCGTCGCCTGTGGCTGCTGGTTGCATCATTTCCTGGTGCTTCTGATGCATTCCCCGCTAAAGGGTACCAGGCAAGTCCGAGCTCTTCCCCTGTATCCGAAAAGACTGCTCGGCAAACCCACAGGTCAGATCATTTTGCCAAGCCTTGATGAAGGTCCTACTCACTCGCCATTGCTCATTGGTGTGACCACCATCCATGACATCTCCTGGGAATTGATATTTGTGATACATCATTCTCTACACCTGATATTTTCTCAGTACTGCCATGTTGCTGATTGTATACAAAGCCTTCATCTGCTGCACAAATGCAGGAAAGGCCTTTTTCCACTGTGTGCCTGATCATTGACTTCACACATGACCCTTTCGATTTTTAGGGAGACCTCGAGTATCATTGGCATCTCCCGACGGAAGGAGGAAGAGCAGGGGCTGTCGCTCACCCACCACCCGGGCTGGTCAGTGGCCTATCTGTCTTCCCCAGTGTCCTCACGGGCCTGGCCTTAAATGTGTTCTCGATTATCTGCCTGTCCCCAACCCCAACCCTGTCACTGTGTAGCGTCACACATATCCCTTCCATGTTTTTCTTCACTTATCAATGACCCTTTCTGAACTATGTGTAAAAAAATAGAAGTTGGTGGTTTGAGCAATCAAAAGTTCTCACCATCCTTGCAGATTTCTTTGACATGATAGCAAAAAAAGGGCTGAGTTGAGCGATTTCCATCGACAGTGGTTCAGTTTAAGCAAAGTTGCAATGGAAGTACCATCATGCCTCCATCCTCCCCCTCCCCCCTCTCCAGACGAATGGTTTGCAAAGGAAGTAGGCCATTTAAAGGTGAGACAAGGGAGGAGGTTAGTGTGGTTTGGGAGGAAGGAAACGCATGGAGGACGACGACGTGATGATGATTAAAGTTTGTCTCAATTGCGACAAAATAAAAAAAAACAGAGAGGATCCCTTGCAGTTCCATGCGGCCTGTGTGTGCATGCCTCGTTTCGCTTTGTTTGCTCCTTATATCATCTTCTGCCATAAATTAATATCACCACCTGCTTGGCAGCGAGTCAATGACTAGTTGAGACACATCTTCCAACGTCACTTGGAACACAGCAGCTGATGAGGTCTTCATTTTCCAGCCCGAGACCAAAGCGCTTCTTCACATCCTAAACTTTCACACCATCTGACAATTATCCAACCTAATGGGATTGAGAAAAGCAAACTTATGATGAATCCCGGTTAGTCCCATGAAACTAAGAGTTGAGTTAATTGAAACAGAATGGCTCCAGGAAAAGGTGAACCCTTCTGGCGAGACCATTGGTCTTGTTTAAGAAGAATAGTGAAACGCCCTTCAAGCTTAAATCGACGCAGGAATTTTTCTCACATGATAAGGACTGCCTTTTCACAGATAAGGGGTTATAAGCACTTATCACCATCACACGCCATCTGTCTTTATCACTGAGAGACCACGTGACGACCTCTGTGCGAATTGCCACTGCACTTTCTGCATGAGGACCGTGCTCATGGAGACCATTAAATGACTCGAGACGTGTCGTCTTGTGGAATGATCCATCGCAGTGCTGGTGGAATTTGAACTTTGAACCCAAGATGAGAGTCATCGTGGAGGGAGAGAAAGGAACTCTTGAAGTATATGGCGGAAACGTCATGGGAGGGACGGACAGGTTTGAGTTTTGACCGAACGTCGTTTTAAACACATCGACCTATGTCTGTCTTAAATGTGCAGTTTATGAAATAAATAAATGCAATGTTTGGTTTGACGAATTGTCCTGTTTGTTTCGTTTTCAACTTACCCTTGGACAAAGCCTGGTGCTGCTCAACGGTTAAGCTGGCTGTCTTAATATCTCATTTGGGTCTTGAGTTCGAGGCCCCATGTTGTGACGTTAAATAACACCAGGTTGGTTGACTCAACCTGTCATCCTTCCGAGGTCGGAAATAATGAGAACCAGCTTATGGGTAACAGCACCGGGGGGGGGGGGGGGGGACTGCATCAGCGGCACTGCCACACTCCCAGCAATGGTGCAACCAGCAGTGACAATGATAATGATTTATTCGTGTGCAGCCTGTAGCTGCTTGGCCAGATCATTTTCTGGGGGCACCACTGTGCCACTGATGCAGTGCCCCTGTCACTAGCAACTGGTACTCAATTTGCCGACCTCAGAAGGATGACAGGCTGAATCAACCCCACCTGGTGTTAATTCAACAACCTCACAGGAGCTTGAACTCAAGATCCTCAAGAACTTTAAGATCTTAAGTCGACCACCTTTACTGTTTAGCCAACAACAGGAATAAAATAAATACGAATATTAATAATACGATAATTAATTAATAGTAATACTAATAATACCCTTCGACACAACCAAAACTAACACCGTATTCCAGCAGGTTCGAGTGAGATCCCATTCTGTCATTGAGTTAACTCGGACTACGCACCTGCTCAGGGAAGAGCACGACCGATACACCTGAAGGATCACGTGCCATCCCTTAAACTCCTTAAAGGTAATTAAATTATTGATGGCGACAAAACATGGAAGTTGTTGCACGTTTCTCTGTCAAAGGGAAACGAAACGGGTACATCTGAGCTGATTGCTCCCAGCTTGGGACGAGGCTCATGGAGGAGTTTGTACATACATCACAGCAGAACACGCAGAGACGTTATTGTAGTGGGGCAACTTAGCATAACAATTGTGCATTTTGTGAGGAAAGCACCAAATTTAGCACACTAGTAGTCTATCATATTATGAACAGATTTGGATATTGGGCCATCTCAAAAGTTTTGATGGCAGTGGAAAATGGCTGCCACAGCCATCAGCGGCTGAATTTGAGATGGCCCAATATCCAAATCTGTTCATAATATGATAGGCTACTAGTGTGCCTAATTTGGTGCTTTCCTAACAAAATGTACAATTGTTATGCTATATTTAGCTAAGTTGCCCCACTATTGTACTTGAATTCGAGTTGCAAGGACATTAGCAGACAACGGACAAACAAAGGTTGGTTGACTTGGATTTAAACCTGGGTTCTCTGTATCATGTCGAGCCATGAATAAACACACCATTAAAAGTAATTAATTAATTGAACATTAGTTATTTCTTCTTTGAAAGTTGCCACGGCTTGCCTTGTGCGTCTCTGATTGGCTGTGAAAGATTACATGCTTTTTTTTGTTTTCTTTTTTACAGCCAATCATGGTCTCACAAAGGTGAACCCATGGCAGTTATTCAGTCACATGATCTGTGGCCTAATGGTGTGGTTCTTCACATATGGATATAAAAACGAGATTATCAGATCTTGTAATTCTCAGATTTAAAAATTTCCTCGAAATATAACTCTTTTTTTCGATAATTTCTTGCAAGTAACCTACTGGATGGAAGAGTCTGACAAGGTGGTGCAGAAGTCGTGGATTCACGCTTGAACTGATCCGGAGGTAGTCTGGGGTCCATTCCCCAATCCGACTCGAAACTGTCAGATTGGTGCTTTGCAGGCAGGCCGTTGCGTCACCTGTGCCATCCCTTGGCCGGGTGTTAAACTTGGCATCCCGTCAGCTTACATTATCTGACGAACGCTCAAGATCCCATGGTGTCCATCGCAAAGAATGGGGAAGCTATCTCCGGCACCCTGAACAAATCACAAATTCCTGCCATCTTCAGTATTGAATGTCAGACCTCTCCAGCCTGTTTAGGACAAGAATTGCGGCAAAAAACTCTCTCCCGCCAAAACATACAAGAACGTGGGAACAATTGTGGCCCTTAAATAAGTGGTAGTAGTAGTATGTATTGGTAGTGGTAGTAGTAGTGGTGGTGGTGGTTGTAGTAGAAGTATGTATTGGTAGTGGTAGTAGTAGTATTGGTAGTAGTGGTGGTAGTATTAACTGAAAATAGCAAAAGTTTTACCACTGGAAAAGTTTAGCCAGATTCTTTCCGATTCATTAATCTCTCACAAGTGGAGGAAAATTTATATACATTACATGTAAGGCCAAAAGTCTTGGATTTCATTCAGTGGATTACCAAAGGACGTGGGAATTGAGCTCAGGATATCACATCATTCACGCTCTGACGTGTGAAAAGTTTTCAGACCCTTTGGTCACCGTCACATCTTCCTCATCCAATGTTATATATATATATATATATATATATATATATATATATATATATATATATATATATATATATATATATATATATATATATATATATATATATATATATATATGAAGCCGTTAGTCTTTCAAAGCAAGTTTAAAGTTGAGTCAAAGTCTTTTTGAGTCAAATTTCAATTCCACTCAGGTCAGATAATTGTAGCTTGTTTATTTAAGGTGAAAACCATTGACTCGAGGGATCCATTGGTGTGAGACACCCTCACCAGGTGCGTGTGAAACATGGCGAGTCACGTGATCTGTGAATTTGTGACGTCGTGAACAAAATGAAAAAGTGGAGGGTAAAGTAATCCAGATGTATAGTAAGCGCTCCCAAGATCCCAACAAGACGTTTGGATGATCTATCATGGAGTGCAGAGGAACAGCTTTGTGAGCAATTGTTTTCTGTCACTTCATAAATCTTCGGATTATGTAAACTTGAGATTTTTATTTGAGACATTGTTTTTGTGTTGTATCTATCTTCTGGATGGAGGGACACTGCGAGGTGATTCGGGAGGAATGGGAAAGAAACCATGGACCACCCTGGACATACCATAGACCTCGACTCAAAGGAGGCAACGTGCAGTGGTCGCATGTATCTTTTGGTCTGCAGAGTCGAGGCTCATGGAAGATGTAACAGAAAGAAACGAGAAGGGCACTCGGTGGAGTACATATCTCCACCCACCAATACCTGATCCACGAGAACATATCGGGCCCAATACATTTTTGAAATATAATGCTATACAGTACTCTATCATTTTTGACCCTATCTTACCCATAGTCGGATCCGGATCCGGATCTTCACCAAAACCGAATCAGTTAGTCCTTGTTACACACCCAACCTGTCCACAAAATTTCATCCAGATCCGTCAACAACTTTTTGAGATATCCTGCACACAGACAGACAAACAATGAGACAAACAGACAGAATGGGGTGAAAACAACCTCCTTCACCTTCGGTGGCGGAGGTAAATATCGTGCTACACATCGTTTTTGGCCCTATCTCTCAATGGTGAAGAATCACTTTAAAAATTAAACAATTCTCGTATCCAGATTCGGATCTTCACCAAAATTGAATCAATTTGTCAACAGGGTCAATTGGTCAATACTGTACGTACAGGTTATATCAAGTATAAACCCCAATGCTGTTACAGTACCAGGAAGCAATCAACACCCAACCTGTCCACCAAGTTTCATCCAAATCCGTCCACAATTTTCTGAGATATCGTGCTATATATTAGTTTAGCCCAATCTCTCAATGGTGAAGAATCACTTTAAAAATTATCGAATCTGGATCTGGATTCGGATCTTCACAAAAATTGAATCAATTCTTCTGAGTCACACACCCATCGTTTCCACCAAGATTCGTCCGAATTCGTCCACAACTTTTTGATATATCCTGCACACAGACAGACAAACGAACAAACAAGACGAAGACATAATGCAGAGCACGATACTTGCAAAATCCATAAAACAAATTTGACCTCAAAAATAATTGGTGGTTGAATTAAATGACCAAATATGCAACTCCTCTTCAAATTTCAAATCAATCGGATGAAAATTGCGGATTTTAGAAATACCACCTTAGTTGCTGGCCTTGGACCTCTGTTGACCTTTTGGTCTCTGTTGACCTCAAAAATAATTGGCTGGTTGAATTCATTGACGTGAAATATAACTTATGTTCAAATTTCAAGTCAATCGGATGAAAACTGAGAATTTTAGAAATACCAGTTTCGTTGTTGACCTTTGGCCTATGTTGACCTTTTGGTCCATGTTGACCTCAAAAATGATTCACCGGTTGAATTCGGTGACTTGAATTATAAATCCTTTTCAAATTTTAAGTCAATCGGATGAAAATTGAGGATTTTAGAAATCTCACGAAAGTTTTTGACCTTTTGACCTTTTGACCTCAACAACAATAAGCTCCTTCCTTTTGACAAACTCTACCATGTGGTGAAGTTTCGTGAAGATCGGTTTAAAATTGTGACCTGCAAGCGACAATCAGACAAACAGACAGACAGAATAACAAAATCGATGAACCAATATGCTTGAAAAAGCTTCGATTTTGCAAGTAACAAGAAGAAGACGTCATGGAGAGCACGACACTTGCAAAATCCCAAAAACAAATTTGACCTCAAAAATAATTAGTGGTTGAATTCAATGACCGAATATGCAACTCATCTTCAAATTTCAAGTTGATCGGATGAAAATTGACAATTTTAGAAATTCGGCCTATGTTGACCTTTTGGCCTATGTTGACCTTAAAATAATTGGTGGTTCAATTCAGTGACCTAATGTGCAAATCCTCTTCAAATTTCAAGTCAATGGGATGAAAATTGAAGATTTTAGAAATACCACCCAAGTTGTTGACCTTTGGCCTATGTTGACCCTTTAGTCGATGTTGACCTCAAAAACAATTGGTGGTTGAATTCAATCACCAAATATGCAACTCCTCTTCAAATTTAAAGTTGATCGGATGAAAATTGACAATTTTAGAAATCCGGCCTATGTTGACCTTTTGGCCTATGTTGACCTTAAAATAATTGGTGGTTCAATTTAGTGACCTGATGTGCAAATCCTCTTCAAATTTCAAGTCAATGGGATGAAAATTGAAGATTTTAGAAATACCACCCAAGTTGTTGACCTTTGGCCTATGTTAACCCTTTAGTCGACGTTGACCTCAATAATAATTGGCTAGTTGAATTCGGTAAAATTCAATATAAATCCTCTTCAAATTTCAAATCAATCGGATGAAAATTGAGGATTTTAGAAATACCACCGAAGTTGTTGACCTTTGGCCTATGTTGACCTTTTGACGTTTTGACCTCAAAAACAATAGGCTTCTTCCTTATCACAAACTCTACCATGTGGTGAAGTTTTGCGAAGATTGTTTTGGAATTGTGACCTGTCGGCGATAAACAGACAGAATAACAAAATCGACTGACCAATATACTTCAAAAATGTTCGATTTTGCAAGTAACAAACAGACAGAGAGGGGGTGAAAACATCACCTCCTTCACCTTCGATGGCGGGGGTAAGGAACAGTCGAAAGAGGGAAGGGTGGGCTATAAACACACTAACAGAGGGGTTGAGGGACCAAGTGGAGGGAGACTTGGAGGAATAAAGGACAGGGGGAAGAATGAGAGAGGCCATTCTGCCCATCATGCCTGCACTATACCAACCCCAGAAACCGTCACCCATCCACACAAGCTACCTCCCGACAAGCTGGATACAAAGTGCAGCCACAAATTGTCAATCACAGAAGTGGAAGGAGAAACTGGAAACTCGGAAAGAGTTGGGATTGAGTGGGGTTAATGGGGGTAGAAAAGATCATGATTTTGGATTGGGGATTATCTGAGATGGTGGTGAAAAGCATGTCTTAAAGACCTGGAGGGCAGAATAAGATTGAAGAGAGTGTGGAAGCTTGTTCCACAGGTGGGCGCAAAGAGGAACAAATGATTGGAGGTGAGCAGTGATCCTGGATTTAGGTAGTTTCACCGGAAGGGGCTTGATGATATGTGCCTTGCAGAAACCTGGGGGTGGGGCACAAAGAATGGAAAGAGCAGAGGGTGCAAGACCAGAAATGAGGTGGTAGAAGATAGAGACCACCAATCTGTGAAGTGATAGGCCCACAGACTCAGCTTCATCACAGGAGATTCCAATGATCTTGAAGGCCTTGGTTTCCACAGCGTCAAGTTTAGCGAGATGTGAGGCAGGAGAACCAGCCCAAGGAGAAGAGCAGTCCTCCATCAAACTGCTGATGAAGACCCTGGAGGTGGATAGGAGTTCAGGTGTGCCAAGCAAGGAGTTTGTACGATGGAGGATGTCCAATCGGCGGCTGCCTTTGGAGGCCAACTTTGAAATATGGTTTGCCCAAGAAAGATCATAGCTGATGGTGAGACCCAAAAGTTTGAATGACTAAACTTCTTCAAAAGGATTGTTAAGGAAGTAGATGAAAGGGTTCAGCAGATGGTATTTTCAGAGAGACGGAGTAAAAGTTTGAGATTTGTCATGATTTAAATACTGTACGTACCTATTTCAAGTGTTTGACCACCTTGTGATTCTATCAAGGTCTGCCGAGAGGAAAGAGGCTGCAGCCTGCTTATCTGCAGGATCATATATGTCATGGCAGAGGGTTGTATCATCAGCAAAGAGATAAAGAGGATTTTCCAGATAGTATTGAAAAAATTTCTAAATTCCTGGGCTGACTAAATGCAAGGAAGGCAAAGGCAAACCACCTAGCATGACACTTGCTAAGAGGCTGCTTCAGCAGCACCAACACTGTAAAGATTCTAGCACATTGATCATGAAGATTCTTGCTGAGAGCGTACTATTTGCTCCGTATTCTCCAGTTATGGATTGACACAAACTTGGAAGGAGAGTTGGAAGATAAAACTTGGAACTTGGAAACTTGGAAGATAAAATTCCACTTTTTTGTGCAAAGGATCATGATGAAAGCAGATACTGTATCGCCATTTATTAATGAACCTGTCTAATCACCAATGAGAGACTTGCACTGTCCCATCTTAAACACTGCTGTCAAGTGGGCAGGAGACATCCATGCAATCATCCTCCACCCAATTGCAGAATGCAAAGCACGTCAATGTAGGGTGGGCCTGACAATTTTCCCAGATCAACACCCTGCTTTTACCAGCATTAACACGATACCTTTTTTTTGCCCCTTTGCTCCAGGACATGTGGTTAAAATGCCAAAGAGAAAAATTCACTCACAAAGGATTTTGACTGCATCAGGAAAGTTGTGAGAGGATGACACTTCCCACACACTCCTATGAGGGAAGGCGGAGGGTGGCATCAGGACTTTGATGACCTGTTGTGAACCTTCCCAAAGCTATAATCGCTACCCTTAACCAGGGTGTTGCTGAAGTCAGAGTTTACAGATTTAGAATTCGGCCAGAGTTATTGACACAAAAGGGCATACTCTTTTTCCATGGTACCGTGAGATATTTTACCTACACAGGTGAATGTTAGTAGATGAGCTGCCACGGACGTTAGGTCCCCAGCGAGAGAGTGAGCAACCTTCCAAGAATATAATTGCAAAAAACATCTCCGAGCTGCAGGTGCTCTGTTCTACAATTCAAGTTGTAGTGTGTTCTGGTTTCCTCTCTCTCTCTCTCTCTCTCTCTCTCTCTCTCTCTCTCTCTCTCTCTCTCTCTCTCTCTCTCTCTCTCTCTCTCTCTCTCTCTCTCTCTCTCTCTTAGGGTAATTTGGGTCCTAATGGGGTGACGTGATGCGAGCTGCCGTTTAACTGCACGCAGAAACTAGGCCACTCCGATGAACGGAAAAGTTTAGCAAGAGATTCTTGAGAATTTTGGCAGTGTTGGTTGGTTGAGTATACAGGACAAATTGCAGAGATTAAAATACGCCCATTTTATTATCATTATAAGGACATTACTGCATTGAAATGATTCACAACCGCTTGCCTGTGAGTCGAGATACTAAAGCGGGTGATGATCTGTCGGCCAAGTTGCTGCGGTTGGCCTTGGAGAGAACATGGTGTGGTTTCTGCAGGTGCTTCGCTGTTAAGTATTGCCAATCCGGATGGTCAAGAGAAACGTTCAAACGGAGTGTTCAAACGCCGCTCATCGTCATGGCAGGAATGCAATGAGTCACATTGAGAGAAAGCTGTGAAATGCAAGTTGCAACAGGTTCCCTTCGCACCTTTGCTGGAATGGAAAAGATACTTTAGAGGAAATAAGAGTCAGCTGAGGAGATGGAAGGCGTATCTCTGGAAAATACTAAAGGTCAAGAATACCACCATTTTGAGTACGTCATGAATAGATGGCCCCAAAAGAGCCATGAATGATTTCACGACTGACCCTGGGTTGCTGCAGCTTGCCGAGGACCGCAATTATTAAATAATTTGTCATGATTCACCTTTACCGATTATAAATCCGAAAAACACCCAATTTCAGAGTGTGATGTCATCCGAACCTTCTAGGGTACTTTTCTGAATCAGTGTCATGGCATGGGCGGCTCTGCATTGGAGCTAACTCATTGTACTCTTACCAGACATCCTTTAACGATGATTACCCTTGTGTTAAATCTTGAAACCAAAAAGACCAAGCCTGGTTTTGACTTAGCGGTTAGAGTGGCTGGCTTGGGATCCTGAATTTGAGCCCCTGTTGGCCACTGAAATAACACCAGGTGGGGTTGACTCAGCCTGTCATCCTTCTGAGGTCGGTGAAATGAGTACCAGTCTACTGGTATAAGGGGTACTGTATCGGCGGCGTAGCTGTGCCCTCAACCAATGATGGGACTAGCAGCCAAAAGGAGTGTGTGTACCAAAAAGACCTATTTCGAAAAAAAAAACACTCGCAGGAAACCAAACAAGTTATCTGGTGCAGAACTTTCCGGCCAGTGTCATGAATTCAGAAAAGTACCCTCAAGGTTTGGATGACATCATGTACTGAAATCCCCCTGAAAGTTTTAGGTTGCATCATGCATTTCGTAGGAGAGCAATCGATTAACATAACTGCTTCCTTGATAAGTACATTTTAAAAATGCTGTTAACATACATAAACCATTTAATCAAAAAGACTTATCTGTATAAAAAAATATGCAAATAAAATTTAGCAGAGTAAAAAGTCATTGGGTCCATTATCTCTGTGCTACACCCCAGAATAGTGGACAGTGTTTGGACCATGGCTCTCAGCTTGATGGTAAAAAAGATGAGTTAGGTTGACGGTATTATGGCAGCCATCTTTCAATCAGAGTGTGGTTAATGCTTGGAATGGTCTCCCCGGAAAGATAATGGCGAGGAGTGTATAGGTTTACATTGGATTACAAAGGTACCTGAATGCATTGGAGAGAGAAGGGTATGGGGATTTGGCAGGACTTGTAGGTAGCTTGTGTGTGGATCGATACTGGGGTTGGTGTAGTGCAGGCATGATGGGCAAATAGCTTCCTCCTGCACCAAAGTTCCTTATGTTTCTCCTTGCGTATGCGACTGTTCTAACCCAAAGATACTTTGTCAATAAATATATGATAAGGATGATCGACCTTTAGATGTGGCCAGACTATGCAAAATATATCCCACCGCTCTCAGTAGCTGATTACAGGATGGGTCTCCCTCATTGTCATCACCACCAATACATTATTTCAATTTTCTATCTGTTTGGAGTTTGGAGTGGTTGGGGGGGGGGGTGAGGGAGAGGGAGAGGTGAGCACAACCTGTGAACACAAGTTTCTATCTGCTTGGTTGTCATCAGCACAGAGCAGATGCCACCCCTTCCCCCTCCACTACCAGTAAAATCACAATGGCTCCTTGAGGGTTATATCAAGTATAAACCCCTATGCTGTTACAGTACCAGGAAGCATGTGCCACACCGGCTTTTACCACATGGATCCTGACCAACAGGGTGTGTCTGCCACACACCTTCCTTTTTGTGGTCCACAAATGGATCTGGAGAGGTGGACGATAAAATTAGAATTGAAAGAAGTATGAACCCTCCGGCTGTTCACAGGCTGTACAAAGCAGATTATTCCATTCACTAAAGCCCGCTATAGGGTACGTAGCACTGCTGCCTAATAGACATGGGAATGTACTACAATCTCGCTGCGGGGTGGTGGCAATGTATCTGTTGCATGGTGATGACGACCAAGTATCCAGAAACACGTGGTAACTGATTCTGCCCTCCCCCTCCCCCTGGGCCAGCTATCCCATACACCTAGGGAATAGACTCGGTGAACCCACCCCCTCGAGGCCACTTTGGACCTGCAAGGGCCTCGTGAAGTTGTGTTCGCAACCAATTCGATAGGTTATAGGCAGCTCAAGGACCCACCCATGACCTATTGGATTGGTTTTGAACACAACTTCACACCGCTCTGCCCAGTCCCAAATGGCCAAAATGAGCTTAACGTTACATTGTTCTCATGCCTAAGCGGCTGCAATACGATCTACCTGGTGGGTAGATGGTGAGCATCTACCTGGCAGTAGTGAGCAGAAGGATCTGCTTTGTGCAGTTGGCACTCAATATTGGTTTATCCACTTTCAATTGCAATTTTCACAACTACCTCTTCAAATCCATTTGTGGATTGCAGATGTAATGGTGTGTGGCAGACACATCCTATTCATCAGGATCCATCTTGGGAAATAGCCAGTTGGGCAGGTACTTCCTGGTACCGCAACAGTGAAGGGATTTACACTGATGAGCCAAAACATTATGACCACTGACAGGTGAAATTAATAACATTGATCATCTTGTTACAATGGCACCTGCCAAGGGGTGGGATATATTAGGCAGCGAGTGAACAGTCAGTTCTTGAAGTTGATGCGTTGGATGCAGGAGAAATGGGCAGGAGTAAAAACCTGAGCGACTTTGACAAGGGCCAAATTTTTATGACCAGACGACTGGGTCAGAGAATCTCTGAAAGGGCAACGCTTGTGGGGTGCTCCCCGTCAGCAGTGGTGAGTACCTACCAACAGTGGTCCGAGGAGGGACAAACCACAAACCGGCGAAAGGGTGTTGGGCGCCCAAGGCTCATCGATACGTGAGGGCAACGAAGGCTATCCCCTCTGGTCCGAACTGACAGAAAATCTACTGTGGCACAAGTCACAGAAAATTCTAATGGTGGTCACGGGAGGAATGTGTCACAATCCACAGCACATCGCACCATGCTGCGTAAGGGGCTGCGCCGCTGCAGACCGGTCAGAGTGCCCATGATGACCCCTGTCCACCGTCGAAAGCACCTACAATGGGCACACGAACGTCGGAACTGGACCTTGGAGCAATGGAATAAGGTCACCTGGTCCAACGAGTCCCGTTTTCTTTTAGATCACGTGGATGGTCGTGTCCATGTGAGCCGTTTACCTGGGAAAGTGATGGCCCCAAAATGCACTGTGGGAAGACAACAAGTCGGTGGAGGGAGTGTGATGCTCTGGGCAATGTTCTGCTGGGTAACCCTGGGTCCGGCCATTCATGTGGACATCAATTTGTCACGTGTCACCTTCCAAAACATTGTTGTAGACCAGGTACACCCCTTCATGGCAATGGTATTTCCTGATGGCAGTGGCCTCTTTCAGCAGGATAATGTGCCCTGCCACTCTGCACACATTGTTCGGGAATGCTTTGAGGAACATGATGAAGTGTTCACGGTGTTGCCCTGGCCTTCAAATTCTGCAGATCTCAATCCGATTGAGCATCTGTGGGATATGCTGGACCGACAAGTCCGATCCACGGCGGCTCCACCTCACAACTTACAGGACTTGAAGGATCTGCTGCTAATGTGTTGGTGCCAGATACCACAGGACACCTTCAGGGGTCTTGTAGAGTCCATGCCTCTGTGGGTCGGTGCTGTTTTGGCGGCACACGGAGGATCAACAGCTTATTAGGCAGATGGTTATAATGTTTTGGCTCATCAGTGTATATATCAACCTATATGTTATATATAATTACAAGTGTTTGTGCGTTTGTTTGTTCCTCTTTCCCGGCTGAACTGTCGCATGTAGAGCCCCCACACTTTGGTTGTGGGTATCTCAGAATCTGGGTAAGGTTTTAAGTGACTGCACGTTGGCCTTGAACGCTGTTTTGAGGCCACCAAAGGCCGTTATAAAGTGTATATTGGGATGTTGGGTCAGGTAGTGATGCCGCCAGCCCGCAGGAAAAAGGAGACCATGATGAGGCGAATAATTCCACAACTTTTCAATGTCCAACATGTCCCGAAACCCCCCACCGGGAAAAGCTCAAACAGGCAGGCAGCACCGGCTACCCTCCCCAAGTACCGATATAATGCAACTTGAGCAATTATGTCTGAATGTGGTAAATGTCGTAACTACAGCACGTTCAATGCTGAATGATACCCCATTTCAGAGTTCTTGGGTTCAGACATTGCATGCCGAGGTCTAAAAATATCGATATTCAGGCAATTTCGAGTTATGTGCATTTTTGTTGTGCACATGGTCGATGTATAGAGCCAATTCCGTTTAACGTAAAATTACCTTTATATCCATTTACTTTACTCAGAAACTTAAGTTGTCTTCATAGTTAGTGACTATATTATGCGGACTCGGGTTGGGGGTGGAGGAGTTCAAGAAGAAAGGGGGAGTGGAAGACTTGAAGAAGAAAGGGGGAGTGGAGGACAGAGAGTTTGAGTGGGGGGTGGGGGGAAGGACAGTGTTGGAAAAGGGGGGTTGAGGTTTTGGGAGGGGGTAGGTTGAGGACTTGAAGAATAAAGGGGGAGGAGAGGACAGAGAGTTGGGAGGGTGGCAGGGAGGGGACAGAGAGCTCGGAGAGGGTGTTTGAGGACTCGGGAGGTAGGGGGGCGGGTTGAAGACTTGGGGTTGAGGACTTGGGGCTGGGGGTGGGGGGGGGTGGGGGTTGAGGACTTCAAGAAGAAAGGGGTTGAGGACTTGCAGTCACAATTTCCATTACGCGGAATTTCCGTGACACTGTGTTATTATGCTGTGAAAGGACATTTCTAGCAAACTCCCTAAATATTCCACACTCCATTGGGAATGAGTTCCCTTACAACAGCCCAGTTGTTGCTGTGTATTCTGCTAGTATGTAAACATTATCTAACACTTTCTCGAAATATGTAATCATATTTTCAACTATTAGGGCCATGTATTTATTAAATATATGAGAAGAAAGGGAGGAAAGGAAGGGGGAGGGGGGGGGAGAGAGAAAAGGAAATTAAGAGAATTGAGATGAGGGGACAGTGGAAGGATTGGGGAGAGAGGAGAATGTGTAATCAGTACAATCATGGCTCTTTATTTGTTAAACTCATAAAATTCTGATAAACAGTATAACATAATATATTGTCGAGGGTCTGGCAGTGAGTTTAATCCCCCCCCCCCCCGACACAATTGTGGTGGACGGGCAGTTAACACTGACCAGGCCGGGTCGCCGAGCAGTTTTCCTTAGAGGCGAACATGTGCCCTCAGAGATTATGGCACGCAAAGGAGGGGAAGGGTGGCACGGACGGAGCAGATGGATTCACAGCACAAGGGGTTTATACTCGAACCCACAACAGATACACGGACACCAGCAACTTAAAATAAACACGGGGATTTAATGAAAAATAGACAAATATTTACAAGGGGAATCATTCAAAATGTAATAATAAAACTTGAGGTCAATTAAGGTCTAAAGTCGAGGTGACTCTACACATGAACTTTAATGCAGACAAGGGGAAAACAAAATAAAAGAAAATCCTCCCTTTATCCTGGCACTTAGATTTGTCCAGAGATGGTTTCTATTGAACTTTGCAATTGAGGTACTTTGTCCTGCGTGGGAAGACGCACCCTAAAATGGTGCCGAGCCGCTCTCTGGGTGGGAAAGATAAGTGAGGTAATTTGTGAGGCGGTATTCAACAACAGAGCTCATCAACCGCCGTGCAGCCTCCTTGTCGACCACGCTTGCTGACACCACTGCTCTCGACAGAATGGCGTCGCTCCCTTCAGTAACATACATGAGGCTTCAAGGTCTGTCTCACATGACCCAACCCAGAGCCAATGGCCAGCATCTGGCTCCACCCCACGAGCCATTTTGCCTCAGCACAAATACGAGAATTGTGCCTTCTTCTTTATGCATCGAAGGAAAGCCAGCAGTAATCCACTGTTCTTGCATGACATCTCCGAGCTCCGTCGCCTCTCGACCGCGTCCCTCACACCCAACTCAACCCCATAAAACCATCTGCTCTTCCTCCTCGCTTCTGACGTCACGCCCATCAATCATCAGCCTCTGAGCGTGGCTTCTTGGCATGAAGCTGGGAAGGCGGGGCTTCTCGCCTGCTTGGACGTGCGGCATGTTATTATGGTCACGGCATGTTATAAATGTAATTCTTTCACTGGTGACTTGCAAATACAAAAAAGTCGGAGAAGGTTTACAAAAACGTCCTCATCTAATTATCACCCCGTGTGGTGACAAGTAACACTTAAGCTCACAGTTTCCCTACTTAATTTACATTGAGATGTCTCCTACACATCCACAAACCAAGCAACTCCATACAATCCTAACTTTCCTCTGAAATTCCTCCATCTACCCCCCACAACCGTAACAATATCAACTCGTAGTATTTTGAACTATTTTGGAATATTTTAAAAATGTTCCAGCTTTTCAAAAAATAGCCAACACTTCATTAATACCCTGGTTTGTGTAATATACTAGCGGGGCGTGCTTACACATTGTGGAAGCTTATGAACCGTGTTTCCTCATTGTCTTGGGTCGCTCACCTGTATTTGATTTTTCATTTATTTCTATTTTCATTTCCAGATGCTTTCCAACGGTTCTGTGATTTTTTTCTTGGTGTATCGGCTTCAATGTCCATCGACACAAAATTACGTGTTTCGCCATTGGCTCGGGTCACTCCACCTGCATTTTCTTATTTTTTTCCCCATTTATTTATATTTGACACCGCGAGGAGGAGTGATGTAAGGGACACATCGGCCATTTTGGAGTTAATGCCATATAGCACTATTTTAACCCTTACCCTATCATCCGAGCCTATCATCATCATATCATTAAAAAAAATGTTGCTTACATCACTCCTCCTCGCGGGGCCTCATATTTTCATTTATGGATGTTGTCTGACGATTCTGTGATGACTTTTTCCGGTGTACTGGCTGAGATGTACCATCATCACACAAAATTTCAGCTTTCTATGTCACCCGGAAGGCACCGATCTTTTATTTCAGTCAATCAGTCAGTGATTAGAAAGAGCTTTATATATCCATACGAATAAAAGGCAATGTGTGTGTGTGTGTGTGCGTGTGTGTGTGTGTGTGTGTGTGTGTGTGTGTGTGTGTGTGTGTGTGTGTGTGTGTGTGTGTTAGTGTGTCTCCTTCATAACTCCAAAACTATAAAACCGACCAGCCTGAAACTTTGCATGTATACAAAGAAAACTCCAATGAAGTGCAACAGTGAAAATTGGGTGTTTGGATTAATTAAAACACCCCTTTTGAAGATAATTAATGGCCTTATTTAATTATATCCTTCATCAGGCGATCCTGGACACCTCACTCTCTGGGTCTTAGGGCGTTTCCTAGGTAACCTTGCTGGGGTCTGAAGCCGCCATGTTTTTTGGCCTGCTCAACCTTGAGCAGGCCGCAACGATTTCTTAACAATAAAGTTGTTGTTTTCACTTTCTTCACTCATTATCGAATGCCTGTTCATCAGCGTTACGAATCGTTGCGTACATTGCAATGCTAATAAACGGCCAGAGACGTTGGCGTTTGTTGTTTTATTTCATTTCCGCACATGCGATCACCGCAATTATTTCTTAAATTTGGGAGAATTACAAAACTTAACCTCCAGAATCGACTTACAAGCAGTTTGATTCCTATAAAAGTGTTCATTTGTCCAATTCGAACATATTTGACATTTTGCCCGTGTCTGGGAGGTTTAATATGGCGGTCGGTGATTGCCAATTGTGTGCCAAGGGGGCCGTTTCTTATCAACCATTTCGTTGGAGTGCTGAAGCCAGCACTCTACAATATTCACACCATCACTGAATTCTGTGTATAGATCGACTTGAACAAAGTTCAGGGCTACTCGCCTGCGTTGGCCACATGAGGTGGCTGCCTCACTGAAAATGTGAAATTTTATTTTCCACGATGTTTCCCGTTTTTGACGACGTTATATGACCCGTCACTTTGGCAGAAATAAATACAAATAAAAATTAACGTTTCGCTTTTAAAAGTTTTTTTCAAACATTTCTTGCATTGCATGGTGAAGCCACTTAGCACGTTCTTCAACTTTCAATTGTGATACCGTCGTTCTACACTGGAGGTAGGAAGGCAAAATAAATTATATGATCAAAATGAGAAAAAAAATATTTTCAGTTATGAAGGAAGGAATCGCCACATCACGGCAGGAAAGCCGAGAGGTACGCATGCTCACTCTGTGTAGCATGGATTTGAATCCCAACCCAGCTCTAAACTGTCCTCCCGGTGTTTCATAGGCTGGGTGATTCATCACTGTGTGTGTCGTCTCTCTGATGGATGATGAACTGGGCGTCACATCCGCCGGAATCCCTCACCCCCTCTCTCCCACCCCTATCCCTCTTTCTGACCCTGACCCTTCTCTTTCTCACTGACCCCTCCACTCTTCCCCCTCTCTCCACTCCTATATCTCTCTCCCAACCCCCCCCCCCGGACCCCATCTTACCCACCCTGTTGAGGGGACTAAAGCATGTTCGAATAAGATTCGGAGCCAACCGGTGGGGTGCAAATTCGCTGCAAGTACGAGCTGTTGGTTTTGAATGCTCCCGCCCCAGGTCTCAAAGTGTGTGTGTGTGTGTGTGTGTGTGTGTGTGTGTGTGTGTGTGTGTGTGTGTGTGTGTGTGTGTGTGTGAGTGTGTGTGGCGTTTATTGGTATCTACATATGTAGGTTTCAGAATGTGGAATGGAGTCCGCCCAGGTCAGGCTCAATGCATCCACCTTCATTTCAATTAGGGGTCACGATTTATGGACCAACCTGTGGAGTTTTCTGTTCTCAAAGTTTTGTGCCAAGGGCTCTCCTCAGGATCGTCACTGAGCCCTGGACCGCTTCCAACTGCAGTTCGTTTGGAATAATATTCCCAAGGATGGTTTTAGCTCACCTGTAAAGTAGTTCCAAGGAGCTTATGGGATGGTGCATCGTCCGTCTGTCCGTCCACAAATACTCGCAACTTCTTCTCAGAAACTACACATATGATTTCAATGAAATTTCAGCACAACCTTCGTCACCCGTAATAGCATAAAAAAACAAAAACGGGGTCTGAAGGGGTCTACACAGGGAGTTTACGGTGGGTGTGGGGGGGGATGGGTTGCCTCCTGAAAGAGGTATTTGCTTTCTTCTCAAACGATACACGGAATTCAGATAAAACTTCACTACGACCTTCATCACCCATGTCGTACCAAAGTTTGTTCATGACATACGAAAAATCTGGCTGTAAGAGGATTTAAGGGGGATTGCCACCCAAAATATCTATTTGCTTTCTTCTCCAAAACTACACATGCAATTCTGATAAAACTTGACCACCATGTGCTGTACCAAAGTTTGTTCATGGCATTTCAAAAAATTGGGGTCGAGGAGACTCTATGGGGGGAGGGGGTTGCCCCCCAAAATATGCATTTGCTTTCTTCTCAGAAAATACACACGCAATTCCAATGAAACTTGACCACCATCTTCACCACCATCCGATATGGACCAAAGTTTGTTAATGATGTACGAAAAAAATCTGGCTCGAAGGGGATTTAAGTGGGGTTGCCCCCCAAAATATGTATTTGCTTTCTTTTCTGAAACCACACACACAATTCCGATGAAACTTGACCACCACCTTCACCACCTGTGATGTACATAGGTTTGTTCATAGCATTAAAAATAAAAATCTATAGGTATTTACTTTCTTCTCCATTACATATTTTGAGGGTCATCCATGCCCACCAGTTGTTCCCTGATTATCTTATCCAGCCACTACCAGGTGAGCGCCCAGCGGTACTGCTCCTATGTTTAATATCTCTGTGAGGTTCTTTGTCATCATTCCTGTAGCTCCAGCTATCACTGGTACAACTTTGGCATTCTTCAGCTTCCAGGATCTTCTCACTTCATTCTTGAGGTCTTGGTATTTGGTCATTTTCTTGATTTCTGCATCATTTAGTCCAAAATTACTGGTATTAACACCTTAATCAGCAATGCCTTCTCTATTTTTTTTTTTGGACCTAAGTATGATATCTGGCAGTTCCGCTTTGTTTTCGATGTTCACGCTCAATGAGATCATTAGGTCATACATGAGCGGTAGGTACTTCCATGTGTTCAGTGATTACTTTTGGTTCATCTTCCCACAAATTCTCTGGAACTGAAATATCAAATGTTTTGCAGATGTGCCAGGGGATTACTTTACAAACTCTGTTGTGCCGTTGTGTGTACAGCTGTTCTGACATGAGTTTGTTTTTGTGTGTGTGTTCGGTCATTAAGCATAACATATCATTCTCTTTACCTCCACCCCTCACCTTTCTGTCTTCTTTTTTCATACTTCTCTCTCTCTCTCTCTCTCTCTCTCTCTCTCTCTCTCTCTCTCTCTCTCTCTCTCTCTCTCTCTCTCTCTCTCTCTCTCTCTCTCTCTCTCTCTCTCTCTCTCTCTCACATCCCCTTCTCACATCCTCCCTCCCTCAGTATAGCAAAGCTTGGTGAGGCATAGCTCTCCTCACATACCCCCCTTCTTCACTTTTCCCCCCCTTCTTCACTTTTCCCCCCTTCTTCACTTTTCCCCCCTTCAAGCTTACCCTTCCTCCTGCCTCATCTCTCTCCCCTCCCTCTCAACTCTTTTCCTCTCTCTCCCTCCCCCCCAACATCCCCGTCAGCTGAGCGACGGGTTGTATTCGCTCGATAGATATAAGAGCCAGGTGTGTGTGTGTGTGTGTGTGTGTGTGTGTGTGTGTGTGTGTGTGTGTGTGTGTGTGTGTGTGTGTGTGTGTGTGAAGACATTTCTTTGATTTCTATGCAATTCCAAACCCCTTGACCATTGTCCACCAAATTTTGCAAACGTGTTGGGGCCAGGGTCAGGTTATGGGCACACAACCCCCCCCTCACCCAACAAGGAAATTCTCCACATGTTTGTTTGTGCACATTTGAAAATCATAGAAAAAACAAACTGCTGCGCAAATCTTCACCAAATTTTGCATACGTGCTGAAGGTACCCAGGTCAGGTCATCGGCACAACCACCCCTCCCACCTCCGCAAGGCAATTCTCTGTATGTATGGAGAGGTGGATGATAAAATTAGAATTTAACGGCATCAAGCTGAGCAAGATGTGAGACAGGGGAGCCAGCCCAGAGGTGAGAGCTGCACTCCATCAAGCTGCGGATGAAGGCCTTGTTGATGAATAGAAGTTCAGGTGTGCCAAGGAGGAAGGACATGCAAATAGATGGATGTGTTCCTGTGTGTTTTTAGGTCCGAAAAAAAATCAAGAAATTGACCTCACATAAGGAAATGAGGCCATTTGGCCCATCATTGCCGTGGTGCACTCTCAGGTTAATTTATTTACTCCAGTTTTAAATATCAACTGTCTTTATTGTTTAGTGAAGTCGAAATAACCCGATCTTGATCGGGTGACCTAACTTGTGTTGTGTATTATACGAATCAGAGAAGTCAGAGTAGAGAAGAGGGGGGTGCTGTTTAAAGTCAATTTATTGCAATTCACCAATTGCATGTGCTGGTGAAAAAGTGGGTATTTTGGGGAAAGGTGAATTGATAAAAAAAAAAAAATTCGAATTTAAAAGATAGGGCAGCCTGGTAGTTGGGTAGGTATAGGAAGAGTAAGGGGAAAAACGGTGGTTGGATTTTGTACATAGTATGTAGAAGGATTTTTAACTGCCTACCCCTCAATAAAACGATCAGAATTCCAAATCAGAAAGTGTTTCGATCCTTTTTTCCATTTAATGGATAGAAACATCAAGTCCAAGAAATGAAAACAGAAAATCCAAAAATCCCTGGCACATGTAGGGTAAGAGTAACTCATGCGGTGAACGAGTCAGGGAAGAATAAATTCCCCCTCGAAATGTAAAGAGAAAAATTTTAGCTTTGCATTGTTATCTAAAAACTTGCGTGCGGTATATTTGGAATGTGTGTGGTTTTGCATGGGAGTCGCATAATCCTCATCTCCATTGTGGCCGTTATAAAGAGCCCACTTCACCCCTCGAAAAGAGCAGGTCATTGTGTGTTGCTGCACAGGCGAAATTAAATGCGAAAATGTTGTTTGGAGAAGGGATGTAGATGTTAAGTTCGAGGAAGATAACGACAAGGATGCGGTTGGTAAACAGAGAGAAGGGACTTGACGGATCCGGTTAATGGTGTACTGTGGATATGTCACAGATGTGACGGGCCAAACGGCCTCTTCTAACCACGTCTAAGTTTCCTTGTATATCGTTGTACAACTTTTCCCTGGAGCTTCGTTATCCAAGCAAGGAATCGTGAAGGGAGAGGAGAGATAAAAAAGGAGAAACTTTTCAACGCGGTTGTGCAACATCGTCTTGAAGAGACCACAGTAACCACAACAGTCCAGTTTCTGCACCTTTCCTAAAAATCAACTTGCTCAACATGATCGAGATCAAACTAATTTTCATCAGTATGTTCATCAGTCAACATCGTAGGTCTGCAACTACCATACTCCCCCAGGAGGGCCTTCGGCTTCTTTGCCGAATCCCTCACCAAATTAATCATCCACGAAGCCCGATGGGAATGCCCCACATTTACACACCTGCTCCCGTTTGAGACCCATGAGGTTATTCCAGCGGTTGTAGACTGGAAAGGGTTCTCGAAGTGACCAAGCTTAAGCCTGAACATCACCTGACCATTACAGAGATGGGAAGCTATTTTATGCTGAAACATTCTGATTTATGAGATGTAATTGCTCCTAATATTGTAAAAGCTGGAGACTTGAGGACCTGGAAATATTATTGCACAAATCCACAAGTATGTTCCTTGCTATGGGGGAGTGGGGGGGGGGGAACTTCATAATGGCTTGTAGCATGGTATTGTGTACACTGTGGTTCTAAATGAGGAGAAAGCTTCGAAATTGAACCCAGTTTGAATAAGATAAACAATCTTAATGTTATATAATGCCCAAATGTCTGTGCTTTCAGAAAATGTATACTTTGTTACGGGTCCTATGGATATAGTTGCTTCCAAAGCACGTTTTTTTTTATCCAAACACAGGCTATTTTTTCCATTTTTGTAGCTAATTTTTTTAGAAATGGGTTACATGTATGATTGTATGTGTTGTCCAAAATGGTTGAAAATGCATTTTTTGTTTGATATATATATATATATATATATATATATATATATTTATATATATATATATATATATATATATATATATCATTGTTTGATTATTCATAAGAATAGAACAATTCCTCGAAACAATACATTTCTTATACATGACCTTCTGTATATCTTGGCACCTTCAAATGTGTAAAATCTCAGATTTTGCAAAATTTCCCCCAGTCGAAGTGAAGCTTACAAAATCTTATTCCAGAAATTTGAAATGCATCTGATAGAACATCTTAAATAGCAATTTACTTCTGCATAAAGTGATGATTTAAAATGGCAAGTTTCAACATGGATCATTACCACATACCAGTTTTTAGGTTCACTTCCATGATTGGGTCAAAAATGTTAGGAAGTACGTCACAAATTGCATTTACCAAGCTGCTACAAAATTACTGGTAGCTATAAGTTTGATTTTATAACCATAGAGTAAGTTTACCAAGATAGCCCTATGATATAAAAATCAATACAAAAGGCCAGTTTGTGTTCAGTATACAGAACATCAAAGGTCGTTCGGAAGTACGTAACGTTTTAAAGAAATCTGCACTTTTAATCCTAAGATGTTAATTTGGTTCATCACAGCATGCATTTCTATGGTTAAGTTTATGTGCATATATATATATATATATATATATATATATATATATATATATATATATATATATATATATATATATATATATATATATATATACATATATATGACCTGAATGAACACTGATCAATTTGATCAATTTGTTAATTTCATATTACCTTGACCTCTTTCATATGACTTTCATTTTTTAGTTCCCGTATCCTAAATGTGTACATAATACCTTGCTACAAGCGTAATAGGATCCTATGAGGGTTCTGACTATCCAGGTGTGCAAGGCTCATGGTAAATTTGATAAATGGAGAATACGAACCAAGTTGTGCACTCTCAGTAACAATCATCATGATCAATGTACCAGAATCTTCACACTGTGCCGGTGCTGCCCAAGGAGTTCCTTGGCACGGGTTATTCTGGGTGGGTTGCCAGTGCCTACCCAGCAGTTGAGTCAGTGCAGGAATTTGAAATTTATTTAGGTAAACCTGTTAGGCCATTTCAACAAAAGCTACTACTACTACTACCACCACCACTACTACTACTACTACTACTACTACTACTACTACTACTACTACGACTACTACTACTACTACTACTACTACTACTACTACTACTACTACTACTACTACTACTACTACTACTTTAACGGTTTCATTATTGCAACGTTTTTGTCCCAAGCCCAAAGTCTTCCACGAACAGGCTGGTCAGGCTTGACGTGAGATTGTTTTGGGGAGGAACTTGTCAGGTGTTCAGGGTGCCAGCGAGAACTCACTTTTTTCGAATGACATCGTGGGATCTTTAATAGGCACCAACGACGAGTGCTGGTAGACTGGCCCACCGGCTTAACGAACATCCATGGACGGCACACACGTCGTTGGCCCGCTCTGCATGTCAATCACCAGGGTTGCAGTTTATACCTGGGCCGAGATTTGAACCTGAGCTAGCCCAAGCGATGCTATCCTATCAGCCCCTGTGTTTGCTTTATATGTCATTGGAAAAAATCGGTGTGCAATAATAATATTTATTATAACAACAATAATAATGAAATTATATTTGTATTTTGTAATCTTGTCGGTTTTAAAAGCTGTGCTTTTATGCTTTGGAAAAAAAAACCCATAATTTTATAGTGTGTGGGCCTTTCAAAGAGTGTGGACCTTTTAAAGAGTGTGGGTCTTTCAAAGAGTGTGGACCTTTTAAAGATCGTCGACCTTTTAAAGAGTGTGGACCTTCTAAAGAGTGTGGACCTTTCAAAGAGTATGGACCTTTTAAAGAGCGTCGACCTTTTAAAGAGAGTGGGCCTTTTAAAGAGTGTGGACCTTTTAAAGATCGTCGACCTTTTAAAGAGCGTCGACCTTTTAAAGAGTGTGGACCTTTTAAAGAGTGTGGGCCTTTGAAAGAGTGTGGACCTTTGAAAGAGCGTCAACCTTTTAAAGAGTGTGGGCCTTTTAAAGAGTGTGGACCTTTTAAAGAGTGTGGGTCTTTCAAAGAGTGTGGACCTTTTAAAGATCGTCGACCTTTTAAAGAGTGTGGACCTTCTAAAGAGTGTGGACCTTTCAAAGAGTGTGGACCTTTTAAAGAGCGTCGACCTTTTAAAGAGAGTGGGCCTTTTAAAGAGTGTGGACCTTTTAAAGATCGTCGACCTTTTAAAGAGCGTCGACCTTTTAAAGAGTGTGGACCTTTTAAAGAGTGTGGGCCTTTGAAAGAGTGTGGACCTTTGAAAGAGCGTCAACCTTTTAAAGAGTGTGGGCCTTTTAAAGAGTGTGGGCCTTTTAAAGAGCGTCAACCTTTTAAAGAGTGTGGACCTTTTAAAGAGTGTGGGCCTTTCAAAGAGTGTGGACCTTTTAAAGATCGTCAACCTTTTAAAGAGTGTGGACCTTCTAAAGAGTGTGGACCTTTCAAAGAGTGTGGACCTTTTAAAGAGCGTCGACCTTTTAAAGAGAGTGGGCCTTTTAAAGAGTGTGGACCTTTTAAAGATCGTCGACCTTTTAAAGAGCGTCGACCTTTTAAAGAGTGTGGACCTTTTAAAGAGTGTGGGCCTTTGAAAGAGTGTGGACCTTTGAAAGAGCGTCAACCTTTTAAAGAGTGTGGGCCTTTTAAAGAGTGTGGGCCTTTTAAAGAGCGTCAACCTTTTAAAGAGTGTGGACCTTTTAAAGAGTGTGGGCCTTTCAAAGAGTGTGGACCTTTTAAAGATCGTCAACCTTTTAAAGAGTGTGGACCTTTTAAAGAGTGTGGGTCTTTCAAAGAGTGTGGACCTTTTAAAGATCGTCGACCTTTTAAAGAGTGTGGACCTTTTAAAGAGTGTGGACCTTCTAAAGAGTGTGGACCTTTCAAAGAGTGTGGACCTTTTAAAGAGCGTCGACCTTTTAAAGAGTGTGGACCTTTTAAAGAGTGTGGGCCTTTGAAAGAGTGTGGACCTTTGAAAGAGCGTCAACCTTTTAAAGAGTGTGGACCTTTTAAAGAGTGTGGGCCTTTCAAAGAGTGTGGACCTTTTAAAGAGCGTCAACCTTTTAAAGAGTGTGGGCCTTTTAAAGAGTGTGGACCTTTTAAAGATCGTCGACCTTTTAAAGAACGTCGACCTTTTAAAGAGTGTGGACCTTTTAAAGAGTGTGGACCTTCTGAAGAGTGTGGACCTTTTAAAGAATGTGGGCCTTTCAAAGAGTGTGGACCTTTTAAAGAGTGTGGACCTTTTAAAGAGTGTGGACCTTCTAAAGAGTGTGAACCTTTTGTGGAGCATGGGCCTTGCAATTTTTTGCTACTCTTACATATGAGCACGATGGGAATTCGAGGAGTTTCTTTTCTCTATTTTTTTTTTTTTACAAGCAACAGCAAAGAACATAATGTGGGATTATTGGGGTTTACTGTGGTGGTCCTAATTGACGTCAATGAAGAAACATGAAGTCATTAGAGTTTGCCCACAACAAGGCACAAGGGGTGCTTACTAAGCAAGGTTAACACCCCAGGTATCACTGGAAATTTCAGGGTTTGGAATGTCCTCAGCTCGGTTTGGGGGTTTGTGGGACGTCACACGCACAGCTGACTGACCTCTCGTGGGTAACGTTTCTGAATTTGGAATGTGGAATTGCTTCCACACTGTAAACCAGTCCATCGATTCCTGTAAATGGTGGAGGCCTTGTGAGTCCTATCTGCACACGTGCATGAACCGATGGGAAAATTGCCACATATTACGCATACAAAGCGGTGGGGGATGTTGTGAGAATAAAACTGATAAATGGAATGGGATTGGTGGGGTGGGAGATAATAATAAGCAAGTTGGGGAGTAGGTGGAGAAAAGAGAAAGAAGATCTAGAGATGAACAAGAGCGAGAATTGATTTGGAATATGTGTCCCCTAACGATGGGATATTTTTAAGTCTAAAAAGGGCATAACTCTGTGAAAAATTGACGAAACGCCCTCATAATCGAACTTGTTCTGTAACTTATCATAATAAAGCCACGTGCCAAGTTTCAGTTGAATATGTTAAGAGGTATGGGGAAAAAAGTCTGAAAAACCACAGGTGGGGAGGAAGCCTGCAGTCCCCTCTGGTGAAACTGTGAAGGAACTAATAAGGACAGGGACAGGAGAGGGTCATGTATGGTTCATAAGGTGAATTGGCAGGTGAGGTTGGGGTGTCAGAGTAGGTGGTAGTGGGAATTATACCATTTTGGACATGTAAGATGTAAATGCGTTCCCTTTGTCTTTCCAAACCACAAAGATACAGTTGTGAGATTAGTCAACTATTTGTCTTATTCATTCTTCTATATCACTCGAAATCCTTCCCACCCTGAATCAACCCCCCTCCCCGCCGCCCCCCACCTCCCACCCCTCTTTATCTCGTCTTCCTCTTTTCCTTCAACGAAGTGTTAACTCTCGAAACGTCAACTTCTATTTAATTCCACCACGAGCTAGCATGCCTCAATCAATGTCCTGTTCGTTGCATCAGTTGTTCTACCTGTCCACCAACACAGATCGACACGAGCCTGCACAAAGACTAGTTTCCCACTTCACCTTTGTTGTCCACACCCTTCATTATGTGAAACATCTCAATCAAATCCCCTTATAATCACCTCTTTTTTGATGTATGGAGTCCTGTCTCAAGGCAAGGAATTTGTTTTTGTGGTTTTGATCCCTTGTTTCACGGTGATGCTCTTTTTATCTTTCTAATATTAAAGTTTGGGGGCTCGTCGAGGAGCTGGACAAGTAGAGAAGTCATCAAGCCAACAGTAAAGCTGCTGGAAACGGCTTGGCGAAGGTATAGATCAATTGTTTGACCCATAGGTTGGTGTGTTAGACATTACCTTGATGTAAGTCTGCTACCTGGTTATCCAAGTACAATTGTCCACAGAGATGGAGAAGCATGATCATGTATAAGTGCCGGAGCAAGCACGAATTGGATGAAGCTCGAATGACTGTTTTCTCTTTACGGCGTCTACGTGGAGCTTGTACATGTATGGCAAGGGCACGAGGGAACGTCAGTGTACTTGTACATTAATTCTAAGGACATGAGTATGCAGTTGACAAATGAACACGTGACATGGTATTTGAATCTGACATGTCCAGCATCATGAGCTATATGAACTCAGATGGGAGCACCAAAACAGGTCGACTCATCAGTTATGCTCCCATTTTGGTGTGTATAGGTCTTCCAATTGATGTGACCCACGAGTTCTCCATCAAAAACTTTCCCATTTCCTTACATAATGTCCAGAAGCATCGACCACGTGACCTGTGAACATCCTCCGGTTGAACACTTCAAGTATCATTTCTGGGGTTTATTTATGACTCTTAATAAACGGATATGAAGAGTATATGTTTGGATGTAGAATAAACTTTTTTTTGTCGGGTGGAAAGTTCTAATCATTGTTGAAAGGCATCGTGATTTTCGTGAGTGAAAAGTTTTTGGGGGTTATTTATATACATTAACCAGTGTTTCTGTGGTGCTTTCTGTTTAATATAATTATTATTTATTTTCAGAATTTCAGAGGCCAGCTGGACACTCTGGAGGTATGCAAACTTGCCTCTGAGCTGTCAAGCCTGGGTTCCAGCATCAACCCAGATATAAACTGCCATCCTGGTGTTTGGCATGCAGGGCGAGGCATCAATGTGTCCACTGTCCGTCAGAGGGACGTTGAGCCGGACGACCCATCTGCCGGCACTTGTGACTGGTGGTTGTTAAACATCCCAAGCCCATAAAGTAAAATAAAATGAAATCACCAGGAATGTTTCCATTTACCTCCTTTTTCTGAATTTTTACTCTCACCTTTGTAATCACTTTAACAGGACTTTTTTTTTTTTTTTATAAAATCACATGACCATACCCCGTTTACATACGTGTTGAACGACGACGACGAGACTGAAAAGCTTCATTTGACATATTTATGCAAATTCTGTCAAATATCAGGATGATGGTGTGTTTCTCCCACAGCCAATGACATGCTATCTTGCACATCCAGTGCTTCCCTGTAATGAATCCTCGATAATAAGTCATGAAGATAAGAAACAGTTGCGTCCGATCACAGGCCACGCTCGAGGGACCAGGGGGGGAGCGAAGTCGCTGTAAGTCGCACCTGTTCTGCTTTCCATGTGAGACCCAGGCTGCATGGAAAGGGATCAAGACATGAGCTTTGACATCGTAGTCTAATTACCAGCTGGTACAGGGCGGATGTGGAAGTGCCAATTTGAATGGTAAATGTGGCACGGACTCCTTGTTTTGGCAGGATACCTCCTCGCTCAGACGACTCGGTGGTGGAGGTCCTTGTCGGTTCGAGTTCCACCACCTCAGTTCTTGATGACAATAAAAACAGCGTTGAATCGGCTTCTAGGTAATGAAATAACTATTTTAGTAATTACATTATCTTTTACAGTGGTTGTGTTTATCATGTGCTGTTGCACCAATTTGCACCCACAGTCGATGACGCTGGACTCTGCACCGGATCTGGTGGATAATATCAACATGTCTCTCGTACTCTCCTACCCTGGCGGAACCCAGGCTAAACAAACACCAGCAGATGTTACAGTGTGTTCACCAGCTCTGGTGGAGTTTGACACCAAATTGCTGTGTACTTTCATTCTTGCCTGTTGACTCGCCCGACATTATATCCATTTTATTCTGAAATTTGTCGATAGGCGATTATAAAGTTTATGATTCTCCGAATTGAGTAACACGGAGAATGGTTCAAGTTTAAATTCGAAAGGCATGTTGCATTCCGACAATAAGTCATTGTTCAACTTTACAAAGTTGTGTTTAATTTTACAACTTACAACACAATCTTTTGTGTAATCATTGCTTGAGTTCATGAACGCGGAAGAAACTAAAATATAGAAGTTGTTCACGAAATAGACTAAAATTCTCAAATTTGACATTAACTATGTATCAGAGAGTTGGTAAGATAGTGAAGAGGTATGCGCACTCGTCTCTCAGCTGGTGAGCCTGGGTTCGAATCTCGACTCGGCAATAAACTGTCATCCTGGTGTTTCACAGGGCAGCATGAGCTACCAATGTGTGAGCTGTCCCACAGATGGACGTTTGGACCCGTTGGTGAGCACTGGTTGCTGGTGAAGTCGAAGATCCCATGGCGTCTTTGATACGAAAAGGATGTGAGTTATCGCCAGCACCCTGCTGTGAAGTGAATGGTGAACCACCCACCATAACACTTGGTGTGGCAACACCGACACTAAAGAGTGTGGTGTGTTGATGATAATGATGATGATATTTGATAAAGGAACAACACTAAATAATATAACATCAACATCATCAACATCAACATCAACATCATCAACATCAACATCAACATCAACATCATCATCCCACAGATGTTTGTTTGCTTCTTTACTGCCACTTCATGAGAAATGATCATTACTATTTCACAAATTAATTTCAAAATCCTGCTACTCCATTGTTCTGTTTCAGCACCTGTCACCAATATTAGTTATAATTAATGAAATTAATGAAATCATACTAGAACTGCATTATGTCCTGCGATAGAGAATGCAATAATTACCCATAAATGGATCCAACATGGAGATGAATTCTCATTGTGGTTCAATTAACGTTGGCATCCTTTCTGATATATCCCTATTAACGACACAAATTACTTCATCATATTCCTTGGAAACCGAGCTGTTTATGTGTGTGTGTGTGTGTGTGTGTGTGTGTGTGTGTGTGTGTGTGTGTGTGTGTGTGTGTGTGTGTGTGTGTGTTTGGTCGTTATCTTCATATTCAGGTTTAAAGTTTTGTACCGAGTCTCTTTTCAGGATCGTCACCGAACCACGGACAGCCTCCAACTGTAGTTAATTTGTAGTAATATTTCCAGGGATGGTTTCTTTGGTAGGATCCTTTTAGTAATCACAAAATTCATGTATTTTGCAACATATCTGATTTCCCAGGTTGAGGTTGAACTGAAATGAAACAAATAAAAATTATTCTCCCACCTCTATCCCTCAAATCTTCCAGCCATGTGTTCGGCCCATCATGCCTGCGCTGCACCAACCCCAGCAACCATCCCCTATCCACACACAAACTCCCTACAACTACAAGTCCTGCCAATATCCCTGGAACATTCTATCCAAATACATCTATACTTGGTACCTATCTAGTCCCAATTATAATCTATTCTTTCTGCTGCGACTAATCAGAAAGCCAGTCAGCCATTTTCATGGAAGTATTTTCCTCCCCCTGCTGCATACAATTTTTTTCAATGGACACCTGTTGATAGTAGCGGCCGCTGTGCATGGGATGTGATTGTGAAGGGGATACTTTGAACATTAATAACACGTAGCAACAGCTTTAATTGAACAGCTAACGTTGAAATTCCACGGCTCATTGGATCTTCATGAAAGGCCTCTCATCGCTGCCTCGAAATGTTGAGGAAAGTGACCACAATGTGCTTGATTGATGGCAACTAGTCCAGATAAAAGTCTCTTCTGCTAAAACGTTAACTGTCGAGGGTTACGCAAGTGTGCTAGTAGCCAAACTATTTCCTGGAATGCACTGAAGCAACAGAGATGAATGTCAGCTATCAGAGCTTTTCTCTTAAGAAAACCCTGAAATATTGACCAATGTGTCTTCTACATCTGAAACCGTCATCTGCTTTACAGCTTGATGTGGTTCCAATGGTTCCTTGAACCCCCTTGCCACGTCGCTCTTTGATGAGCTTCGATTTTGCATTAAAACCCGAAGACTCATACAATGGAACCACTTGATGAGCTTTTTGGCTTTTCTTTTCTGTTTGACTTTTCTTTTAGTTTTGTTGCTGCTGTTTCCTCCACTGGATTTTTTCCCCCACCTTCACTTTTTCTTGAATATGATCAGTGCGCTGGCAGGATGGTCTTAGAGGCAGACGAAACACCTGGGTATCCTAAAGGAGGATCCCACAACTGCTGGTCTTTTGCTCAAAGTATATTCTTTCATCTCTCAGGGCTGACTCTTCCGTGACATGGCCCTAATAGTCTTCGCACCTTGTCACCATCCAAAAATGAATGAGGATACACGCTTTATCGCCATCGGGTAGATCTGTTGGAGACTGATTACTTAGGCCACTTGCAGTCAGCTAGCCCTCCATTTACAACACGAGGTGGTGTGATGGTTAAAGTGCCTCCGAGTGTGAGAAGTCGGTGGTTGAAACCCTGGCCGAGTCATAACAGGTACTTTTAAATGGTATGTGCTGCTTCTTTGCTTGATGCTTAGTATTTAAAAACGATAGAGCATGGACGAAGAACCACAGGTTGGCAATTGTAGCACAAGCTTGATGGGCTGAACGACATCTTCGTGCATTGAAGTTCTTTATAAGGGAACTCACATTGTGTGGCAGGTCTACGAGAGCTCTGCATGGTTGTTGTTGCTGTTGTTGTTGTTGTTGTTGTTGTTGTTGTTGTGGTTCTTGTTGAGGGTCGATTTTTGAAATGTGCACCCATTGGTCAGACAGCTGCCTGGCCCCACCCATATTTGTCTCTTAACTCCACCCACCATGACACCCAGACAAATAATATGGCCACCATATTGGTTTTCTGGTGGGCCTAACTTTCGGAAACAAGTCTATTTTGTTAACCTCTTTAATAGTTACTGTTTTTACATTCACATCTACTTAATAAAAATGAAAAGCCCGGTCCGTGAAGCCGTCCGTGAAGCCGTGTGACTGGAGTATATGACGACTAATTAAGTACTGTTTGAACGTTAGTTGCAGACTTCACATACATCTATAAATTACATACTATTGGAATGTACCTTTCGATGCTTTAGTCTGCTGAGACCCCTTCGACCGTTGAAGACCCCCAAGACCCTTAAGACCCCAAACACCCCGAAAGACACCTAAGACCCAAAAGACTCAAAAGACCCTGACTATCCCAAATACCCCGAGGACCCAAATAACCAAAAGACCCCAGAGACTCAAAAGCCCCCGATAACCCAGATGTCCTCAAGGACCCAAAAGACCCCAAAAGACCCAGAAGACCCCAAAAAACATTTCAGACCCATGAAGCCCCTTTTTACCTTTAAGACCCTGAAGACCACTTTTACCTTAAAGACCTTTTTGACAATTGACCCCTTCATCGTTTCAACCTTTTTCACCCTTTAGATCTTTATAGCTCTTCAAATGCCTTTAGACCCCTGAGACCCGAACACCATTGAGATCCCTTACACCATTAAGACAGATTAGACAGCATTGACCCTTGACCATTTAGAGCTTTAGACCATTTGGACCTTTTATAATACAAATAAGTTACAAATAAATATAATATCACCAATATTACAAATAAATTTATCCAAAACAAATGTTTGTATTGTGATTGGTGTAAATCATGCCAACACCGCAAATCTGTGATGTCATTCACTGCAATGACGTGTAGAGAGGTGAGCGTAGCGAGCTGATCCACTCTAGTACTTAATAAAAAGACGTAAAATGAATTGGGGAAAATTGTAGCGCGTGGTGCTGTATTGCAATTATTTTTACTTTCTCGTCTCATTCTGCCAAGTGACGTGAATGAGAGCGATGAACGGATTGGGATGACGTACCTGGAATGAGGTGGCGATGTTGTTCAGTCAAATTGATGGGGCTCGTATTTTCCATGTACCACTATCAGTATCCTGCCAATTTTACTTTTGTCATGATCTGAAGATGCCATGTGCTATCCTCATCATCTGATTTGTATTATATCCTTTTGGGGTTATTGCCCTTTGTGATTGTTCGTTTGGGAGTTATGCCATTATTATGACCATCTGAATATCCACATTCCTCCATAGTTTATAACTCACATACCATATAACTCATGCCAGTTCAGACAGATATGCCATCTTCTCCTCATGTGTGATAATCTTCATGTGGGTCAACCTGCCAACAAAACCATTTTCACACACATGATCAAAGGCAGGGGCTGAGATGATATCTCATCTTCTCAGTACGAATGTCGACATTTTTCATTGCCTGCAACCAGACCCAGCTGTCCATCAGACTCGTAATTGATGTTGAACCAAACCATGAAGACCCTCTGAGATTAATTGCATAATACCTTCAACAGTAAGGATGAAGGAGTTGAGTGGACGGAGGAGGTAAAAAAACTAAAGTTGTTGCAGGTTATGACCACAGTGTGGTCATTCTTGTTCCTACATCAACATTTTTGCTTTTCTGGAATAGAATGCCAGTGAAGGGCCAGACTTGTGCTTTTGCTATATTCAGGGGTTCCCCCTAGAAACACCCAAGATTCCGTTTTGTACCTGGCTCAGCATGGAATCACGAATGCCTTCTCCTTCATTATTCGTGCCAAGGCCTGACAATGCTGTCATCTTATTTCCCCGTTATCATCTTTTATCGGGTTACCATAGACTTCTATCCGATGGAACAAGTGTCGGTACCAATCGATCCTTCGGATTCGGGATAAAGTTTCCAGTTTGATATTTTTCTTGTTTTTTTTTTTTATTCTTCCCCTTTTGTGACCACGTGGGACCATTGCACATATCATGTACAAAAATGGAACATTTCATCACTTCCCTCATTTCCCTATCTATACATTCCTCTTTCCTTCCCTTTACTCTTAACTCTTACCAATCTGCATCCCCTTTCGCCCTTCTTGCCAACTCCTCTATCTTCTCTTTGCTCCATTATGCTTCATCTCCCTTTGCTTTTCTCATTTTTTTTTTCTTCCAGTCAATTTAACCGCCTCCACGTAATAATATGTCTGCAGCCCTGCTCATGGCCTACAATAAGGTTACACCTTCGGCCTAGAATCCCCTAGATTATAGGTCTCATATCAACTGTTTTGGCCTGTTAAAGTGGCCAAAACAACTTTCAAGGACGAGTTGTTGATGAAAACTTTTGTAAATCGCACACAAACATCGTGTACAGTCCTTTCGCATTAACACATAACTGACATTTATACAGGCCAAAAACATAGGCACGGGCGTTAGTTGAATGCTGCTTCATAGTACAGTAGAACTACTGTAGATCTTTCTTCATGGGGGCCTTAAGCCTGCTGGTGGACAGCAAAATGTTACATCTCAGTAGCTCCTTTCATAACGTTAATCTCCATGGGTCATGGTACGGATGTTCTGCATCTCTGTAATGCGTTAGTCGAGAGGAAACAGATCCAAATTCTGCTGTTCAGCAGGAATAAACCCCAGGCTAGCCTCAACAATGGCTTCCCTTTTTTTTTTGTCCAAGTGTTGACCCTGTGAAAAGCACTCGAGGCTGCTTCAAACTCAATGTCCTCATTGCTGATCGCATCTGATAAGTATTTTTAGGATGTGTAAAAACTAACAGGGTGCCTTAGCCCAGGATGTTTCTTTCAAAGGGGTATGATTAGGCCCCCACGGTGGCTGGTGAAGTTCTCACATTTACAGCGCATGACCCTGGTTCCTGATGGTATAACCCACACAAACTTTTTTTTTAACACTTCCGTTACTGACAGCGATTTATTACAAACTCCTAATATGACTGTTTAAACTTGATCGAGAAAGTTCGGAATTGACGAGCTCCGTGCGGCTTTCGAAAAGTTAAACGAACGAGATGTTCACAATCCATATGCCAATTTTCAAGTGTTTTGTGTGTTTGTTTGTACGTAATTCCTTCACGGCTGAAATGTAGCACCGAGAGGCCCCAAGGTTCTGGTGTCGGTACTTCAGAATCTGGGCAAGGTTTTAAAATACTGCAGGTTGGTCTTCACATCTGTTTTCAGACAATCAAAGGCCGCTATATACGGTATATTGGGATGTGGGGCTCGGGAGTGCTGCCGTCGGCCCGCAAGCAAGAGGTAACCACCATGAGGTCAATAACTCCACAGCATTTCAATGTCCAATACATCCCAAAACCACTGCTGGAAAAAACTCACCCACCCAACCGAGCAGCGCCGGGTATCCTAGCCCCTCCTGGGCAGCAATGATGATCTTCGCCCCTCCTGGGCAGCACTAGGTATCACAGCCCTCCCAGGCAGTACTGGGTATCCTAGCCCCTCCTGGGCAGCACTAGGTATCACAGCCCTCCCAGGCAGCACTGGGTATCCTAGCCCCTCCTGGGCAGCACTAGGTATCACAGCCCCTCCCAGTCAGCACTGGTTATCCTAGCCCCTCCTGGGCAGCACTAGGTATCACAGCCCTCCCAGGCAGCACTGGGTATCCTAGCCCCTCCTGGGCAGCACTAGGTATCACAGCCCCTCCCAGTCAGCACTGGTTATCCTAGCCCCTCCTGGGCAGCAATGATGATCTTAGCCCATCCTGGGCAGCACTAGGTATCACAGCCCCTCCCAGGCAGCACTGGGTATCCTAGCCCCTCCTGGGAAGCTTCGGGTATCCGAGCCCCTCCTGGGCAGCGCCGGGTATCCGAGCCCCTCCTGGGCCGCAATGATTATCCTAGCCCCTCCCGGGCAGCACTAGGTATCCTAGCCCCTCCCAGGCAGCACTGGGTATCGTAGCCTCACCTGGGCAGCACCGGATATCCTAGTCCCTCCCAGGCAGCTCCTGGTAAGCGGTCACCCCTCTGGCAGTTCAATAAACGCCAATGTTCTATAGAAGTGTCTATAATTAATGGTAATGGAGGCTCATAATCTTAGCCGAGCTTACAGTGTGGTCGCAACTCACAAGTTGAGAAACATTTCAAGGCAGAAATACATTTTGGACAGATCGCCACTCCGTCGTGGGGGACTCGACTGGTGGTGGCAGGAATTTGTGTAATTTGTTTTTGGTGTCAGAGATAACTCCCCTACTCTTCGCAAAAGACTGTGGGATCTTCGTATGGCCAACGACCATTGCTGGTACACGGGTCCCCGAAGCAAGCCTGGTGTTGGCTTGACGGTTAAGGTGGCTGGCTTAAGATCTTTGGGTCTTGAGTTCAAGCTCTGTCAACCATTGAATTAACACCAGGTGGGGTTGACCCAGCCTGTCATCCTTCCAAGATCGGCGAAATGAGTACCAGTGTACTAGTAATAGAGATGCACTGCATTAGTGGCATGGCCGTGTCCCCAGAAAATGATGCAACCAGCAGATACAGGCTGAACACGATACCGAGCAAGCGAGTCCTTTTGGCCAACGTCTTTCCGATGGAGGGTGATACGAACCCAGGTTAGACTGGTCGCAGTTTCTTAATTGGGTGGTGATTCGAACCCAAGTTAGACAGACCCCTCAAAGGCGAATCGTGTGCCCATGTCCAGCCTATCTTGCCAGCACTATCTAAATTATATTTATGAATAAACAACCCGAGACATGCTCACACGCACAATCTTTTCCCTTTCTATAGTTGTATCCATCTCAACACACATGTACAACAAAATACACAAAAATACATTTTAAAAATGAAAACGTTCAGCCTCATTGGACATCAGTGAGTATCTTGTTTGTTTAACTGTTCAGCAGCACCTACGTGCAACACCACCTTGCAAACCGATAACACTTCAACCAAAATAGCATGCGGTGGGGAAAACAGTTTTCCAGTCCCTAAATATCAGAGGGTTAAAAAGTTTTTGTTGTTCTTGGTTCGATGCAAAGCAAAATAATCACATTTCTAGTGAGAAAGGTGAATTTTGGGGGTTTGGGGAGGAGGAACAAGGCACAACAGGAAAATGTACGAGTACTGTACCAAGACTACGACGACTACTACTACTATTACTACTACAACTACTACTACTACTACTACTACTACTACTACTATGACCACAATTATCCCACCTTATGCGGTTGGTCGAGAATGTCATCGGCCCAAGTCTTTCACGAACCAGCTGGCCAGGTCTGACGTTCGACTGTCGGTGGCAGGAATTTGTGATTTGTTCAGAACACCGGTGATGACTCTCTTGCTCTTCAGGAAGGACACTGTGGGATATTTAACGTCCACCGACGACCTGTGCTGGCAGATGGGTCTTCAAACTTAACGTCCATCCAAGGGGACAGCGCACACATCGATATCTCGCCATGTATGAGAAACACCAAGGTGACCGTTAATAGCTGGGTCGAGATTCAAACCCAGGCTAGACAGCTCAACGGGGATTGTGCATACCTCTACGGTGGGGGTATACCCCAATGATGCAGGTGTATACCCCAGGAATTATGGCTTTAAAGACGTTCAGCCATTATCACTCAATGTATCTTTGCAACCTGGTTCGTAAGCCAATCGTTTTGCCCAGTTTCTGACTCAGGGTTTCCTCTCGTACTGCTTCGAACTGTCAGGTTGTCAGAACAATGAGCATCGGTCGAATAAAACGAACCTGTCCCACGATGGTCTGAACCTCGGTCACGTTTCCTATTAATGGGTGAACAATCAAACGCTTTAGAATTCTGCTTCACAAGGATAGGAAGAGCACACAGTAAACGTGACCTGCATCGTATGGTGATGTCAAAGTAAGGGGAGGTGGAGGAAGGGGTGACACGAGCAGGATGACCCGGTGATGACACGATCATTGTATCGAAGGTATTCTCAGCAAACAAATACATCATGTACGTGCACCCCTCGGCGTGAAAATGGTCCACCCCTTGAGCGAGACTTAGAGTGACCTGAAAAGGAAATGCACGACCTTGGGGAGCACCATTTTTGTCCTTGAAAATGAAATCCTGGTTATTCTTTGTTCATCTGAACAAAACTTAGTTTACGAATGGTATAACGAAAGCATATCTTCTTGAAGGTGCTCGATGCCATTGGAAGCTCGGTGGACTTGAGAAAGTTTCATTTTTTTTTCAATTCCACTGATCTCAGACTCATGGAGGAGATGCACATGCAGGACAAAGACATCGGTGTCCCTTCAGATGAATTATGAGGTTATTAGTGGAATATAGATTAGCACGCGTGGCATACGTTGAGTTGAGAACTCTGATTCCCCACATCATGAGTCATTGATTTAGATGACAATCGGCCAGGCCGAGATGCTGGTTTTGGAGTTGGATGGGAGATTTCCACAGTAGACAAGGTGTTGCAGGTTGAGGGATGGCAGGATAGATGTTTGGTAGTGTGTTCACCTCTGAAGTCCCTGCTCATGGATTTGTAAAAATAACTGCCATGCTGGCAGTGATTGCTTCGTCTCAGAGAATGCTGGGGACCTGTATCTGGCTTTCTCATCCACATTTAGGTTGCAGACATTAAAGATCCTCCCATGTCTCTAAATGTGGAGTAGGCCATCGTTTTCTGGGACGCTGTCTACATTTCTTATCGACGGATCCAATGCTATATATTAAGGGATGTCGATGTTAAGTTGTATTAATTGAGTGTGATTGTGCCACATGCTCAAGGGGTGAAATGGTACGATTGTATCTAAAAATGCAAACAACGACTTCCCCAGGTCATTTGACCGTTATATCACGTGCAAAACTTGTTTTTTGTGGTTGTATTTTTTTTGGGCAAATTCACACAGAGCAAATGTTCGGGTTAAGTCAATCCTTGCATGCAAATCAAGAATAATCTTTTTTTGACTATACAATGTGGAACACTCATTGGGAGCTGCATTTTTACAGCCATTTTTGGCAACGAAGGGATTTGTCATCATTTGGCTCTGGATCAAAACCGCGTCGACGAGGGAACAGGAGTAGCCGTTCGGTGGAATTCCTCACCGCCGGACCTGCCCGCGCCATTCCAGCTCCGACAGCCTAGGCCCCAGCATGCGTACGTCACATGACTTTGCATTCCAACCTGGATTGTTTTCTGGCCGTCACTGGTCAGCACAGAATGCCTGATGCCACAGGCTCGGCTCATCGATTACACCAAGCAAAAGCCTCCCCTTATAGTCCTGTTATAGTGAGGCGTTAATCATAGCCAAGCTGGGTTCGCATTCATCGCTAACTACAATCCCGCCAAGGCCTACACCATAATGTGCCAAAATCTCCACTCGGTATTGCACTTTTGCTCTACCAACTGGCTCTAAAGTCTGTGCGCTGCAAGATGATTCTGTTCTTTCACCACCACCAACACCACTAGTGAGCCACAAGCCTACCTGCTCATGATGTAGGCCCCGATGCTTCTAATAACTAGCCTGTTGTAAAGATCTCTAAATTGATTAGGCAAGTGCATAGACAGAATCGTGATTTCGACGAGACTCGAGCGCACGCAAGATTTAGGATGGATGCAATATGCAACAACGAAAGGCTCTCAAGAGACGACATTTGCTTGGAACAGCTTTTCAACCAGATTATTATCATCATTTGACGTTTGCATTCGGATAACTGTCTCTAACCTGGTAGGTTTGTATTAACACTTCATTTTTGCATGAAGAGATCTCAAGGCCTCAAAGGGGTGTTTCATGGAGGTGATGCAACTTTAATCACGCACACCTCCTCGTTCCAATCAACACGGCTTTGAAAGAATGTTACAGGACGAGGTTTGAAGGTCCCGAGTGTTTGTGACTGCTTCCGAAAACTGCGTGCCGTACTCACTTCCTTCATGAAATTTCCTCCCTGCTTGCTATCCTTCCTATCCTCCACATTGCTTCTCCTCCAGTTTTATTTCGACCACAGTCTCTCGCGGATAAACTTTGATCGCGTTGCTGGTCCCCACCTCCCCTCATCCCAAGCTCGCCGTGACGACCTTGGTAGCTCAAAGCCCTTTTTGTTTGGCATTGAGGGACTCAAGGGGAGGGCAAGTGAAAAGGCGTCAGAGAAGGGAGCAAGGCCTTGCCAAGTTTGTAGCGATGTGGGAAGCGAGCCATCCTTACTTGGGGCTGCCGGGGGTAATATGCTGATGGATTTACTCTGAGATATTTCTTGTTTATAGCACGGAACTTCACCGTGCCATGCCTCGCCGAATTGCTGGAAAGCATAAGGGGAAAACAACATTGAGATAGAAAGTTTGGTTTACTGGTTTATCAAGAATAGTTGGTGAGACAAATGCTGAACACAGTAAAGTTCCTCATGGAAGCAGCTGTTTCATATTTTCTTCCTTTCAGGCAGCAAAGCTGCAACTCACAAAATACTGATTCATTTCTGCTGTTTCATCGCTCGAAGAGTTGGCGATGGATGTGTGAGATCGAGAAATGTCTACAAAGCAAGAGTTTTTTTTTGACCCTCGCCAAAGACTTTCACGAGATTAGTGAAAACAGCCACTGATTTAATAGAATATACTGTATATATATATATATATATATATATATATATATATATATATATATATATATATATATATATATATATATGAATGTATGCATGTATACATATATATATATATATATATATATATATATATATATATATATATATGTGTTGTCATCCTTCCAAGGTCGGCAAAATGAGTGCCAGCATGTTGGTATACAGTGTCGGAGTGGTGACCCATCCAAGATTGTGTCTAACAGCCAAGGAGACTGCTTTGACAGCAACAACACTCTACACAGAGTATGGTCTTGCCAAGTTTGTATGTATGGATATGTATATATATATATATATATGTATATATATATATATATATGTATTATATATATATATATATATATATATATATATATATATATATATATATATATATATATATACACATGCATATACATATACATATACATACACACATAATCCGCACAGAACAACCGTCCATCTGCCACCAAGACAATTGTTCCTGCTAATGAAAACCACTCAACCAGACGGCACGTGATGTGATCAGCAGAAAAATCGAAACATATGGAGTGTGACGAGCACTCCGCCGATCCCCACTAGACACAGTCGACACCAATGCATCGCCTCCAACACGGAGGCCTCGGCCCGGTAACTCTGTCAAACAGACAAAGATAATATGGTCGTCATCAGTTGAACATCAAACGGAACCACCGGTATGTCTTCATTACCATGCGTGAACGTCTTTATAGCTGTGGAGGAACTCTTGGAAGGATTTGAAACAGCAAAGTGCTTTCCTTGTGTAGGCCATCTTAGGTTGCTGAATGCAGCTTCTTCAGCTGGAGGAGTGTGGGAGGTGTCAATTATTTATATAATCCTCACCATCTGGGTTGAGTTGATTAGGTGAGAGCGGATTGGCTATTCCCTCCATTCACAGGTGAGAGATGGGGGTGGGTATTTCTTTTATATGTATCTTCTTCTTCTTCTTCTTCCGGCTGCTCCCGTTAGGGGTCGCCACAGCGGATCATCCGTATGATCCACATTGTGATTTGGCACATGTTTTACGCCGGATGCCCTTCCTGACGCAACCCTGGTCGCCTCTTACGACACAAGGATATGGTACACCTATTTTAACCGGGGTATACACCGGCCCAGTACACTGGTACTCATTTCGCCGACCTCGGAAGGCTGACAGGCTGAGTCAACCCCCTGGTGTATTAATTCAGTGGCTCAACGGGGTTTGAACTCAGGACCTTTTGGATCCCAAGCCGCTGCCCTAACCACTGCGCCAACACCAGGCTTTTCTTTTATATGTACATATATATATATGTATATATATATATATATATATATATATATATATATATATATATATATATATATATATATATATATATATATAATATTGTTGTGGGCCGGGGGTCGGTGGCGAGAACGACCGCCAGGTAAGGGAGGTTACACCGTCTCCCACCAGACTCCCCAGAATGGTAGGTCGGCGCTCCGGATAATTCCATGAGCTGGTGGGTCGCTGAACCGACCGTGGATGCCAATATCTCAACCGCGTAGCGTCGGGTCTGTTTGTCTCAAACCAATTTACCTAATTAACTACACGATTTCGACTACCGGCGAAACCATGCCCTTGGCACGTCTTTCTTGAACTGGGTCACGCTACCGACTGTGGTAGAGTTCAAACTACCGACTACCAACTCCGGTTCGGGTGCAGCCGAGCGGAAACTGCCAAAGCCGTGCCGGCTATGATAGACCGATTACTGGGGATGAAACCCCGCTTATACTCAGACCCGAACCATGCTGGACCAATACAAGAGAGGATGGAAACGGACTGGGAATATTTAACCTCCGCCATCGAAGATCGGAGGTTACTGTTTTCACCCCTTTCTTCTTGTTTGTTTGTTTGTTTGTGAACAGTATTACGGAAAAACTTCTCGACGGATTTCGACGAAACTTGGTGGGAGGATTATGTATGGTCCAAGGATCATGCCATTAGATTTTGGACTTGGTCCAAAATTCAATATGGCCGCTATGGCGGCCATTTTGAAAAATATTTGAATTTTTTTTTGCATTTCTACATGTTTTAAGTGATTTCCAACCCCCCCCAAAAAAATTGTAAGAGAAAAAAAAATTTTTGCAACTTTTTTTTTCAACAAAATTTCGATTTTTTTTTTTGCATTTCTACATGTTATAAGTGATTTCGAAAAAAAATACATGCCAAAATTATAATTGCGGCTGATTTTGGAACTTCAGGTGGATATACCCACATAAAATCAATTTCTGTCTCAAGGAATCTAGTTATGACGAATGAATTGAGTATGTAAAAGTTAAAAGTAAAAGGGAAAGTTGCAAACTATAACTCTGTGAGCACTGTTGACGTTAAATTGAATGAATAGGATATCAGGTTCACTTGAGTGACCGAGCAGTATTGGCGGCGGAGGTTTTGCACTCTACCGAGTGCTCCCCCTCTCGTTCTACAATTGTTTTATTTACAGTAAAATAAAGACAAAAGCCAGACTTGACGCGGATATGCAATCAGGGAAATATTTACAATTAGCAAAAGCACTTACTCAGTTCTACTTACAAGACCCAGAAAAGAAACCCAGAGTTCTTTATTGGACCCTCCAGCAGATGAGAGAGAGAGAGAGAGAGAGAGAGAGAGAGAGAGAGAGAGAGAGAGAGAGAGAGAGAGAGAGAGAGAGAGAGAGAGAGAGAGAGAGAGAGAGAGAGAGAGAGAGAGAGAGAGAGAGAGAGAGAGAGAGAGAGAGAGAGAGAGAGAGAGAGAGATATGAGCTGGGGGTCAGAGTCCGGATGGGTACCTGGCCGTCGGAGAAAGGGGGTACTCTGTGCTGCGGCACCTGCCAATGGTCGTCGGCCTGGTCCAAGTCGCATGTGGGGGACTCGTGGTTCATGGTGGAGCTCGGGTGGTGAATAGTCGGGGTCCACGAAGGGAGGTTGGGGTCGCTCTGCTATTCCTTGTGGAGGCCCAGCAGAGACGCGTTTGCTGCCTCGATGACCCTCTGCTCAACCCTCATGACAGCAAAAACCAACTAAGAACTCGTAACAGCTCCTCGTAACCACTCAACTCCAGCGCAACCCAAAAATACACGACACCCTCGCAACCCCACCCTTCATTTTTATAGATCCCCCCTCGATAGCGGAGGGCCTTGGTGAAGCCGACATCACTGTTCGCTCCGATTGGATCGGGCTTCCATGGGTCCGCCCTCTCTGGGTGGGATTTCGGCCAGGCCGGAATAACCTGTTCACTCTACTGCCGACTCGCTAAAAAGGACCCACCGCCAGATTGAATTGGGATGCTGGAGGAAGCGGCAAGGAACGGCTGTAAGACCCTGCCTTGGCAAGTCAGAGTGTTTGTAGACAATGGGTGGGTAGTGGGTGGTGATGGGGAATGGAATGGTTGTTGGTTGTTCATTGGATGTAAAGATTTAATAACCTAACCCAAAAGAAGTCGCAACGCACGTTTTTGATTCTCCCACTAGACAAAAGGAAGGGAATCTGACTACACATTTACTTAACGGGATAACTGACTTTTGGGACCTGTACGTTGAATGCAAATGGTTTGCAGATCCGTACCAATATATATATATATATATATATATATATATATATATATATATATATATATATATATATATATATATATATTACTACTACTACTACTACTACTACTACTACTCCAGCTACTACAACTGTACTACTTCTGTTACTCTTACCCAGAATTTAGAAAACAAGCAATAATTAATTAATCTTTCAAGCATACAAAGGACTCATCTGGAAATAGGAAATAGCTCGATGTATATATATATATATATATATATATATATATATATATATATATATATATATATATATATATATATATATATATATATATATATATATATATATATCCTCCTCTGAATTCAAAATAAGCCCTGTGAATATACCATTACTACAACTACTACTACTACTACGACCACTGCTACTACCACCTCTACTACTACTGTTCTACTACTGTACAACTACTGTTACTACTACCCATAATTTAGAATACAAGCAATAATCTTTCAAGCATACAAAGGACTCATCTGGAAACAGGAAATAGCTCTTTCAGCAGGAACACCTCGGCTATACACCGTCTCCAGGAAAAGTATTTATCTGTACTTGTGTCATCTTCTTGTGACTGCCATGGTGAATCATAACCGATAAAAGGACACTTTTCGTGCTCCCATTGACATAGTCAATGATTAAATCCCATCCTGGCACGTGATGTTTTATGGAATGTACATTCATTCCAAGATGCTCCCATTCAAATGATTCATGGGCAAGAAAGCTGCAATCCTTGAATTCTTCTCATCTGAGTCATCAGAGTTGTTGGAACGGAAATGAGGTCTGGCCAAAAATGCTTCAGTGAAGGCAGATTCGGTACCTTACTGCAGTAAAGATGGCCATGATATCGAACTCTATTCAAAATTGAGGTATTCTTGTAATTAATATTTATATACGTTATACTGAATGATGCTGGAGTATATAGTGGAGAAAAGACAAAAAAAAAAAAAACTCGACAAGATGGTGCAGAGGTAGTGCATTCACCTGATGAGTTGCTTAGTCTGTGTTCGGTTCGATTCCTGATCTGTAAACTGTCAAATATAGCTACTTCCCAAACAGGGTATTACATCTCAACATGCCCCATCCTTTGCATAGACATTAACAACTGGGCGTCTCGTCTGCTGGCATTCGTTGCTGGACGTTAAAGATCCCATGATTAATTGTCTATTGTGAAGAGTTGGTGAGTTATCACCGTCACCATGGCCAAGTTACACAAATTCATGCCTGAATCACCCTCAGTCGAAATATCAGGTCTGGTCAGCCGGTTCGTGAAAAACTTGGACCAAAACCTTTCCCAGGCTGACCTCACAAGAAGGTGGAAATAATTGGGCCCTTATATGTAGTAGTGGTAGTGGAAGAAGCTGAAGTAGTTGTAGAAGTAATGGGCAAGCAGTAATCATAGTGGCTGTAGAAGTAGTATAACATAGTGAGAAAGCAGTAGTTGTTGTGCTTTTGCTGGAAAGGCTTTAAAGCTGTGGTTGTGAACCTTTTTCGGTCGGCATACCCCGTTGATCTCAACATGAGGTGTCACGTACCCCCTGTCGACGGTGACAGTTATTTTTTTTAGTTCACCTGGACTTTAGTCCGGTGTGATTATGCGACCGAGCAGTGTCCATAGATAAGTCAGTTTGTCCGTAAACACCGCAGTCATTATCGCTTGAATCAAACACATGATTTTGATGAAATTTGAACACAAGCTTCATATCTGATGCCTAACGGAGGTGCATTGACTGCATAAAAATCCTCGCTCATTAACAGGTTGAAAGCAGACCTAAAACGCAAAAAAAAATTTCCTGTCCTAACCTACAGGGGGCATTGCATCAGCAGCAGAGCCACACCCTCAGCCAAAAACATGACCTGTGACCTGTAAACATGTATCTCTGCAATCAGACGTATTAAGATTGTATAAAAAATATTTCACTCGCCGCGTCACGGCTCGTCATGTGGTGCAGCGCGCTCGAGCAGACGCGTCGTTGAGTCATGTAGAGGTTTTGCATGTGCACGCTGACGGTGTTTTCGATAAAGATTGTGTTTAAAAGTCATTTTTTATCCCAATAAAGGATATCGTTACATGCCTGACTCGCTCAGCCGTCGGATTATGTAAAGATTGTTGGTGGATGGCCGAATATTACGGTTTTGTGACTTTGATAAAATAATATTAAATAATTGCGTGGAGAAATGGAGATTTTTGCTTCGGTCGACGTTACGATTTTTGATGGTTTGGTACAGAATCATCGTAGAAACTTCTGGTTTGCGTCGCTACCTTCTCTAGAGACAGCTTTTATTCGACAAGGTCAGAGGTCAAGTCGACGATTTCGTAAGTACCAGTCTATGACTGCTTGTTTATTTATTTATCTTCTCTCCCTCTCACTGTCTCTCCCTCTCACTGTCTCTCCTTAAAATATCTCTCTCTCTCTCTCTCTCTCTCTCTCTCTCTCTCTCTCTCTCTCTCTCTCTCTCTCTCTCTCTCTCTCTCTCTCTCTCTCTCTCTCTCTCTCTCTCTCTCTGCCCTCTATCTCTTTCTCTGTCCTTTTTAATTATTATTTGCAAAATTTAAGATGCGCAAGTACTCCATATTCATTCCCTGATATGAGTATGCTTGTTGGGTAGTCGATGTAGTCGAAAAAAAAAAATCTAAAAAAAATTTTTTTTGAGATTTTTTTTTCTACCCTTATTATCAGTATTTAAAATGGCGATTTCAGTTAATACAATGGTGATTTCGATGAAACTTGGTTGGTAGGTTCATACCATGACCTGGTTGTGTGCAAATGAGAACTGTTGCTATGGACACCACCGTTGCCTAGCAACGGGACTTTGAAATTTTAGAAAAATCATAAAAAAAATTTTTTTCGAAAATCAAAAATCGGGCCACGAGCGACTGTGGGCAGTACATTCAGCCATATTGTCAAAAATTTCCAGCCGGATCCTATGAAAACTGTCGGAGAAGATAGACTTTGAATGAACCCTGGTCGAAAACAATAAAAAAAACGAAGTTCGAGATATCTCAGAGACTATGAGTCAGATATACATGAAACTGGTATGGCAGGTTCATGGTATGTCCTAGTTATGTGTGAGAAAGAACCGTTGCTATGGACCCCTCCGTTGCCAAGCAACGGCCGAAAAACCTCTAAATGTGGGGGTATTTTAACGAAAAAACAATCTGCAGCATTAACCCTTGAAGCGAGAATCATGAATTTTCTTGAGCTTAATCCTCAGGTCATTCCACATCGAACGGGCCCGTCGCGTCAGGTTCTATTGGGTAGTCGACTACCCATGTCCGCCTACTGGCTTGTTATCTTGCCAAAATGAAGTTTTTGCAAGATATGTTTGTCAGCTTGTATGTTTTTTGTTTTGTTTTTTTTTTGTTTGTCTGTAATCACGTATCGATCACTCAGCAGAGCACAGTTATCATTGAAAATTTTTGTAACTTCGCATATCAGAGTCCTATAGAGGTCCCTTTCGGTGAATAAAATTTTCAAGGTCAAGGTCAAAGGTCAAGGTCACTTTGTTGCAAATCAGGGGAGTCGACGAAACCCTTATTTTTTGAGTAATTTTGATCGGATCGTCTTCAAACTTCATGGGAATATAGTTCATGGTCTGGCGCTCAGCTGATTAATTTTTGGTGGCGATCAGCCTTGTCCTTCATGGTTAGCGCTGGAGGTCGAAAGTTTTTGACCCCAAGGTCAAATTTTGAAATCTCAGATACCATATCGAGTAATACCTCATATGAAAGCGATTGATAAGTGCTTTCCAGATCTGTCAAAAGTTTGACGGTAAGACGTCATTTGATGACGTCATGAGGAAAAAACGGATTTTTTTCATGATTACTCTATAGAACGATTCTCATCGGAATCTCTCGTAGGCAGATATTCCTCAAGGAGTCGCTCCTGGTGGATAGCAGCTCTGTTCACCTCAGTGTGACCTTAAATAAGTCACACGTGGTCACCTTTTGGCAAGATAGGGTTTTTTTACTTATTTATTTGTTTGTCTGTTAGTTGCCTACAGGTAGCAATTCTTAACCGATCTTCACGAAACTCAAATAACTGATAGTGATATTCAAAAGCTGGCAACGTATTGTTGTTGAGGTCATTATGTCAAAAGATCAAATGTCAACTAAATGTCAAAAGACCCTTATCTGTCCGCCCATCCGTTTCACTGTCTGTGTGTAACATTTCGTTCCACTCATTGGTTGGACAGCTTGTTTGACTCCGCCCACATTTTCTCCCTGATGAAAAATCATATGGCCGCCATGTTGGTGCTTACTGCCTGACTCCGCTCAGAATTTCTCCCTGATGAAAAATCATATGGCTACCATGTTGGTGCTTACTGCTATGCGAAGCCAAAGACATTCGGAGCTGTCATATTCACAATCGCCATGCCCTCCCTATAAGTTTTCTCTTCAGTGTAAAATGACCAAGGTGACAGATAAAAGGATGCCGATTGGCATGACAGTTCTTGTGAAGGAAGGGCAGGAGAGGGTTGGGGGGGGGAGGGAGAGCAAATATGGGACAGGGTTGGGAGGTTGAGACTTTCAGTGGGGTAGGGTTGGGGGTCAATGACCCAATATACAAATCTTGTTCGAATATTAACTTAATAGTTGAACAGGATTGGCATATTGGGTCAGAGACCTGGTTCACAAAAAAAATCAGAACGACCGATTTAGCCTTTTTGCCATGTCAAAGATTCCCATGACAACAATTTCACCCTATGATAATCAAATGGGCCTTTTTGTGAACTTATTATTAGCATGCCTCAGTAATTTTTCCAAGATATCAAATTGAAAGCTACACAGCTTATTTGCATGTATGTGGAGTATATGTGAGGAAATTTTGGTCAAATTATAAAAAGATCAAGGTGAATGCCATCCAAAACAGGAAAACACCAATTAGATGGCATTTAGAAAATGTATCAACCAAATTTGTTATGCACACCATTCCATCCTGTAAAACACTTGATAGGTGAAACTTTCGAAATCACCAAATTGCTGTCCCATAGCAACTATTATTTATTTGGATTTTGCAAGTATCATTCTATGCACGACCTCTTTCTTCTTTGTTACTTGGCAATTATTGTTTTTTTGACAAGTTTGTTGATCGCTTCCGTTTGTTCGACTTGTCCGCTCACCTTTAATTGCCTACAGGTCACAACCTTAAACCGATCTTCATGAAATTTTACCAAATGGTCGAGTTAGTGGTCTGACAGAATCATATTTATTTTTGAGATCAAAAGAGCATCATAGTGCAAAGGTCAACAACTTTTTCTAATTTCAAAAATTGTCAATTTTTCATTCGATTGACTTGAAATTTGAACAGGATTTGCATATCAGCTCACTGCATTCAACCAACTGGTATTTTTGAGGTCAACATAAGCCAAGTTTCTAAAATCCTGAATTTTAATGACATTAACTTGAAATTTGAAGAGTATTTAAATATTAGGTCACTGAATTCAACAACCTATTATTTTTGAGGTCTACATTGGCCAAAAGGTCAACATATTGTTGCGAATTCGCGCCCGCCGGCGTGCGAACGGCCACGTAACTCGAATCGCGGCACATCGCCCACCGGACGGACAATTCCGTCGTGACCCTCTCGGACTAACGCCGGGAACTAGTCACGGGTGGGCCTTTCAGCCTCACCATGATCGTGCCAATCGGCCCCCCGCGTGGGATAGGGTTGTTCGCCAAATTCGACCTACCTAAGTACCCACACGGAGGGTAGACCGGGCGATCGCACCTCGCCGCAGGTCGACTTCGGACACGGGCCAATTTAAGCGACCCTTCCGTACTATCGGGATAACCGAGCGGTCTTATCGTCAACCTCGATGGTTCCGATTAATTATTGGGCGTATTTAGCCCACGACCAACCCTTTACGTGAACTAAGATGGAGATTCAATTAAAGAAAAGACGAAGCGAAACGGGAAAACAGTTCAACATAATGCACATTTATTCCGCGGCAAATGGAAAGCACACATATACAATTACAACAATTATGCACAAAAAGCAAATGTAACAAAAGGAACACAACAATTATGCACCAAAAGCAATTGCAACAAAAGCAACACAATGCAGATCTACTACTGACTACGCGAGCACACGGCAACACTTACACAGTTTTACTTTATAGACGGCGCCGACAACACATATACTCCAAAGCAAAACAAAAAGGGCCACCCTCTACGACGAGGGGCAGACGGGCCTGGGGCCGAGACCGCGTGGAGCCTACCCGTCTTGTGATGAGCCGCAAAATGGCGGCGGTGCCCCGACTCCGCGCTCCTTCGCGGGTTTCGTTGGCACTGCTTGGAATGGGGTGGGAACGGGGCCCCCCTTTTCGCACTATCTCAGCGCGGGGGGAAACAGGGGGGGTTTGTTGATGCTCTGGGGAAAGAGGATATCTGGCTTGCTTGGGTCCCGCGACGAGCGACTCCACTGCGCCCTCGACCGCGTTCCCGGCCTCCCCTCTCCGCAGCTCCCCGACAGACTCCGAACCCCGACAGACCGACTCTCCTCCAGACCCGTCTTGACTGCTGCTGCTGCCACGCTTCGCCGCCGCCACAACGCGCCAGAGCCCGAAACAGAAACTCTTCTCTCTCTCGAGCCCGAAACAGAAACTCTTCTCTCCAACTCGAGCCCGAAACAGAAACTCTTCTCTCTGCCGCTGCCGCTGCCACACCTCTCCAACTCGCCCGAGCCCGAAACAGAAACTCTCTCGCTGCTGCTGCCGCTGCCGCTGCCGCTGCCGCTGCCACACCTCTCCAACTCGCCCGAGCCCGAAATAGAAACTCTCAACTGACTCAATTCGCCCCGTGCTCGGCGCTTTATAGTGCGACAGGAGAAACCATATGCAAATTTTCGGATCAGGATCGGCTCGGGGGCAGAGCCACGCTCGCCCATTGGACGGAGGAAAAGTGGGCGTGATTCATTCCTGATCCGCGAATCCACATATATCGATTCAACTCCGACGCGCCTGGAGGCGGGGCCAAATCGCCCGCGCTTAATGATTGGACGGATCGGAAGTGGGCGTGAATCATTCCTGATCCGACTTCCCCTCGGAAAGGCCGCTCTTTGTACCCGCGGCTCAGCGCGCGCCCTGTACGAGTCCAGGATCGGTGCCCACAAGCAGTGCGGGAATGGCGGCAGAAGGAGGAGAGGTGAAGGTGGTGGAGGGTTTATTGTGGTGGTCCCTGGCCACGGTGACGCTTGGAATGGCGGTGATGCGATGATTGCGAGAGCGAGTTGTGACGGTAAAGGTCGTGGCTGTTGGCGTTGTTGTTGTTGTGAAGCGGTGTTGCGGTTGGTGGTTGTTGTGTGATGGCAGTTGAGACGTGGTTGGTTCAAAATAAAGATAGAACAGAAAAACGGCTATCTTGAAGGGTCGCAGCCCGAATGAATCACATTTATTCCCTTTAAACAACGGGTTTGGGCCTAACTACACATATACTTACAGAGATATCTCACCTACGGGACCTGAATGATGGTTTGCGAATTTCCTCAACCACAACACTACCCCCTCCCCTTTTTACAGACTCGTCCCGAGTCGTCAAATTTTCGTGTGCCATCATGTGTCGTTCTCCCCTAGTACATTTTACCTACGGATCCCTGAGTACGACATTCATGGTATTCGTGTCCCCAAAAGAAATAACCTGAGGGCTGAGTAACTAACTAAACAAACCCACTCACATGGACGACTTAAATAAAATTGCCGGCACTAAGACAGACATGCCGGGGGCGCACTCATATTTACAGTACATCTTAACCTTAACTTACAAATTTTACACTAAACCATGGCCCACGATCAATGGACTCTGCAAAAAGAAAGCAGTTAGCAGGGAGCCAGGCTGCCCGCATGCAGTCTCTGGCTCAAACAATGCAGGTGACAGGGAACGTGGCCAGCTGCTCACACGCAGTCCAAGGCCTTCCCTTTTGAACTGAACGCAGTGAACCACAACGGTGCATGGGCTGCACAAACGCAGTCTCCGTGCCAGCTCAAGTGGCACACGTAATGAACACAATGAATGGATGGATGAATGGATGAATGGATGGACGCAAACACGGTGCATGGGCCGCCACTGCAGGCCCGTGTTGTAGCTGCCAACAGGGCAGTTCTCGCAGCTTGCAAACTGTTGCCTTGATCCTGGCGCACATGGAAATGAACAGCGGGGGCAAAGCAAAAATTGAACGGGGCTGGTGAACAGGGGCAGTGGGCATGGCATGGCAAAGGCAGCAGGCAAACACAGCCTGCAGAACCGGGCCGCTGCAGGCAAGCACAGCCGGCAGACGAACTGGCCGGCACAGGCCTCGAAGCACAGCAGCTGCAGACGATCCAGCCGGCACAGGCCTTGCAGCAAAACAACAGCTGCCGATGAAGTGGACCGGCACAGGCCTTGCAGCAACGCAGCCAGCAGATGAAGCTGGCCAGTCTTTGCCATTCAGTGGAGGTTGGTGGAGGGAGTGCGGTGGTGCTGGCCACTCAGAAGGCGGGCTCGGACCTACTCTACGGTCTCCCTCCCAACCTATCGCCTTTGCCTGTCACTGTCCATACCCACTCCCTTAATTTGTCCAAAACCAATTTAGCCCCAACTTATTTTTTTTTGTTGTTTTTATGTTTACTTCCCCACTATAAATCGTCCCCTAACCCCCTTTATCGTCCTTGTTCGGCTAACCTATCCTGTCACCTAGCCTACTCCCAACCCCTACGTTCCCTTCCCGGAGGGGAACAAGGGAGAGCTAGCGTCCTGTGTCGAGGCCCAACGAAGCCTCAAGATGGCCTCCCCAGACTTAGGCGATCTAACCCAAAGTGGGTCCAGCGGCCCACAACGAGAGCGAGGGGATGGATGGTGCGGAGGGGTACACTTCCTATCTACCCTAACCATTTAACTGTTAAACTACCCCGGGGCTTTCAACAAGCGCCTCTTGCTTAAACTATTGGTTCTATAAACCCAGATTCCCGTCGCCTGCATTGGTGTCCTCACAATTTCGGGCCTCGCCCCCCAATTTTCTTTCCGTGCCCTCACACGGTTTCATGGCTGGGACGCGTGGCTCCCCTTGGCAGGCACGACCCTCTGCCGATTCTCCCGCTATGGCACCCCCGGGCACTACACTGCCTCCGAGCCTACCAGCTCCCTAAACACCGGGGAGTGCCCCCCATGGCACCTCCCCTGAAACGCACACGTGGCAGGCTGGCTTCCCGGGCCCCTTTCCAAGGGTCACCCATGCCCACAACACTGCCCACGCGGTTAACGGCGCCCCGGGCCCCCGCACCAAGCGGGCGCACCCGTGCCCACTATGCTATCCCGGCCTCCCATGGGCCCTTGGCCTACTACGGCCGACTAGCCTGGTGCCCGGGGTACCCACTCAGCGATACTCACCTTTCGCAGCCACGCTCCCAGCCCGTCAACAGGGCTCCTGCACCCCTCCAAACAGGTTTCGAGCCGACTTCCCCACCAACAACAAAACGACCTCCATTTTGTCAATTTGACTAACCCCCTAACTCAGTCTACACTGACCCCGGGGTCCCTTGGGCGGGAGTCACTCCTCCCCCCAATCACTCATCGCACCATGCATTCCCCATTCGCTCCACACACACAGACCCGCTGGCCTCAGTCACTCAACATGTCTCCACACAACTCACCAACTCTTCAACACACACACACACCGCTGAACTCTGCCATCCTGCTAACTACATCCCCTAACTAACTCGTGCTCCCACGTCGTCCCTTAAACTATAGCACGTTCCTTTTAACACTACGTCGCTAAACTACGTCCCCTCGACACATCCAAAGGCTGTCACTGTCTTCAAATCCTTATTTCCCAGGGGGGATTTCCTCCCTTCCTACTGGGCTCGTGAACTCGTTGCAAGGCTCTGAGAGCCTTGCGCCTTTGCGGGAACGGTTCCAGCACCGACTCCTCCGGCAAGTCATATCCATAAGGGTGTAAGGTCGCCCTTGTAAGGCCTCAGGCAGTCCGCGTGGACGATCCGGGAAAGGGCTCGTGGTCCCATTTTAATTTTTAGGACCACGTCACTGATTTGCGCCAGGACGACCCCCGGGCCCTGCCAAGGTGAGGTGAGCTTCGGGCATCTGCCCTTCCTCCGCCGGGGGTTAAAGAACCAAATCTTCGCCCCCGGTGGGTATTTGCTCACCTGGCTCCGGTGGTCGTACCTGCGCTTCATCTTTATGCCCGCCTGTTGGAGCTGGTGTCGTGCGAAGGCATGGACCTTCTCCATGCCTTCCTCCAACCGACGGGCATAGCCCTTCCCCGGGGGCCTATCAAGCCACTCAGGCGTCGGACCGCACAATAAATCGACGGGGCTTCTCAGCTCCCATCCATACATCAACAGCGCCGGACTACATGCGGTAGACCCATGCTGGGACGCGCGATAGGCCATCAGGAGGTACGGAAGATGTTCGTCCCAGTCCTCCTGGTTAGTGGCGGTGAAGAGGGCCAACTGTTGGACCAGGGTCCTGTTGAACCTCTCCACCATGCCATCCGACTGTGGTCTCAGGGGCGTTGTCCGTGTCTTTCGAATTTCCAGGAGCCTGCACACCTCTTTTAGTAATTCGCTCTCAAAATTTCGTCCCTGGTCCGTGTGCAGCTCCTGCGGAATCCCATACCGGCATGTAAATCCTTCTACGAAGGCCTTGGCCACAACCCCTGCTTCCTGGCTGGGAAGGGCAAAGGCTTCCGGCCATTTGGTGAAATAGTCCATAATTACGAGGATGTACTTATTACCCTGACGAGTGGGGGGCAGTGGTCTCAAAATGTCCATGGCCACTCACTCAAGGGGAGCCCCAACCTGATGTAGTTGGAGTGGGGCCCTCATCCTCTGTGGCGGTCCCTTTTTCGCAGTACAGGCATCGCATGCTCGACACCAGTCCTGTACATCGCGGCCCATGTTAACCCAATAGAACCGCCGGCGGGCCCGAGATTTTGTTTTGGTCCTGCCCAAATGGCCGCCGGCGCGGGTACCGTGCACCTGTTTCAAAATTTGGGTCTTAAACCCATCAGGGACTATCACCAGCCAAGAAGTTTGTTCGGAAGGAATCGCCACCCACTTGCGATATAAGATGTTGTCCCTCATTTCTAGGGTCCTCCACTGAGCCCAGTATGCCTTTGTTCGCGCTCCGAATGGGGCGATTTCCTCCCCACTGGGCCTCCTGTTTTCCTGGACCCATTTGTACACTGGCCCTATCACGGGGTCTTCCCGCTGGGCCGTGCTCCATGCCAATCCACCAAATTCCTCTCCCGCGGTTAGTGGCAAAGTTGGGCCTACCACCCGGTCCGCACGGACTGGGAGTTTCGGGGAGGCATCTGCCAATTGGTCCCTCTCCTCATGTCTCGTGCAATATCTGCAGTTTTCTCCCAGACAGGGGCGTCGAGAGAGCGCATCGGCATTCCCATGAGCCTTACCGGCTCTATGGACCACACTGAAATCGTACTGCTGCAATTTTTCCAACCACCTTGCAATTTGGCCCTCCGGTTCCTTGAACCGTAAGAGCCATTGCTAGGAGGAATTGTCAGTTCGAACCAAAAATTTCCTCCCGTACAAGTACGGGTGGAAATGGCTCACGGCAGACAGCATAGCCAATAGCTCCTTGTGAGTTACGCAATAATTTCGTTCGGGCCTACTCATGGCCCGACTGTAATACGCGATCACTCTTTCCACACCCCCCCTGTGTCTGAGACAAGACTGCTCCCAATCCTTCCTGGCTTGCATCCGTGTCCAGGGTATACATCCCGTCATCGGTGGGGTACGCTAAAACGGGTGTGGATGTCAAACACCCCTTTAATTTGAGGAAGGCCTCCTGACACTCCCCCGTCCAATTAAATCTCAACCCTTTCTCCGTCAACCGGTGAAGGGGCCTGGCTATCTCCGCAAAGTTTGCCACGAAGCGCCGGTAGTAGGAGCGAAGTCCCAAAAAGCCCCGTACCTGTTTGACAGTTGTAGGTACGGGCCACTCCTCTACCGCTGTAATTTTTCCTGGGTCGGTCTTCACCCCCTCGCGGCCTATCACGTGTCCGAGATAGGCCACCTCTGTCGCGAACAAAGTGCATTTCTCTGGGCTCAATTTCAGCCCTGCCTGCCTGAGGTGCCCAAACACCTGGTCCAAATTGGCTATCTCCTGGGTGAATGTTTTAGCGTGTACCAGGACGTCATCCAGATACACCAGGCATGACTGCCACGGCATGCCACCTAGTACACGCTCCATCAGTCTCTCAAAGGTGGCGGGGGCGTTACACAAACCGAACGGCATCACAGTGAACTGATACAGTCCCTTCCCTGTGGAAAATGCCGTTTTCTCCTTCCCCGTCTTATCCATCTCCACCTGCCAATACCCACTCTTGAGATCCAAAGTTGAGAACCATTTAGAGCCTGCAACGGCGTCGAGGGTATCGCCAATTCTCGGCAGGGGATAGGAATCTTTGAGCGTCACGTTGTTCAGCTGGCGATAGTCCACACAGAAACGCGTGGTCCCATCCTTCTTTTTAACCAGCACAACTGGTGACATCCAAGGACTTCCCGAGGGCTCAATGACACCTGCATTGAGCATCTTTTCAACCTGCTCATCAGCCTCCTCTCTTTTGCTCCATGGGAGCCTTCGAGCAGGCTGACGGACAGGTCGGGCCCCATTGGTGTGGATCTGATGTTGCACCAGGCCCGTACGTCCAATATCCTCGGGTGACAAGGAGAAGATCCCCATGTGTCGGTCGACCAGTTTGTATAAGGCCTCCCGCTGGGCATCCTCCAAATCTACACTACTCCGATTTACCATCTCGCAAATGGGACCGGGCCAATTCCTAATCGAGTCTGGAGACTCCCTCTGGGGCCGGTCCGGCTCGACGTTATCGTCCCTTAGCTCTGCGACCTCTTTTACTGGGGTGCAATCTGCCACCTTCGTGCCCTTCCTGATAGTGCGTGGTTCCGTGCTAACATTTATCACCCGCACGGGCGCTATTGGCCCGTCGGTACTTACCAGGGTGCGGCCCACGACTAAACCCGGGGTTGACGGCCCTGCCGGTAGTTCCGCCAGGCCGCAGGAGCCCTGCCACGTTGGGTGTGCTCGCCACCGGGCCGGGACCACCGCCTCGGCACCCGGGGGAATGACCACGGAGTCAGGAGCCTCCAGCTCCACCCTCTCATCCATGCTCACGCCCCCTAATGGCAACTCCTCACCACCCAACTGCATGACCCCCCGGCCCAAGTCGATCTTACAACCACCGGCCGTCAGCACATCCAACCCTATTAGACATGGGTCACACACCTCCGCCACCCAAACCTCTATCCTTGTTTTCACGGCGCCCAATTTAAACGACACGAAACCACGTCCTATGATAGGGGCCGTTGCCCCGGTAGCTAGCTGCAAACTATGGTTTTGCAGACAGTGGATCTCATCCCAACCGTCTACACTCGAATCAAGGACCACAGGGCTGATGATCGTGGCGCTTGCTCCTGTGTCCACAACGGCGTCTACCCCTACGCCGGCAACCTTGCACCGAATTGTTAAGCTACCTTTGCCAATTTGGCCACAATTGATGACCTGTCGCAGTTCTGAGGGCTCTTCTCCGTCCGAGTCTGCCGAACACGCCCTACATGTTCGGCACTTCTTAGTTTCCCGGGGACTGGTGGGGGGGGGGTGATGGTTGGGCCTGGCTATCCCTATTGACCCGGGGTGGAGTTGGTGGTCTAGGGGGCCGTGGCTCTTCTCTTTGCGGGGGCCTTTCCCTGCGCGGTGCACTCCCGCTGCAGGTGGTCCCTTGCGCCACAATTATAACACCTCCTCTGGTAAGGTGTTTGCCTCCGGTACGCCGAATTATACCCCCCTCCGTTCCGAATTGGGGTACCCCCTGATGGCCCATCTCCCGCCCTTCCTGGGCCCGACCGCCTCTCCCCAGGTCTCCCGAACCGGCGGTCGAACATGCCCTGCACCATCCTTTCCATTCGCGCTTGGTCGCCCAGGGTTGCCCCGGCTCCCAGCGCACTGTCGTTCATGGGGTCCACCTGTCAGACTGCCACCGCATGCCGCCCAGCCCCTCCCAATGTATCAGTATCAGCAGTATCAGCCGCCTTCTGGAGGTTGTCCGGGCGCCATACGGTGAGCAATGCTCCGACATCGGTGCCCCCTATTGCTCGGAGGAAATGGTCCAGGGCAATCTCCTCCTGGTACTCCGGTGGCATGTTGGTGTGCGCGATCCCCACCAAGCGGCGAATGTCATGTGCCAATTCTCCCAGTGATTCGTGGGGGCATCGTTTGCGCCCGTTGAGCTGAGCTTTAACAAGCTCGCTCTGCTGGTCCATGCCAAATCGGTTTTTTAGGGCCGAATAGAGATCCTCCAGGGTCACCCCCTCACTGGCTACCGTGGTCAGGACTTCCAAAGCCACGCCACGCAGGGCCGCTGTGAGTTGTGCCACACCCTGTGCCTCGTTCCAGCCATTGCCTCTGGCAACACACTGGAACTGGGCCATGTATGCCCTCAAGTCCGTCTTGCCATCGTACGGGGGTAGCGGCACCCTCGGTCCTTTCGAGGTCTCCTCCCGTTCCCCAGGGACTCCTGGAGGGGTGTACCTCCCCAGTCCCAACGGTGCCTCACTCCCGCAGGGTCCGAGCCATTTGCCCGGGGGCTCTACCACCCCTGTCCGTGTCTGTCCGTGCCCCGCGTCGTCCCGCTTACTCTCCAAAGCCATTGGACTCGCACTCTGCACACCCCCCGGAACAGTCATACTGGGTACCCCCATTAGGCCAAAAGACCCCGCGGTCTCTACCCTCCCCAAGCTTGGCATGCTCACCCCCGCATCAGGCAAGCCTCCTCCTCCGCCTTGTGACACCGGCCCCACCTGGGCACGATCCGCCTCGAGGGAGTATATCCTCTCCTCCTGTTCCCGAAGGAGGTCACCCTGCCTCTCACACCGGGCCTCCACACTATCCGTCAGTCTCCTCTCCATTTCCTCCATTTTCCCCTTTATTACCCCATATATTTCCTCCCCTATCGTTCCTAACGACAGTTCCCCGACTTTCTCTCTGATTTGCTCCACCTCCCCTTGTACCTGTGTCACCATCTTATTTGTCTTGGATATTTCCTCCCTCGTTGTCCGAAACTGCTCTTCTGTCTCGCCCCGGTGTTTTTCTATCCGTTCCCCCAGTTCCTCTGTCTTTTCTCTGGCTTTCCGCTCCATTTCATTAATTACCTCCTCATGTCTCTTTCTACATTCCTCCCCCACCTCCTTTAATCCTTTCTGTGTCTCCGCTTTTACCTCCTTTCGCAGGTTTTCAACTCTGTCTGTCATTTCCTGATGTCTTTTCTCACAGTCCTCCTTCACGGCTCCCAATCCCTCCTTTATTTTCCCTTGTTCTCTTTTTAATTCCTCTATCGCCGTCGTGTTCTTCCCTATTTCCTCCTTTATTTGGTCTTGTCCCTTTTTTTTACTTCTCCCAATCCTTTTCCTACTTTGTCTATCTTTCCCACCACCGTCTTTATTTCGTTTACCCTCTCTTGTTTGCTCTCTTCCATTGCGACTCCCACTCCTTTTACTTTCTCTTTTAACCCGGTCACCTCCGCTCGTATCGTGTCAACTTCCTTTTTCATTTCGTTTTTTAGTTCTTCCAAGCTTCCTTTTAGGCTCATTCCCATGTTCTGCGTCTCACCCCGCAGTTCTTTCATTTCTTCCTTCATTTTGAGTGCGTTTGTTCCATCTTTTCGTTCATGCCTTTTATTTCGTTTTTCATTTCATTTGTGTTTGTATCCATTTTCGTTTTCATTTCGTGCATGTCCCCACTGATTCCTGCCAGCATGGCGCATAGCCGGGCCATGTCGGGCGCACTCAGCTGAGCGGATTCGGCAAGGATCGGGGGGTTTTGGCGGAGAGGGGGAGGGGAGGTGTCATACAATGCGGCCGCCGCCGCACCTATTTCGGGCTCTGGGTTCAGTTGGGCGAGTTCGTGTTCCTGCACAACCAACATTTCCTGCTCGGGGTTTTCATCCTGGACCATGGATTCTACACATTAATATTACACATAACGAATCCACCCGGCACCCGCTCGCCTTGAGACGCCATCTTATTTCTCGTAAAGAGTTAATTTGAATCGCTCGTAATTTGGAGGGAATCGGGGGTCGCTCCTCTCACCCCTGGACCGATTCCCGTGAATTTAGCTGGAGATAGGAGAGCCCGTTTTCCCGTTCTCCGATACCAGTGCCGCGAGGAGGGGGATGAGTTTGTATCCCACTCCTGACACCAGTGTTGCGAATTCGTGCCCGCCGGCGTGCGAACGGCCACGTAACTCGAATCGCGGCACGTCGCCCACCGGACGGACAATTCCGTCGTGACCCTCTCAGACTAACGCCGGGAACTAGTCACGGGTGGGCCTTTCAGCCTCACCACGATCGTGCCAATCGGCCCCCCGCGTGGGATAGGGTTGTTCGCCAAATTCGACCTACCTAAGTACCCACACGGAGGGTAGACCGGGCGATCGCACCTCGCCGCAGGTCGACTTCGGACACGGGCCACTTTAAGCGACCCGTTCCGTACTATCGGGATAACCGAGCGGTGTTATCGTCAACCTCGACGGTTCCGATTAATTATTGGGCATATTTAGCCCATGACCAACCCTTTACGTGAAGTAAGATGGAGATTCAATTAACGAAAAGACGAAGCGAAACGGGAAAACAGTTCAACATAATGCACATTTATTCCACGGCAAATGGAAAGCACACATTTTCAATTACAACAATTATGCACCAAAAGCGATTGCAACAAAAGCAACACAATGCAGATCTACTACCGACTACGCGAGCACAGGGCAACACTTACACAGTTTTACTTTATAGACGGCGCCGACAACACATATACTCCAAAGCAAAAGAAAAAGGGCCACCCTCTACGACGAGGGGGCAGACGGGCCTGGGGCCGAGACCGCGTGGAGCCTACCCGTCTTGTGATGAGCCGCAAAATGGCAGCGGTGCCCCGACTCCGCGCTCCTTCGCGGGTTTCGTTGGCACTGCTTGGAATGGGGTGGGAACGGGGCCCCCCTTTTCGCACTATCTCAGCGCGGGGGTAACAGAGGGGGTTGTTGATGCTCTGGGGAAAGAGGATATCTGGCTTGCTTGGGTCCCGCGACGAGCGACTCCACTGCGCCCTCGACCGCGTTCCCGGCCTCCCCGCTCCGCAGCTCCCCGACAGACTCCGAACCCCGACAGACCGACTCTCCTCCAGACCCGTCTCGACTACTGCTGCTGCCACGCTTCGCCGACGCCACAACGCGCCCGAGCCCGAAACAGAAACTCTTCTCTCTCTCGAGCCTGAAACAGAAACTCTTCTCTCACTCGAGCCCACAGAAACTCTTCTCCAACTCGAGCCCGAAACAGAAACTCTTCTCTCCAACTCAAGCCCGAAACAGAAACTCTTCTCTCTCTCGAGCCCGAAACAGAAACTCTTCTCTCAATCGAGCCCACAGAAACTCTTTTCCAACTCGAGCCCGAAACAGAAACTCTTCTCTCCAACTCGAGCCCGAAACAGAAACTCTTCTCTCTGCCGCTGCCGCTGCCACACCTCTCCACCTCGCCCGAGCCCGAAATAGAAACTCTCAACTGACTCAATTCGCCCCGCACTCGGCGCTTTATAGTGCGACAGGAGAAACCATATGCAGATTTTCGGATCAGGATCGGCTCGGGGGCGGAGCCACGCTCGCCCATTGGACGGAGGAAAAGTGGGCGTGAATCATTCCTGATCCGCGAATCTGCATATATCGATTCAACTCCGACGCGCCTGGAGGCGGGGCCAAGTTGCCCCGCGCTTAATGATTGGACGGATCGGAAGTGGGCGTGAATCATTCCTGATCCGACTTCCCCTCGGAAAGGCCGCTCTTTGTACCCGCGGCTCAGCGCGCGCCCTGTACGAGTCCAGGATCGGTGCCCACAAGCAGTGTGGGAATGGCGGCAGAAGGAGGAGAGGTGAAGGTGGTGGAGGGTTTATTGTGGTGGTCCCTGGCCACGGTGACGCTTGGAATGGCGGTGATGCGATGATTGCGAGAGCGAGTTGTGACGGTAAAGGTCGTGGCTGTTGGCGTTGTTGTTGTTGTGAAGCGGCGTTGCGGTTGGTGGTTGTTGTGTGATGGCGGTTGAGACGTGGTTGGTTCAAAATAAATATAGAACAGAAAAACGGCTATCTTGAAGGGTCGCAGCCCGAATGAATCACATTTATTCCCTCTAAACAACGGGTTTGGGCTAACTACACATGTACTTACAGAGATATCTCACCTACGGGACCTGAATGGTGATTTGCGAATTTCCTCAACCACAACAATATGATGGAATTTCTGAAATTGTCAATTTTCATCCGATTGACTTGAAATTTGAACAGGATTTGCATGGCAGGTCAATGAATTCAACCACCAATTATTATTTAAGGTCAGTAGGTCTACATCGGCCTAATTCCTAAAATTGAGAGATTGGGCCAAAAACTATATACTGTATATGGTATTTTAAAAAGTTGTGGACGTGTTATGACAAAACTATATGTATGAGTTGGTTAGGTGACAAAAACAAGCTAATTCAATTTTGGTTCAGATCCACCCCTTCAGTGTGATAGCAAACGTAAACTGTTCAGCCTGGTGGAGGTATGCGATCTACCGAGTGCCATTCTTCTTTGTTCTCTATTGCCAAGTGTTGCTGTATGAGTGATTTTTCATTTGTTTGGTACTTATGAAATCTCAAGATTTCGGAAGTACATTGATGACTTCCGTCCTCTGTTTGTGTGTTTGTTTGTGTGTGTGTGTTTGTGTGTTTGTTTGTAGGCACGATTAATTGAGAACGGAAGAAGCTACCAATGTCAAATTACACCACGTGATTCAGGAAGGTGATGGCGAGCGCTGATTACATTTTGGTCAAAATCGGTCAAAGGTCAAGGTCACAGTGAGGTCAAACATCCAAACGATTTTTGATGGTTTGGTACAGAATCATCGTAGAAACTTCTGGTTTGCGTCGCTCCCTTCTCAAGAGACAGCTTTTATTAGACAAGGTCAGAGGTCAAGTTGACGATTTCGTCAGTACCAGTCTATGACTGCTTGTTTGTTTGTTTACAGGATATCTCAAAAAGTTATGGACGAATTCGGATGAAACTTGATGGACAAGTTCGGTGTGTGACAATGATGAATTGATTCGATTTTGGTGAAGATTTGGATCCAGATCTGAATACGGATCCAGATACGAGAATTTAATAATTTCTCAAGTGATTCTTCACCATTGAGAGATGGGGCAAAAAACAATATACAGTATAGCATGATATTTCAAAAAGTTAAAGACAGGTTATGACAAAACTGCTTGAATGAATTGGGTAGGTGATAAGAATGAGTCGATTGGATTTTGGTTCAGGTCCGGATTCAGATTCAGCCTATCAGTGGGATAAAAAAATGTAAACTGTTTAGCCTGGTGGATGTATGCACTCTATTGTGTGCCAATCCAGTCATCCCTGCTGAGCTGTTCGGTGAGTTGAGGTGTAAAACTGTACATGCACTGAGGGAGGACAAGGAGGCCGATGTGCAAGGAATCTGTGAGGGGGTAGAGCATCACCTGTGGTCAAGTGATTCTCGTCCTGTTTACAGGGGAATTCACACATTGTGTCCCTCCAAGCCCATCCCTCGGTGTACTGAATTGAGAGCGGAGGGTGGTCGACTCTTGACAGAGGAGTCCGAAGTGAAGGTCCACTGGGCCGGTTACTTTGAGCTGCTGTACCAGGCTGTCCTACCAGCTGTTCAGTTGAGTGTCGGGGTGTCCTACATCGATTGCTGATCCCCCCAATCAACTGTGATCCACCTGTGTTTGTGGAAACACAGGCTGCGGTGAATCAGTTGAAATTAGGTCAGGTTCCAGGGTTATGTGGCATCCATGCGGAACTTCTCAAGGCTGGTGGAAATGCTGTTCTCATGTTGTTGCATGCAGTTTTGTGCTCTGCTTGGAACACAGGCATCCTCACAACTGACTGGAGGAGGGGCCTTGTTGTCCCTCTCTGGAAAGGGAAGGGTGATCGCCAGGACTGCAGCAACAACCGAGGGATGACGCTGCTCTCAGTGCCGGGCAATATTTTTTGCTCGGATCATTCTTGATAGGGTTTGCCACCATGTTCTTCAGCACCAGTGCCCAGAGCCATCAGGCCTTTCACCAAAGAGGTCAACGATTGACCGTATCCTTGCTCTCTGGGTCCTCACCGAACGCAGACGAAAGTTTCAGCAGGGGCTAGTTGCAGCTGATGTTTATCTCTTCAAAGTGTTTGATTCATTGAATCAGGATGCCCTCTGGAGGATTCTTGGTCTTAGTTGGGTGCCACCAAAACTGTCAAATTGTTGTCTGAACTCTACTCTGGTACTGAGAGTGTTGTGAGATGTGGTGATTCCATCTTCGACTTATTTGCAGTTGTTACTGGAGTTCATCAGGGGTGTGTACTGGCCCCCACACTTTTCAGCACTTGTATGGACTGGATTCTGGGGAGGATTTCAGAGAGATCAAGCTGCGGTGCATCTGCTTGGGGGATGGCCAGATGGAAGCCCTTGGAGAACCAGAGGAAAATGGACGCAGAGATGCGTTGCTCCGGCACATGCTCCCATACCTGACCTGTCCTGACAAAAATACAAGTATTTACAATGGCAGGCCAAAGAAGTATTTACAATGACAGGCCAAACAAATATTTCAAGCAGAGAAAACAATGGAAGAACATATACGTACAGCAAGTCCTCGCTTAACATCGTCCCGGTTGACATTGTTTCGCTATTTAGTCGTTGATGTTTTGGAGAACATACTCATTTAAAGACATTCACCGTTCCATTATAAAGTCGATTTACCTCTAATTTAGTACGAAACTATTGTTTTTCCTTGTTTTAATAAAGCTGCAGTATAAACCATACCATAAATCCTGGTGCATAAGCCCACCCAGAGTACTACAGTATCGGCTTTATATACACCGAGCTGTGCATCGAGAACGTCGGTGGTTGTGTCACACTCCAAATTCAGGTGTTTGACTAGTGGTGGTCCACATCACTAGCTGCCACGTGTTTATATGTTGGACTAAAGGTTGGCTATGTTAACAAATAAGCACATAAATACGAGCAATGGAATATCACAAAATAATCTCTTATCCTGAAACACACTCGTCCCTTAGACAGTCAACTTATTATGAAACTACAGACGTTGGCACCTCAGTCACTTTGGGGAATTAGACAAGTAAGTGGGATAGGCAGAGAGAAGCAGAAGAAGGCAGGGCTTATTGCTGACCCCTCGCTCACCCGACGCAGACCTGCAGGCTTACGTCAGTCCCAACGTAAAAAGGAGGACGTGGGGAAGAGAAGAGAGGGTGATGTTGTGGGGAGAGATGGAGGTAGATGCTTCCTTATGTGATAGAGGAAATTGTGAATGTGAATCAGTTACCCAACTTTGAACGAGTCAAGGGGAAAATCGTTGGATAGTCTGTGCGTTCCAAGTGAACGATTAAGCATAGGGGAATGAACAGAAAGATTTGTGAATCAGTGTGTGTCCGTCGACATGTCCAGGGAAAGAACTCCACGGCTTGTCCGCTCGCTCCGTGGAACCATGTCGATCGCTCCCAGTGGATCTTGTTCTCGCAGACGCTTCCGCTCACACGGCTCGATCCTCACAGACTTCGTCTGGCTCTCAGTGTTCCCTGTACGCACACTGCACTGAATCTTGGGATGCCCGGACTTATAATGCCTTGGGAGAGTTGTGGTCGAAGTGCCTTGCGCTGCTTGTTTCTCATGAATGGTTCCTTCCCATTGGTGTACTCCTGCTGTACTGCTGTGCCAATTGGTTCATCGGTGCAAGCACTGCACAGAACTCAGCAGTAGCCAAGTGTTTCGCTGCGGGCGCCACACAAGACCCAATGGCACCCAAGCGCTACGATGGGTCAAATTGGTAACGTGAGTTTTGTCAATGTGATGCTGGTTTTGTAAAGCTTGTCGATTCAGTGTATGGATGTGCTGTAAAGAGGTGCAGAGAAGGAGGGGGAAAGATTATGGGGCATGGGGAGAGATAAAAGAAGAGATAAAAGAAGAGACAAGCCGGTAGGCGGCGATGGGTCGCCGAGCATGGAAACTATAAGATATAGAGCAAAATGGATGTCATATAGCGGATAGGGAATCACCTTAAGATTATGCATACCAAATCTCATCCAGTTCCATCTACTGATAACTACTCGGTATCCATTTGAATGAAAAGTACCGAAAATGCGGTTTGAAATCGGAAATCCCCAAAGTTCGAGGGGGTGCTGTGGGTGAACAAAGATCTAAATCGAAAATCCGGCTCGATCGTTTGTGCACAATGTATTCCAGACGATTAGTGTGAATTTTCATGACCATCCGACCATAACCCGAGGAGGAGTAGCATTTGGCGCGAAGGCACCTCCAGCTCTCGCATATTATCGATGTTTGCACTAATTGACCTTTCACCCCTGACCGAAGCAAAATCGGTCAATATGTCCTGAGGCAAAGTTGTAGTACTCACTGAGTACCATGAACCTGAAAAGTTTCATTCGTATCGATGCACTCACCTGGTCGCTAGGGGGCCTTCAATATTCGCGCATACCCTAATTGTAGGGGGTGCTGCGGGTAAAGTATTCCATACATCACAAAAAACGGAATATATTTGATAGAGCATCACCTGTAGATCATTCGTGCCAAATTTCATAACCCTACGTGGGATAATGGCTTTCGGAATTGATTTCACGTGAACGGTACTGATTTTTTTTTTGTATACCTTGGTCGAGGCTCGTATGAGAGCTAACACACAACTCACAGCAAGGAGGCATGAGACAAGAGGGGCGGGAGTGGAAGGGACAAAACAGTGGGGAACAGACACATTAGGTGAACTGTGGAAGGGAGAGGGATGGGGATGGGACGGGGAACATGGCGAAGAGAAGATGGACATTTCAGGGACTTTCAGGAAGGAAAGCAGGAGAAATGAAGGAAGTGGGCTTGGGTGGATTATCGGGGGTAGAAAAGATCGAGGATTTGGATGGGAGAAGATAAGAGGTGGTGGTGAACAGCTGTTTTGAAAGCCTGGAGGGAAGAGTGGGAAAGAATAGAGTGAGGAAGTTTATTCCAAAGGCAGGAAAAAAGAGGAATGAAAGAGTGAAGATGAGCAGTGATTCGTGATTTTGGTAGTTTTACCAGAAGGGGGTTGTTGGCGGACCTTGAGCGCCCTGTGGAAATGTGGTGGGGACAAATCGCAGAGAGAGCAGGGGGGGGCAAGGCTGGAGAGGAGTCGGTAGAAGACAGAAACACCACCGACCAACCTGCGGTGATTGATTGAGAGGCCCAAAGACTCAGCTTCATTGCGGGAGATGCCGATGATCTTAAATGCCCTGGTTTCGACAGCGTGAAGCCGAGAAAGGTGGGAGGCAGGAGCACCAGCCCAGAGGGGAGAGCAGAACTCCATCAGGCTACGGACAAAAGCTTTGTAAGTGGTCAGGAGCTCAAGAGGGCCGAGGAAGGACTTAGCACGACGGAGGATTCCCAGTCGGCGACTGGCTTTTGAGGCGAGGTTGGAAATGTGACTTTCCCAGGAAAGTGGATGGGGGGGGGGGGTTTTGTAAACGGTCCTTTCGAAGAGACATAGTTAGAGTGTGAGATTTTTCTGGATTGAAAGACATGTTCCACGTGTTGGACCAGTTTGTGATTTTATCCAGATCTGCAGTGAGTGAAGAAGCTGCTGCTTGCCGGTCTGAGGGATGACAGATGGTACGGCAGAGGGTGGAGTCGTCGGCAAAGAGAAATAGAGGATTTTCCAGAGAGTCCGAGAGATCATTGATGAAAACCAGAAAAAGAACAGGGCCCAGAACGCTACCTTGAGGAACTCCAGCCTGCACAGGAAGAGGGGATGAAAGAACTCCATTTAGGGCCACACGTTGACTGCGACAGGAGAGGAAGTCTGCGAGCCATGAGTGGAGATGGCCTTGAATACCATGGGAAGAGAGTTTGGTGAGTAGGGCAGGGTGCCAGACTGTGTCAAAAGCACGTGATATGTCCAGGGATACGGCTCGGATTTCCTGTCTGGCATTGAGGACCTCCATCCATTGATGGGAGAGCAGAAGTAGCATATCCAGGGTAGAGTGACCTGGTCTGAAACCAAATTGATGATTGGAAATCAAGCCATTGGAGAAGAGGAAGGATTTCATATCTGAGGCGATGATGGATTCCATCACCTTGCTGATGATTGGGAGAAGGCTGATTGGTCTGTAGTTACAGGGATCTGTTTTTGCACCTTTTTTATGCAGGGCAGTGATGTTAGCAGATTTCCAAGCAGATGGCAGATGACCTTGGGCAAATGAGAGGGTGAATAGAACAGAGAGAGGGTGAGCAAGAGCAGAGGAGCAGGCTTTGAGGACACGTGGGCTGATGCCGTCTGGACCGGTTGCAGAATCTGACTCGAGGTTTGAAAGCAAGCTCTCCACCTTGTCAGGAGAAAAGGATACAGAGTCCAGGGACAGTTGGGTGCGACTGGGTAAAGTGGGTAGAGATAGTGATGGGTTTAGGACACAAGATTTAGCTGCAAACACCGAGTTTAGACATTCAGCTTTATCACGTGTGGAATCAGCAGTGCGGCCATTTGAGGTAAGGGAGGGAATGGAGGGGGAACATACACCAGAAACAGATTTGATTAAACGCCACCAGGATTTTGAGGAGGGAGAGAGGTTTGAGAGTTCAGACTTGAGATGAGAAAGATGTTGTTTTCTGGCTCTCCTGAGGGTAGCTACACACTTGTTCCGAGCTTTGTGGAAAGAACTGAGATTACCCTCAGTTGGGTTTGCTTTCCATGAGGCAAAGGCAAGTTGTTTCAGGACAACTGCCTCACCACAAGCTTCAGTAAACCAAGGGCGGGAGGAAGGGTAAGACAGCTGAACACGAGAGGGGATAAATCTGTGCATGAGGGAGAGCAAGTTTCTTTGAAAGAATTCCCAGGATGAGTTGATGTTTGAGAAAGTAGTGATAGGAGACCAGTCTGTAAGTTTGATGGCTGCTCGGAGACCCTGCCAGTCGGCTTGAGTGAAATGCCAGACTAGACGGCGGTGAGGTGGTTCTCTGATAACAGCCAGAGAGATGTCCACTTTAACAAGGACGTGGTCAGAAGAACCAATTGGAGCGAAGGAAGAGCAGCAGATATTGTCAGGGAAATTTGTCAAAATCAGATCCAGAAGAGATGGAGTACCATTGGTTGAGATCCGGGTCGGGAAGTTGACCGATTGAGTCAGTCCCAATGAGTCGCAGAAAGCTTTTGCTGAGGTGCCATGGCAGGTGAGAGAGGTACCCACACCTAGCCAACTGGTGTGAGGACAATTGAAGTCACCACATCAGAGGAAGAGAGAGTTTGGATGAGAAGATAGAAGATGGTCCATGTTTTCGGATACTGAGGTGTAGATGGAGTCATCACTGTTCGGTGGACGGTACAGTACACATATAAACATGAGGTGGGAGTGGAGGGAAGCCAAAGCCAGAGGTATTCCTGGGGGTGTGGGGGAGTGAGAGCAGTGCATGGAGAGTGAGGAATAGAGTCTTTGATGAAGAGAGCAACTCCTCCACCAGGACGAGGCTCAGGTTTGTCATACCGTAAGAGGGAGTAGCCAGGGAGAGATACTTGGGAGTCAGACACGTCTTGGGAGAGGAAAGTTTCTGTTAGGCAGATAATGTCTGGTTTGTCAGTGAAGGGTTTTCGGTTGTTGCTCGGGAACCAAAGCGTCCCTAGCAACCATCATAATTTCCAAAGCACAAGGTCATAAGATGTAACTACCACCCGAGTTTGGTCAAAATCCGCCCACGTTTACTACCAATTATGCTGATGACAAACGAACAAACATCCAAACAAACAGACAGAATTACTGACAATAAGGGTCACCTATTTCGGCGACCCAATATAAGAGAGGGGATCAAGAGAAAGAGGAGTTACAAAGGGAATTCGAACCTGAATCTTGCTACAGAAACACGATGCATTTCCTTGTGCACCGTTATGAGGGGCAAGGTATAATCCGACAAAATACTTCGGATATAATATGTAAACTTTAGGATTCTTTTATGTGATGGATGTGGCTCCCCGGAGTCTTCCAAAACCACGACAACATTATTACCTCTGGCACCGAAGGTTATGTTTTCACCTCTGTCTGTCTGTTTGTGATCAGGATATCTCAAAAGGTGGTTGACGGATTCGGCCTAAACTTGAAGGACAGGTTGAGTGTGTGACAAGGACAAATTGATTCGGTTTTTGTGAATATTTGGATACTGATCTGGAAAGTAGAATTTTAAAAGTGATTCTTCACCTTTGAGTGACAAGGTCAAAAACGATATGTAGCACGATATCTCGAACAGTTATTGACGGATTCGGAGGAAACCTGGTGGACGGGTTGGGTGTGATAAGGCCGAACTGATTCGATTTTGGTGAAGATCCAGATTCCGATTTAGATACGAGATTGAAGAAATTTTCTCAGTGATTTTTTTCATTTGAGAAATGGGGTCAAAAAACGACATATAGCACGATATTTCAAAATGTTGTGGACGGATTATGTCAAAATTTGGGGAATAATGTCCGTTGGTGACAAGAACAGGCAGATTAGATTTTGGTGGAGGTCCGTATCCAGATCTGGTCTTTCAGTGGGATACAAAACATAAACCGTTCAGCCTGGTGGAGGTATACATTCTACCAGTTTATGTATTTATCTCTCTCTCTGTCTCTCTCTCCTCTCTCTCTCTCTGTCTCTCTCTGTCTCTCTCTCCCCTCTCTCTCTTTCCCCCTCTCCCCGACTCTCTCTTTCTCTCCCCCCCTACTCTCTCTCCCCTCTCTCTCTCTCCCCTCTCTCTCTTTCCCCCTCTCCCCGACTCTCTCTTTCTCTCCCCCCCTACTCTCTCTCTTCACCCCTTCTCTCTCTCTCCCCCCCTACTCTCTCCCCCCACCCAACTCTCTCCTCCCTACTCTCTCTCTCTCCCTCCCCTACTCTCTCTCTCCCCCCTACTCTCTCTCCCCTCCCCTACTCTCTCTCTCCCCCCCTACTCTCTCTCTCCCCCCTACTCTCTCTCCCCCCCAACTCTCTCTCTCTCTCTCCCCTCTCTCTCTCCCTCACTCCCCCTCTCTCTCTCCCCCTCTCTCTCTCCCTCACTCCCCCTCTCTCTCTCCCCCCGTACTCTCTCTCTCCCAACCCCCTCTCTCTCTCCCCCTCCCCTACTCTCTCTCCCCTTCCTCTACTCTCTCTCCCTCTCCCTACTCTCTCTCTCCCTACTCTCTCTCTCTCTCTCTACTCTCTCTCTCTCTCTCTCTCTCTCTCTCTCTCTCTCTCTCTCTCTCTCTCTCTCTCTCTCTCTCTCTCTCTCTCTCTCTCCCTCTCCCCTACTCTCTCTCTCCCCCTCTCTCTCCCCCTACTCTCTCTCTCTCTTCCCCCTACTCTCTCTCTCCCCCCACCCAACTCTCTCCCCCCTACTCTCTCTCTCTCGCCCCCCCTACTCTCTCTCCCCTTCCTCTACTCTCTCTCCCTCTCCCCTACTCTCTCTCTCCCCTACTCTCTCTCTCTCTCTCTCTCCCCCCTACTCTCTCTCTCTCTCTCTCTCTCCCCCCTACTCTCTCTCCCCTTCCTCTACTCTCTCTCCCTCTCCCCTACTCTCTCCCTCCCCCTCTCTCTCTCTCTCTCCCCCCTACTCTCTCTCTCTCTCTCTCCCCCACCCAACTCTCTCCCCCCCTACTCTCTCTCTCTCCCTCTCTCATCATTCCAGAGCAAACTGTAACTCTTATCGTAGATTCCGGAGGCGAAGCCTTTCCCTTGCATGATTATATGAGCAGAACTGTCCATGCTTTTATAACAGTGTTGGTAAAATTAGATTTTTTTTTTAGCAGCAGCAATGATTATTGGAAAACTGATTTTGTCATCGTGAACAAGTTTCCTCGAATTCTTTACCATTATAGAATTCTGCAAATCTTTTCTTGAGCTCTGTTGACATGTGCATGAGAATGTCATGAGGACCTGGGAGGTTTTGTAAGATGTGGACACTCGCTAAAGCTGCCAGTATTTGGTGTTTGTCCAGAGGCAGGTTCGGCGTCTCTGGTGTTTGGGTGGTTTTCCGTTGGCTTTCCCAGCCATGGCTGTTAGTGTAATATAATTTGTAATTTGCTCCAAGGTGCCGGCGATTACTAGCTCAGCCTTCCGGAATGACTGCCCTATGGTGTCTTTAATATCCACCAAGATGGGATTGCAGATGAAAACATCCATCCCGGGGATGATACGCCTTGATGCCATGCTACCTGGGAAACACCAAAAGCCAATAGGTTACAGTCGTGTGCCTGATCAGGAATTATCCTCGAAGGTTGGTGTTTCGTCTGCAGCCTGTGGCTGCTGGATGAACCATTTTCTGGAGGCGCTGCTGTGCCACTGATGCAGTGCTCACTGTTACCAATAAGCTGGTGTATATTTTGCCAACCTCAAAAGGATAGCAGGCTGAGTCAACCCACCTGACGTTATTTCAACAGGACGATAGAGACTCGAACTTAGGACCCTACAATCTTGTCAGCGACCTTAATCATGAAGCCAACACCAAGCTTTCATAGCAAAGGTAAGTTTGCTACCTGTGAGCTGTCTTTTCGGATGCAAGCAGAGCTACAAGATGCTCTATAATGTAACACCTTACTTCTTGTTGATCTGAACCCAGGTGGATTGAATCAGTTCGATTGAAGAGGGGAATGTATCTTGAGACTCTCCCTTTGATCACCAAAGATAGCAGCAGGAAGCCTAACGAGCAACATCGCACGACGCTTCCTAAATAGCCTCACGTATGACTCGGTTTCACCACCAAATGTTTCCTTTAACCACACAGGCCCGTTTCTTGCACCTTCGACTCCTCAAGCTAACAGATCCCATCTGGAATGCACCGGACTCATTACGACGAGCTGCTGCTGCTGCCCGGGATGGTAAAACTGCAGCGGCGCATCTGAAGCTGTCGGCCATATGCTGCAGCAAGGGCCTCAGCCGGGGCAGGAAGTGTCAGCTTTCCTGGATATAGCGAGATGCCCTTTCCCTGGCTCCAGCACATGTGCTTCATGATCGAGTTCATCAATGTCTCCCAAGCCCGAACCGAAATGCCGGCGTGGCCAAAATCCGCCATCCTTTCATTACAGACAAGGTGGATACCAATTCTGTGCCTGCCTGTTGATTGGTGTTTGAATCCCCAAGACAACGATGTTGATTTTTCTCTCCTCCTCTTTTACTGCCCTCTGAATATTGAAAAGGGTATCGGTCACTATCGGAAACTGCTAAATGAGATTTGCACCTTTTGTGCGAGTTCGGGTGATGTCTGGGCACCGGGGAATGATGGATTGACATCCCTGATCCAGGATGTCCAACACTAGGGTCTCAGACGCTATCGGAAACTGATAAATGAGATTTGCACCTTTTGTGCGAGTTCAGGTGATGTCTGGGCACCAGGGAATGTTGTATTGACATCCCATGATCCAGGATGTCCTCCATTCAACCTTCTGAGGCCTCGAGCTTGTTTGCAGCTCGGTATTCAATTCTGAATGCGAGATTGTCCTCCTTTAGCTGTTGAAGAACCAAACACTTCCACTGACTACAAGGCTTTATACGAGCCATGTATGAATAGAGCATGAATTGTGAATCATATATGGTTTGTAATGGAATGGTGCAGTTGATGGCGAGTGTCAAAGGTTTGGCGCCTTTTGAAAAGAGCAAACCATTGCGTGCCGGTATCCATCGACCAAATTTCGCAATTCCTGCACACATACAGATACAGGGTGTCTCAGTGCAATGCATACAGACTTTATACACTATGCATCGAAAACTGCACCATATTGTCGTTCTACATACACTGCCTTATGGGTAAGAGCTGACTGATGACGTGCAATTATTCCATCACAAGCTAACAGCATCTGTTAGGTATTAGTAACACTCAACATTGCTTTTTTTCATTTATTTATTTTCATTTTCCCCCCCATTAATTCATTTATTTATTTATTTTCATTTACGGACGCTTTTCGACTCTTCTGTAATTTTTCCCGGCGTATCGGCTTGGATGTCCATCAGCATTCACAATATAAGGTTTCATCATCACCCGGAAGATATCGAACATTAATATCAGTGAGTGAGTGGTCAGAATGATATATATATATATATATATATATATATATATATATATATATATATATATATATATATATATATATATATATATATATATATATATATATATATATATATATGAACTCACCGATGAGGGTTCAAGTTTATGTCGTCTGGAACAAAGTGAAAACATGGAACGTAAGGAGTCGTCTATTTACTACGTATGCACGGAGGTAGCTTCACGGTGTTGTTGGACACTAGGGATGTTGTGGGTGGTGACGGAGGATGGAGGTCTGAAATGCCATTTTGTGTACATAATAAATAGCTTGCCTCTAATACAGGAAAGCTGGGCTTTGGAAGGTGCTAAACCCTTCTTCAGAAAACCCCACAGGCTCGGCTGGGCAAGCTCAGGACCTCATCATGTGCACAGCAGGTGTCCCCACCGAGGAAACCGCAAGGGTATTCCCTGGGGCCTGCAGGAGCTTTTTACTTACGTCACGTGGTGTTTTCAATGTGTCCACCACATTTTATACACAGATCCGCTGCTTCTTTGATGTCAAATGAATGAATGGACCGTGCAGGATGGAATGCATTGCAGAGGGTTTTACGTTTTCTGTCCCTTCCCCCTCTTTGCGACCCTCAGGATGCATCGGTGAAAGAGAGAACGTCATCTCCCGACACTTTGTAAAGGTTAGTTACCAAGTTAGTAATTGATAGAATGTGCACATCATCCAAGGTGACTGTCACTGCAGAATCATGATGTGTGGTGCGGTTTTCGGAGCATGATGCTGAAGATCACATGTCTGTCGTTATACAAAGCTGTATGTATTACAACCTGCTGAGAACTTCTCTAATGAAACAGATAATGGCACCATCTCTTCTACAATGGTTCTTCAGACACACTTTGTCCTTGAAAGTGTCTCCAAGTCAAAAGAGCCATTGTGTCATGCTCGGATCTACATATTACATACGCAAAACGTCGGAATTTTTGACCACTCTTTCCATTTCCTCCAGTCCCCACCTCCATATTACGTCACAATATGAAGATCAACCCCAACGGAATTTCGTTCTCCAATCTATCCTATAAGAGAGATGTTTGTGTGTGTGTGTGTGTGTGTGTGTGTGTGTGTGTGTGTGTGTGTGTTTGTGTGTGTGTGTTTGTGTGTTGCCATTTTTCTCAGAGATGTCCGAACTGAATTTTGGTCAAACTTCCAGAAGTTCACCAATGAGTGTCGGGGAGTGTTTTCGGCAAAAAAGAGAGAAAAAAACAACGTTGGATTTTTGGGATTCTTTAAAAAAATCTTTCGATCGTGCCGAAGCCTTTGCAACTATGTGAAAGGTAATATTAAATGATCCCCCACCCCATTGCTTTAGGGGAGTGGGGAAGTGTTTTTATGCCCACACAAATTAAAAATAAAAAAAATTCAAAAAATGAATTTTTCAAAATGTCAACGACATTAGAACAGCACCGGGCAACGCCAGGTACCCCTGCTAGCAACATAATATATTATTGGAGAGTGGACCGTCGGTTGACCAAGAAATGCTCACGACCTGGAGGGCAGGTCAGCAAAACATGTGCTTGATCTTTGCCACGTTAGGGTGGATAACAAGCTGGAATGTTTGGATCACAACTGCGTGAAGACGAATACTTTGGTTTCCACCTTTTGAGTTGTACATCATGATTTGTGTCTCACCCCGGGGATCACTTTTCAGCCACAGGAACATGAAAGAGAGTGCCCACATGCCTGGCGTAGCGTGTTCTACCATGTGATATGTTCTATACACTGGAAACGATTCTGACGATGTAAAAGCATACATGAATGTCTGTCTCTTCACATCTAGCTGTATTTGTCTTTCTTAACATCCCAATGTATAAATAAAGGGACTGTGCCATGCCACTGTGGGTGAGAGGTTATTTAGTGCGTTATTTTGTTGGAGGAAGTTTGGGCTGCCTTTTCACATTGAGCATCTGACTTCTCAAATAAACCACACAATGGCAGAACGCTTTACAAACCATCTTACTAAGGTGCGATCATATTATATAATGGACCGGCATCACATGTCGACCAAACCAAGAAGTACAAGAAGGTACCCCATCCTTCAACGCCTTCACTGATCCAGTTGAGAATTTATTTTTTCCCATTGACAAATCCAGAGACTGAAAGGGTAATTCTTCAGAAACAATTTAGTTTCCAGATGTTTGACTCCAAATCTTTAACAGTGCTACTTTCAGATATATTTAAACCCATAATCTTGGGAATACCAGTCCGATGCTGTCCCCACGGAGGTCACCAACATCTTGTAACTTTATTGGGGATACAAAATCGAGGCTCAGGGAAAAGTGAGGTGTTACAAGGTAAATAAAGGTCGATTGTCTTGACAAGAAGAGCCAGTTGGGGTCACAGTTTGATAAAGCAACACTCGGTGGAGCTCATACTTCCGCCAGGCTGAACGGTTTACGTTTTGTATCCCACTGATAGGCCGGATCTGGATTCGCACCTGAACCAAAATCGTATTGGCTTGTTCTTGTTACCTAACCAACTCATCCACCTCTTTTGTCTTTTTTTTGTATAGTTTTGTATAGTTTTGTATATAGCCTGGTGTTGGCTTAGTGGTTAGGGTGGTGGCTTGGGATCCCAGGGTCCTGAGTTCAAGCCCCGTTGGCTGCTGAATTAACACCAGGGGGTTGACTCAGCCTGTCATCCTTCTGAGGTCGGCGAAGTGAGTACCAGTGTACTGGTCCCGGTGTATGCCCCGGTTAGAATAGGTGTACCATATCCCTGTGTGTCGTAAGAGGCGACCAGGGTTGGCGTCAGGAAGGGCATCCGGCCATAAAAAAACATTGCCTCAAGGAAAAGCCAAACCCCTGCACAGCAGGGAAAAATGGCTGTAAAAACGGTCATTTGTATAGTATAGTTTTGTCATAATCCGTCCACGACGTGTTGAAATATCACGTGAAATCCCGTTTTTGGCCTCATCTCTCAATGGTGAAAGAATCACTTTATAAAATTTAAACAATTCGTGGATCCAGATCCAGATCTTCACCAAAATCGAACCAGTCCGTCCTTGTCACACATCCAACTCATCCAACAAGTTTCGTCCGAACATGTCTTTTACTATTTGAGATATCCTGCTCACAGACAGACAGAGAGGCAGACAGATAGACAGGGGTGAAAACATAACCTCTGTCCACCTTCGGTAGCAGAGGAAATAAAAGAATCGGAAAATAGGAGAGAGAGAAGGCAGGAGAAAAAAAAAAAAACCACAGAAACCTGCAAGTAATGTTTGAGTTAGACAGAATTAATGGGAGAAGAAAAGATCATGGTTAGGGTTGAGTGGATGAGGTGGATTATGGTACACAACTACCTTGAAGCCCTGAAGGTAACGATTCTCAAACCTGTTCTAACATTAATATGTTGGCTCAAGCATCATAGGTTACATATCCACCAGAAAACTAACCAGTTACAGGATAAAGAGTGGCTGGCAAGATAGCTTAGAGCTACACACACTCAACTCTGAGGTGTCAAATCTTGGTTCAGATCCTGACCCAGCAATACACTGTCCATCCCTCAAGACCATACTCTATGCAGGGGGTTGGTGCTGCCTAAGCAGTCGCCTCAGCTATTGGGCACAATCCTGGATGGGTCACCACTCCGACACAGTATACCAGCAAGCTGGCACTCATTTTGCCGACCACAGAAGGATTACAGGCTGAGTCAACCCCACCTGGTATTAATTCAACATCCGAGTGGGATTTGAACTCAGGATTACAGGATCCCAAGCCCACCAACCTAACCATTAAGCCAACAGCAGGCGTACAATACACCATCGTCCATGTGTTTTTTAGGCATGGCAAGGCATCGATGTGTGTGTGTGCCAAACTTGGATTGATATTAAACTGGGCGTCCCGTCGGCTGGCATTAGTTCATGGACGTCAATGATTCCACGGTGTCCTTCGAAGAGCACGCAAGTCATCAACGGAACCCTGAACAAATTACAAATTGCTTCTTGAATCAGTTGCGTATCAGTCCCGGAAAACAAGCTGTTCAATCTGGCCAGTCGGTTTGTCAAAGACTTATGCCAAAATCTTTCCCTGGCTGATTTTCCATGAGAAGGTGGGAATAGCAGGAGCTGTTAAGGAAGTAGTAGTAAAAGTAGTAGTGCAGCGTTTCTACTAAAAAAAAAGTTATTCAGTTAATGATGAGTATACATTTTTCCATGACATCTACCTATATATATATATATATATATATATATATATATATATATATATATATATATATATATATATATATATATATATATATATATATATATATATATGGCTTTAAGTTTTACAGGATTTAATTTTTTTTTAACCAGGATAGAATTATTGACAATACGTCGGAAAATATTTCTCGAAAGACAATTTTTTTAAAATACTTCTATCACGTGAGTCTTCCAAGAGAAATACCCAATTACAATGTGAAACGAAAATTTAAAATGTTTTCCACAAGTTTTCATGCGTTGACTGTTGACGGCCCAAATAATGGTCATTAGAACTCTAATCATGGTCCAGCTAGTCCATTGTGAAGCAGCCAAAAAGTAACACATCCCAAATGGAGCAACAGAAGTGCAATGTCTTCCACATCATCCAATGGTTTTCAGCCAGACATTAATGAATGGGAATACATGGCTGATGAAGCACAGGCCTCAAAACAATGAGCAGCTGATTTGTCATGGGTCGAAGGGAATGGTGAGATGTGAAACAGTAAGAGAGATTGTGGTGAAGCAAGAAGGGGATGAGGCAGTCGGATCACATGTTTCTAGAGTTCGTCGTGTTGAATAAGCATCCCCCCCCCCAACCTCACCACCTGCTGCTTGTCACTCAGTGGCACACACACACACACACACACACACACACACACACACACACACACACACACACACACACACACACACACACACACACACACACACACACACACACACACACACACACACACACACACACGCACACACACACACACACACACACACACGACATCACTACTTTGATTCAAAGCTCTCTCTTCCTTCCCTACTTTCTTTATTTCCTTCTTTCCTTTTCTCTTTTAGCACAACTAATTGCTGGCAAATGTTCCGTGTTTCAAATGTAAGAAAAGTGCCAAATATTATGTTTGTTTTAGGGCTATCCTATTTTAAAAAGTTTTAAACTTCATGAATCGAGATGACGTTACAAACATGAACGGCTTCCCCTTCGAGCTGTACAGAAGAACCACACAAGTCAGTAACTTACAGATCATTTTCAACCTCGTGACAATCAGCGTCATATTCTCTTTCGGAAACATCTAATTCGGACAATTTCATTGATGTTCTCTCGCGGGTCTTCACAGGAGTTTCCTGAGCTAGCGAATGAAGTCAGCAACTCAAACGGTTATATAGACCTGTAGAAGTCCTCATGATGCGGTCGAAATGGTCGACCGGCCCCGTGTATAATGTTCAACCCCTTTGGTGAAATTAGACCACAGTCACAGAATTTATGAACTTGCCCTTTATGAATGTTAACCGAACTCCTCTAACTAATAGGTCCGCATAAGAGATAACTGACACGGCGAGTTGAGGAGGTTATTTATATTTACAAGAGCGGCGAATGATTTTTAAATTCCAGTTCGTCGGACAAAGTGACCCTCAGCTGTCTAGACATGTCGTACGAGCTCCTGGCCTGGGTTCAAGTGTCGAAGCTGCCAGGCTCTGGAGCATAAGCCCAACTCAGATTCTGAACAGATGTTGCTATTTACCTCGTCGTCGAAGTAAGAGTGAGCAATAGGTGCCTCATGCTCGTCTCCTCTCTGTGGAACACATTTTCATACTCCGCTTTGTGGTAATCCTACGAACTACACCTCAGTACTCTAATGTTCCTGTACTGTCATTTCTTGGTTTTCATTGGGTGTTTAAGAAGCATTTTTGGAGTCTCTAATTAGATTGCTCACCGATATTTGAAAAAAAAAATGATTGTCAAGGTGTAACAGTTTTTGCAGGATCTTGTGACCCAGATGAAACAAACATATCTTCTGATTTATGAAGGGATTTGATGAGAATCTCACCAGATAGCATGAGAAATTGTTGTAAGGGGGTATGTATAGTTTATGTACATTCGGCAGTCTGGTGTCAATATGGCTCACTGTTACTTATGTGCTGGATATATTTGTAACTTTCAAATTTACTCTTCACATTCCCATTCTCCCAGGATTCCAGAGTAGTGCATGAATCATTGAAGCTTACTGGCCTAGTCGCGATTCTACAGGTCTGTGTGATCCCTTAACCATGTCCCCCTCTCCATTCCCTACCCACCCGACCCCATCATTGCCTGGATGCCATAAAATAAAGCCTTCTGTAAGGCAGCTAAAAGGAGTTTTGTAGTAACTAGTGTATAGTACAGTACCGTGAATAGGAGACAAGAGGGTAGAACAGAGAGAGAGAGAGAGAGAGAGAGAGAGAGAGAGAGAGAGAGAGAGAGAGAGAGAGAGAGAGAGAGAGAGAGAGAGAGAGAGAGAGAGAGAGAGAGAGAGAGAGAGAGAGAGAGAGAGAGAGAGAGAGAGAGAGAGAGAGAGAGAGAGAGAGAGAGAGAGAGAGAGAGAGAGAGAGAGAGAGAGAGAGAGAGAGAGAGAGAGAGAGAGAGAGAGAGAGAGAGAGAGAGAGAGAGAGAGAGAGAGAGAGAGAGAGAGAGAGAGAGAGAGAGAGAGAGAGAGAGAGAGAGAGAGAGAGAGAGAGAGAGAGAGAGAGAGAGAGAAAAGTGTAAAGAGAGGAGAGAGATTTTCCTGAGGCCCACTGACATGGGCAGCTGTTTGGCTACCCATCTCTATGACTTGCCAGTGACGCATGGCAGACCAGCTGAAGGATTCTGCAAAGGCCTTTGTGGCAACCCTTACCTCATTAATACAGCCAGTGAAAGCTGATATGCCATAGCGTTGGGTGGGTAACTTTCACTCATCCTGTGGGTGGCTCCTTCATCGTACCTTCCCTTGGTGCCAGGCAGTCCCACATGAAGCAAGAGCTGTTAATTTATAACCCTGTTCTGGCTGGTGGACTAACGCAACCCTGCCTGGCCTCACAGCTCACATGCAGAACATTTTGTTCAGGCTGGCGCCATTCCTGGAAGGCAATCTCTTCACAAGCTGCGGGGCTAACATGTTCTTAGAAAGCCTGTCTGCCAAAGCAGCCATCTTGCATGTTGACGACTACATTTTCTCTCGATATCAAATTTCACTTTTTTTTTTTTTTAAGTGGGCCTTCGAACAGCCTGATGAGTTTCACTTCCAATCACTAAATAATGACCACAGATATTAAATGTATGTCGGAGTCATATGTACTTCAAAGGTAAGCTTCAGTCTTGCTTACAAAAAGTTTAGGCTTGTCACGAGCCCAGGAGCTTTCGCTCTCTCCTATGGACCAGGTCACTTTGAACTAGTCACAATGGCTGTTGAGCGGTTATGCCTCCCAAACAACATCTATCATCAACGTAAACCGAGGGTGCTTTTATACACTCAGGTGAACAACCCATATGTATGATACATGTACAACTCAAAATAATAAAGGCACAACCGGTTTTACAAAACGTAGATATCCCAGGTTTATTGTTCCACTTAATGTCGAAACTAAGGGCCATAAACATGTAAACAAAAAGTTTGTTCCACACGCCAGTCAACTTGGATATATTTGAGTGCACAACAGATGTATCAGATTCCGAGTGCCCTCTGAGTAGTCAAATGAGAATGAGGATCTGGCTCACTGTTTACTGTATCAAGCTTGATCCTGGAAGCAAGTTGTCGAGCAATGGTGCAAATCTCGTTCACACACATCATCTACATAGCTAGGGATCATTGAATAAGCACAGATAAAGTGAAACAACAACAACTTGCAACTCAGGGAAAAACTTTTTAGATCCTCGTGGAGGATCTCTAAGTCTTACTCACGTTGTTGTTCTTGTGGACTTTTTTGTTTCACAGCCTCCAGTTTTCATCGAAACTTCCTGAAACTTGGTGTATACATGTAAAAATACCCTGCGCAGACAGTAACCATCTCCGATTTTGAAAATTCCTCCTAGAAAAAAAAAAGTTATGACGTCAAAATATCTCCGCTAATAGAAATCGCCTAAAAAATTATCTCCGAACAAGGCAAGCTTTTTGAATTCTGTTTATGGGAATCGAACAGGGCATTAGCAGAGATGAGTTACCGCACATATGATACATCACTATGACGTCATTTCAATTTTTATGACGTCATTCCTATTTTTTGACATTTTTTGTTTCACAACCCAGAGTTTTCATCGGATCTTTGTGAAACTTGCCATGTATATGAAGAAAGCCCACGCGCAGGCAGTAACCATCTCCGATTTGGGAAATTCTTCCTAGAAAAAAAGTTGATGTCATAATATCGCCGCTAATGGAAATCGCCTATACCATTATCTCCGAAACTAGGCAAGCTGTTTGAATTTTGTTTGCGGGAATCAAGCCAGGCATTAGCACAGATAAGTTATCGCAAACCTGATACATCACAATGACGTCATATTCGTTTTTACGACGTCATCATTAAGAGGACGAGGATCTTAGCTCATCCGAGCTTGTTTTTGCAGTAGAAGGTTTATAAGTTCCACTTATTATTGTATCCAAACACAAATGTGTGAAACACGAAATGGGAAACAGGACACAGATGGGAATAACAACAGAATGCATCCAGACTTGAGTTTCTTTCTTTGCGTTGTGAAGGATTAAAATGCTTGCTGATGCGAAAGGGAGAAAGATTTGGATGTACTGTATCAGTTTGTGTGCAGGAGTCCAGACAAACACAAATTGAGTCAGCAAAGTCCCTCTTGGAGACTCAGCATTGTGTCAGCCTCAAAGTGTGTCGGTTCCGCTAGGACCACAGAAGCGGAAGGAGCATCCATCCATTGGCAGTGCAGCAATGGCTGATGAGGCTCAAAGCAGCTTGTCCACTATACTATGTTGACAGGAAGGAATGACAAGGAACCGTGGTGGTAGCAAGTCCAACACGCACAACCTGAGAGAAGCTCAGCTTCCTCAGTCGCTTTACTCTTATCTGCGGCCCACTTGTTCATCTGTTCATTCTATGTTCACCTGCTTCCCACTGCCCTGTTGTTAGTTTAATGACCCTCCCTCCTTTGTCATCTCTCTCTTCAAACAAACCTCATTTATGTGCAACTTCACTTATTAAGGTTTGAGGTATTCCACATTCTTATGGTTCCAAGAGCAGGACAACATTCAGGCAACCATCTCTCCATTCTGACCACTCCACTCTTTGCCCAGTGCTGTGTCACATTTTTATTTCTGCTTACTCTCAGTTCTTGAGCTTTCTAGCACTATAAACTAATCATTGAGATTGACAATTAACTCATCCAAGGACAGGCCAATCAGAGGCATTGTCTCTTTAATCATCATTGACTCAGCCAATGGTCTTCGTTAATGGTAGGACCCACTGCTGTGTGTCTGAGGAAACTCATGCCATTACTCATTCCCCTCTCACCTCCATTGCTATCAATGTTCCATTGCCTCAATGATTCAACATACTGTTGTGGAAATGGCTCCTCGGGGTAACACTACTTAGTATAGTTCAGTTATATCCTTCGTGTATATCTCAGCATAAGCGTGAAGTAATCAGTTGTGATATTAGATGTGCATTGCTTAACACCCCCCCCCCCTCACCCCCAGCCCCCTCTTAATGTCTGTGTCCAAAAATCCATTTGACTCCATTTGTAATGTCCTTACATCTGTAAATCTAGAAAGGTGGGATAACAAAACTTTCTCATCGAGTCGGTTGAGCCATTGGCAGCTGTCATGGTGAAGGATCACGGACGGGTTTGTTCCGTCATGGACTAGGCTGCGGGCCAATGGTGAATAAGAGGGTGAGGGGTGGCGCATCATCGATGATGCGTGACCCCCGGGATGTGGGGAGGGGGGATAAAAGGGTGGAGCACCTATAGAAGTAGGGGAGATATCCTGAATTGGTAAGGGGAAAGTCTTGGCTTCTGCCAATTCCATTTTGGGTTGAGCCATGTTCTACCTGATCCAAAGACATGCCCTCTCCCCTCCTCTGACCCAAGCACGGGACCCAGTGCCAGAACACAGTGGAGCATGGAACCGAACCTGCCTAAAGACTCCTGCACAACTCTGCCAGATTTGTCCCAGTATGTTTTCTTGTCTTGTGGATTCCCTCTGTCTATCTATCATGGTGTGCTTGTTGGGCCTGGGGGCAACTTGAGAGCTTCTAAAAACTGTGCCATGCGTTTCTGGCTTCGCTTGGCCTAATTGGAGAAGAGACATGTGGTACCCAATTAGTGTAACACATGGCCGACTCAGAGACCCCAATCAATACGGTATCTGACTTGTAGATACGTGATCTGGCTGGGGGTGGGGGGGGTGTCTTCTAATTGGTTGACCGTAACGGTGACATTGAGGCAATTCGCCAGACTCGGGCAAGGTAACTAGACTAAACCACGTGACTACAACAATGCGTTTGAACAATTGCCTCTCCTTCATATCTCAATCACCATGCATATATACTTTTAGCTGCGGCCCAGAAGATCAGTTGCAGGCCTCTTATTTCCCTTGTTTCACTCAAGCACCGTCGAGTTTATTTTTAACAAATGATGTAAAAGTTTAACACTGTGCCACAATTATATGTCTCAAAGGTTGAATAGGTAAGAAGCCAAACACACAGTGATATGATGTGTGACATTTCAACAAGTTTTCAAATACCTTCAATCTACAAAGATGAATCATGGCAGAGGTGAAAATGGTGCCCTCCACTATTTCACACATCCACCCTAAGGTTCAATGCTATTATTTTCAGCAGTGTGGTAACTAAAATAACAGTAACATAGTCAACATAATCATGGGCAACTGTGTGATCCCAGTCTGGGTAATTATTTGTTTCCACTACAAAATGGCATTAACCACCTGAATACGTCCCTTGTCAGTCACAGGAGTTCGTTTGCATTAACCACCTGAATACGTTTGTCAGAAATCTTCAACATCCTCAGAAGCAACCTGGATAGCTTTCACCCACCCCTGTATGGTTTTCATCTGAAGTGAAATGGTCTCCCAAAGTGTCCATCACAAGTTTGTGGATCTCGTGTAAAGGTTTTACTGACAAAACATTAAATTTTATAATTCCCCATATGTCCCGCAATGTCCTGAACACAGGAAAAAAACTCCCTTGAACCATGTCTCAATCCATTGCTCAGCAGCAACTGGCAGCAGAAGCTATACATTACTGTAATACTTGTGGGGTAGGTTGGTATCACTACGCTATGCGGCACAATGGCAATTGAAAAGCTTCTGGCAGCTTTGCACGACAAAGTTATACCACCAAAGTTCAACACTGAGAGAGCACGGCAAGACTACTGTCGTGTAATTAAAATCTAATCAAGTAGCAGTACATTCAAAATACACTGCACCCATGGAAAATAAATAAATAAATAAATAAATAAATAACAAATCCTCCAGCGCGTGACCGCCTTGCAGCACATGGAGTCGGAATTGGGAGAGAGCGGTGTACAATATTTGATTTATTAATTAATTGCAGAATTAAAATAAATAAATAAATTATAAACGTTAAATAATTAATTTCTTAATCAATTTCCGAAGAGCATTCCAAATCCACCACTGTTTCATCCAAATCTGTAACTTTTGGAAAATTAATTAATTAATCAAAAAATGATTAATTAATCGATTTATTGATTAATCAATAAATCAAAAAGACTCTTTAAAGCCAAATCATTTGGTCACGGTCATGTCCAAATATCAGCTTCCTTGCTCTTAAGGTGCCCGAGATATTGCCCAGAGGAGAAATAAAATAAATAAGTAATTAATAAATCGATAATAATTGAGTAATTAATCAATTAATTGATTCATCAAATATATTTTTTTAAAATAACCGTTTTGCCGAAGAGTATCTTCACCTTTGTCCCCAAATTTCATCTTCCTTGCTCAAAGGATGACTGAGATATCGCTCTGGACAAACAAACAAACAAGCAGTCATAGACTGGTACTTACGAAATTGTCAACTTGGCCTCTGACCTTGTCTAATAAAAGCTGTCTCCAGAGAAGGTAGTGAAGCAAACCAGAAATTTCTACGATGATTCTGTACCAAACCATCAAAAATCGAATGTTTGACCTCACTGTGACCTTGACCTTTGACCGATTTTGACCACAATCTCATCAGCACTCGCCATCCCCCTCCTGAATCACGTGGTATAATTTGACATTGGTAGCTTCTTCTGTTCTCGAGTCATCGTGCCTACACACACACACACACACACACACACACACACACACACACACACACACACACACACACACACACACACACACACACACACACACACACACACACACACACACACACACACACACACTACGGGGGGGGGGGAGCACTCGGGAGAGTGCAAAACCTCCGCCGCCAATACTGCTGGGTCACTTGAATGAACCTTATATCTTATTCATTAAATATGATGTCAAAAGTGCTGACAGAGTTATAGTTCTTTTCTCCAACATTTTTTTTTTGGGGGGGGGTTGGAAATCACTTAAACATGTAGAAATGCAAAAAAAAAAAAATTCTCTATTTTTTTTTTTGGGGGGGGGGGGGGAGGGGTAAACAATTTTTTTGGGGGGGTTGGAAATCACTTATAACATGTAAAAATGCAAAAAAGAAAATTTTCTCAATTTTTTTTTGGGGGGGGGGTTGGAAATCACTTAAAACGTAGAAATGAAAAAAATTCTCTTTTTTTTTGGGGGGGGGTAAAAAAAATTGGGGGGGTTGGAAATCACTTATAACATGTAAAAATGCAAAAAAACATTTTCCCAATTTTTTTTGGGGGGGTTGGAAATCACTTTAAACATGTAGAAATGCAAAAAAAATTTCTCTATTTTTTGGGGGGGGTAACAATTTTTTTTGGGGGGGTTGGAAATCACTTAAAACATGTAAAAATGCAAAAAAAAAAAATTTTTTCTCTATTTTTTGGGGGGGGGGCGGGGGGGTTGGAAATCACTTAAAACATGTAGAAATGCAAAAAAAAAAATCTAAATTTTTTTGTGGAGGGGTAACAATTTTTTTTGGGGGGGGGGGATGGAAATCACTTAAAACATGTAGAAATGCAAAAAAAAAATTCTTTTTTTGGGGGGGGGGGTAAAAAAATTGTTTTGGGTGGGTGGAAATCACTTAAAACATGTAGAAATGCAAAAAAAAAAAACATTTTTTTCTCTAACAATTTTTTTTTGGGGGGGGACCAAGTCCAAAATTTAATGGCATGATCCTTGGACCATAGCTAACCCCCCCACCAAGTTTCGTCGAAATCCATCAAGGAGTTTTTCCATAATACTGTTCACAAACAAACAAACAGAAAAGGGTGAAAACAGTAACCTCCATCCATCTTCAAAGATGGTGGAGGTTAACAAACAAGCAGTCATAGACTGGTACTTACGAAATCGTCAACTTGACCTCTGACCTTGTCTAATAAAAGCTGTCTCTAGAGAAGGTAGCGACGCAAACCAGAAGTTTCTACGATGATTCTGTACCAAACCATCAAAAATCGTAACGTCGACCGAAGCAAAAATCTCCATTTCTCCACGCAATTATTTTATATTATTTTATCAAAGTCACAAAACCGTAATATTCGGCCATCCACCAACAATCTTTAAATAATCCGACGGCTTAGCGAGTCAGGCATGCGACGATAACCTTTATTGGGATAAAAAATGACTTTTAAACACCATCTTTATCGAAAACACCATCAGCGCGCACACACAAAACCTTTACGTGATCAACGCCGCCTCTGCTCAAGTGCACTGCACCACGTGACGACCCGAGACGTGCGAGTGAAATATTTTTTATACAATCTTAAAACGTCTCCAAAACATCCGACTTTTACCAGAATTTCGATAACCGAGTTTTAAGCGTCCTAAGCGATCGCAAAAACCGAAGACAAAATTAAAATCGAAGTTAAAACGAACTCATAACGTCGAGCGAAGCAAAAATCTCCATTTCTCCACGCAACTATTCAATATTATTTTATCAAAGTCACAAAACCGTAATATTCGGCCATCCACCAACAATCTTTACATAATCCGACGGCTTAGCGAGTCAGGCATGCGACGATAACCTTTATTGGGATAAAAAATGACTTTTAAACACCATCTTTATCGAAAACACCATCAGCGCGCACATGCAAAACCTTTACGTGACTCAACGACGCATTTGCTCGAGCGCGCTGCACCACGGGACGACCCATGACGCGTCGAGTGAAATATTTTTTATACGATCTTAAAACGTCTCCAAAACATCCGATTTTTACCAGAATTTCGACAACCGAGCTTTAAGCGTCCTAAGCAATGGCAAAACCCGAAGACAAAATAAAAATCGAAGTTAAAACGAACTCGTAACGTCGAGCGAAACAAAAATACTCCATTTCTCCACATTAATTTACGGAATTATGTTTGACCTCACTGTGACCTTGACCTTTGACCGATTTTGACCAAAATCTAATCAGCGCTAGCCATCACCCTCCTGAATCACGTGGTGTAATTTGACATTGGTAGCTTCTTCCGTTCTCGAGTTATCGTGCATACAAACAAACAAACAAACACACAAACAAACAAACAGAAACGGAACTGATCAATATACTTACGAAATCTTTAGATTTCGTAAGTCACAAACACACAAACAAATAAACACACAAACAAATAAACACACAAACAAATAAACACACAAACAGAGGACGGACGTAATCAATATACTTACGAAATCTTTGGATTTCGTAAGTAACAAGAAAGAAAACGGAGCAAAAACTGAGTCGTCCCTTTCTTCGGTGGCCAACGATGATGTCATGCATCGCCTGGATACAGCATGGGGAAGGAGCAGTGTACAACAAATCAACTCACCCAAAGCTCAGAAAGCATAGTCCAGTTCACTGCATGATTCTACTCAACCCCCTATCTCATTACAGGCATCAGTGTTGCATATTAAAAGTAGGTCCCAATCTTTTTAAAACACAGACATCAGTCTTAATCAGTCGCCTAAGGCCTCAGCTTTTACTTACTAAGCCTCGGCCTCAGTTTTACTTATTCAGGAAAAGGCCTCAATCATTCTTCATATGCATAAGCTCTCATATGAAGCTTGGTGTTGGCTCAATGGTTAGGGTGGCTGGCTTAAGATGTTCGGGATCTTGAGTTCACGCCCCTGTTTAACCGTTGAATTAACACCAGGGGGGTTGACAGTCTGCCATCCTTGAGGTTGATGAAATGAGTGTCAGTTCCCTGGTATCAGGCGGCATTGCATCAGTGGCAGTCACCTGCACCCCAAGAAAATGATGCAGCCAAGCAGCCACAGGCTCTCATACCAATGACACAAAGACCTTCTGATGACGCTAGATTTTGCCTTCTACAATTACACTCACTAAACATCGGCCTAATCCCTTGTAGTCCACTGCATGACCTCCTTCAAAACTATGCAGCAGGTTTCCCTAATCCTCCATTATAATAAATGCTCTTTCTATGATATCCATGCATTCGGCTCTCCGCTCGTCTTCAGGTCATCGACACATATAAAGCAGATGAACCGACATTTGTAAGAAACATTCCGCAATTCAAAATGACTGATAAAGTTTAAAGCATGAAGTGTCCAACTGCTGTTAGTTGTGGTTGCACATGGAATTGTCATAAAAAAATAAAATTAATAATAGTTAATCAAGGGAATTGCCACGTTTGGGTAAATATAGCTGCACACTTTATTCGCTTGATTTACATCCCATCATCATAAAATTAATATAAATCAATCACAATGGCTATTTCAGGATCGTTTATATGTGTATTATCTATACCCTAAACGACCGCATCCGAAGCTCACACAAGTCCTACAAATGGTCTTATTAATTGGAAAACGTTTTTGAGAAAAATGATTGGACTTGAAAAAGGGTTCTTAACCTGGGATCCTGAAACTCCTTCAAATGCTGATGACAAGTGAGACAACGGCTCCAATTTTCGAATCCTCATGCTGATCCGGTTAATTTATTTCCCTTTGGATTCATTTTAATCCGGACACGAAATTAATTAACAGGAAATACCATACACTTCAACCTGGTGTAGTGTCCTTAACTCCTCACCTTGAAAGCAAGGCAAAGCCTCGAAATGGTGAACAAATGACAGACATGATCCATTCCTTTCCCTGTTTTATTACGCAGGACGAGCTCTTTGCTCAACTCACCAGCTTTTCCTTTTATTCGTCAATTCAAACTAGTCGAGGCTTAGAAAAACACCAAAAAACGAAAAAAATAAAGATGCCACATTACCAGAAAGACAATAAACCTTTTGGAAAGAAAACATTTATTTGCATCCACTGGATTCTGTGTTAATAAATAATGAAAGAATGTTATTTTATAGTTTGTAAAACTGCTCAAAGTTCTCACTGAGATTCATACGACCCCTTGTTTCACCAAAAGCAAGAATGTCATACCTTCTATTTATTCATTCATTAATTTATTTATTATGAGCTTCATTTTTTTTTTCAAAGACCCCGTACCTTATCCTCTTATTAAGATATATACGAACGGTGTATCTCGGAACGAGGCTGGGGCTTCGTCCACCTTCTCCAACCCCAGACAGGTTGGTGGTCTTGTGGTTGATACATCTCCATTTTTGTTCTTGTTCTCTCCTGCCCTCTATCCTCGTTTCCTCTCACTTGCTCATCAACTTACCCATTCCCTGTGAGTGCCCCCCTACCTCTTCAAGTCAAAACTTTGTGTGCAACTCTCCTTTGCCCCCGATTTTTGGAGAGGTGAACACAACAAAGTCCCTCCCCACCCCGTTGTCAGGTTGTTGGCCTTCCATCACCTATCATCCAAGTCTTCCATGAGCCTTGACCTTTGTATATGAAATAAAACAAACTTATTATGAAAACACTTCGACATGAAGTGCTTTTCAGCATATATTCCGTATGCACGCATTACCATGGCACTAAATATTTGAAAACAAATCCCGTTTATAAAGCGGAACAACAGTCTCTGCGAAGGCTGTAGTGTTGGTTTGCGTCGTCGGCGCACAAGATAAACAATGAATTTTTCAACCGAAACTTGATAAGAGTGTGTTTACCACTGTGGGAAACGAGGTGCGGCTTGTGTTTTGAGAGTTAGGCCTTCGTCAGAGCAAAAGGTCAACAAAACGCCCATCACCCTGCTCTGATGAAGGCCAAACACTTGAAACATTAGCTGAACCTCGTTTCCCACAGGCGTAAAAATACCCTGAGAAGGTTCATGGAGGGAGATGGAGGACCTTGTTTATAAAGGGTAGGGAAGACGAAAACAATAGCAGATATCGGTGGACCGTACTTTAATAATGCAAATTACAAGGATATTCAGAGACAATGGACAAATATGTAGTGTCCTCATGTATGAGATTTGAACCTGGATTCCAAGATTCATGAACCATTTGGTTCAGATGACAACACTGAACAGGTAAACCCAACAAAATTTCTCACCTTTTAGTTGGGAAATCCATTTTTTGTATTTTTTTTTTTTACCGTTTAACAAAAATGACTGCAAAAAACTACTTTGCCACAATGCATATATAGTCTCAGTGATCACACTAGACAATGTGTCAAGCTTTGAGATTTGACCAAACGTGTCATTGTTGGTGAGACCAAAGATTGTGGATATGAGAATGAATAAAATTAAAATGACTGAGGATCAAATATAGCAACTGAGTATGAAAATGTGCATTCATGGCTGGGGAGATCAATGAACATAAGATGATGTACCTGAGGATACCGGCACATCATGGCCTACTCTTTTTGGAAGGAGTCGTGGAATCCTTGGCATCCACAAGCAGACTGAGTATCAAGCTTGATGATCTATTTTGAGGACGCCACGCTCATTGATGCAACCACCATCCTCTCCGCAAAAGCAAAAGCATAACCATTTACAGTCAGGCCAGGAATCGAAATCAGAAGAAGGAGGTCAAAGGTGAGACACTACCTCTGAGCCATCCTTGCCGCCTGGCATGACCCTTAATATTTGCGTATGGACGAATGTAAGTTATCACATGCTCAGGCAAGTCGAAAGGTCGAAAGATTGGTAACCTCTTCCTCATACTATACTTTGGACCATTTTGTGTTGCTTGTAGCTCTTCATTTCATTCTGAGTAAATACTGCACTATTATTCCAAAGCAGATGGATACAATCCACTGGGCTTGCAACGACGAGTTCCCTTTCGAGGAACTTCAACACAGGAGAGGGCTGTTCGGCCCATCGAGCCTGCGCAGTGCTTGCCAACCTATGGTTGTTTGTAAGTACTCTCTCCATTTTTAAATGCTGAGCATAAACCAAGGAAGCAGAACATAGCATTTTAGTCTTTGGTATGACTCAGCCGGGGTTCAAACCACCAACCTCCCAGACCCAGTGTGGACGAGCTCACCATTATTGCACCACCAAATCTATAAGACGGATTTCTTTCATTGTCCTGACCCACCATAGTCCTGGGATCTCAACCACCCAGCTCCTACCTACCAAAATTGAGAATTGATACGGTATGCTTATATTCCTTGATGGATGGGGAGCATTACATTACACTTCGTCCACAAATTTCAGGAGTTGATGCCGTGGCTGCTGTCAAAGGCTGGAGTGACGTATTCAGACAGTTGTCTATGTCTGCGGTACAATTCCGCAGCCAATGTGAAATAGTCGACAGAAGTTTATTTTCATTTTTGGAATAATTTCATCTCGTATCTTATGTATCACGGACTGTATATGCTTTTGAGGAAATTTTGCGGAACCTAGAAAGAGAGCCAGACTCTCCCGCCCCACTGCACTGCTCAATACTTTCCATCTACTCTTTAAAAATAGCTTTTTTGTGCAAAGCAAATATACAGCACTTTTCCTCTCTGAATTGAACCAGTGATGAAACCACCCAAATTATAAAGAATTCATTGCGATGCAACACAGAGGTCAATGTGCCTGGGGACCGTTTCGGGAAACAGGACACAAAAATTACAGCCGCGTCTCCTTCAAAAGAGGACAGAAAGGGTCGATGGATTTGTACTTGCGGCATCCATTATGTTGACTCCAGCAATAAAACAGGCGACATCAGCTGGCGATCTCTTTTCTCCCCCGAGGAGAGGAACACAGAGTGCACACTGATGGGCTCGACACGAGTGACGAGAGGAGCCAAAGAAAAGCTCCCTCTGTTCCAGAACCTCGACAGCTGACACGCTTGCGCCTGTGCGTACCTGATCCGCTGCCTTTTGGAATGGCGATCTAGAAACAAGTGTTGGCTGTTTCACTGAGATTTAGTGGCACTTGTGCATGGTCTCGGATGATCCAGGGTTCAAGGGAACCTTATATCCAATGTTGAGAATCTTGTGATGCCGACAGCCGCAGCTTAGATTTCCTACTCCTGCCAAGGTTTGGCCAAAAGTCAGCTGGAACCATGTTGTTTGTCACCTTTTTATCCACTACCATTTGTGTGTGTGTGTGTGTGTGTGTGTGTGTGTGTGTGTGTGTGTGTGTGTGTGTGTGTGTGTGTGTGCGTGAATAAACATTAGAAGATGAGGTGGATTGTGAAAAATATTGAAATAATTAATGAAATGGCTCGTGGTGGTATTCTGTAAGCAGCTAAATGAATCCAGTAAATAATTAGAAGGGCACTCGATATCGTGCATACCTCCACCAGGTATTGCCTGATCCATGAGAACGTAACGGGCCCAATACGTTTTTGAAATATCATGCTATATATAGTTTTGGGCTCTATCTCTCAACAGTGAAGAATCATTTAAAAAATAAAATAAGTCTCGTCTCCAGATCCCGATCCGAATCTTCACCAAAACTGAATAATTTCGCCATGGTCACACACCCAACCTGTCCACCAAGCTACATCTGAATCCATCCACAACTTTTTGAGATATCATGCTCTATATGAGTCTCATATATCTCTCAATGGTGAAGAATCACTTAAAAAATTATCTGATCCGGATCCAGATTCGAATCTTCACCAAAATGAATCAATTTTTTCTCGTCACACACCCAAATTGTCCACCAAGTTTCGTCTGAAGAAGTCCAGCAATTTTTGAGATATCGTACTGTATATCGTTTTTGGCTCTATCTCTCAATGGTGAAGAATCACTAAAAAAAATTCCAGTAGTCGGATCCGGATCCAGATCGTCACCAACATCAAATCAGTTCGTCCTTGTTTCACACCCAACCTGCCCACCATATTTCATCCAAATCCGCCAACAACTTCATGAGATATCTTGCACACAAACAAACAAGAAAAAGACATCATGCAGAGCACGACACTTGTAAAATCAATAAAACAAATTTGACCTCAAAAATAATTGGTGGTTGATTTAAAATGACCAAATATACAACTCCTCTTCAAATTCAAGTCAATCGGATTAAAATTGTGGATTTTAGAAAAACCACCTTCGTTGTTGACCTTGGGCCCATGTTGACCTCAAAAATATTTGGAGGGTTGAATTCAGTAACCTGAAATATAAATCCTCTTCAAATTTCAAGTCAAAGGATGAAAATTGACAATTTTAGAAATTCGGATATTGTTGACCTCAAAAAGAATTGGTGGTTGAATTAAGTGACCAAATATGCAACTCCTCTTCAAATTTCAACTCAATCAGATAAAAATTATATGCCTGGTGTTGGTTTAATGGCTATAGTGGTGGGCTTGGGATTCTAAGGTCCTGTGTTCAAATCCTGCGCTGCTGTTGAATTCATATCAGGTGGGGATGACTCAGCCTGTCATCGTTCTGAGGTTGGCAAAATGAGTTCCAGCTTGATGGTATCCTGCATTGGAGTGATGACCTGTCTAGGATTGTGCCCAATAGTCCAGGAGATGGCTTTGGCAGCACTAATGCTCTGTACAGAGTATGATCCTGATGGATGGATAAAAATTGACAATTTTAGAAATTTGGTCGATTTTGATTTTTTGGCCTATTTGACCTCAAAAATATTTGGTGGTTGAATTGTGTGACCTGATATGCAGCTCCTCTTCAAATTTCAAGTCAATGGGATTAAAATTGAGGATTTTGAGGAGGAGGCAGACAGACCAACAGACAGACCGACAGACAGACAGACAAACAGACAGAATATCAAAATCGACTGACCAATATACTTGAAAAATCTTCGGTTTTGCAAGTAACAAACAAACAGAGAAGGGGTGAAAACATAACCTCCTTCACCTTCGATGGCAGAGGTAATGAATGAGGAATGATCAAAATGAACTCATTCTGCAAGCAGCCAACTAAATCAAGTCAGTTAAAGTCAGTGTCCAAACAGATCTGAAGGGGGATAATGTGGGGTTTAAGTGCTCTAAAAGGTCTAAACAGGTCTTAAGAGTTTTGAAAATGTCGAAATGTTTTAGGGGTCCTAGCAACTGAGATGGGATGAAAGATGGCGATTCTGGTGGACGGTGGAGGCATGAGTGTGGGGGTGGGGAGTGGTGGTGGTGGTGGTTTTGGTTTCTGGCGAAGTGGAATTTGCGGTGATGATGGATCTTTTCATGAAACTAAGGATTCAGGACTGCTTCATTTTCTTTTATAGATCTTTCTGTACCCCTTTGTATGGCATCATGAGGTCTTCCAGCCCTCGCTTTAACTTTCTACTTCACTCCATGAACGGATCCATCTCAACCACCATGTCCGAGAGATTATTGGCTGTGAGCATGATGTTACCAAGGGTGGCAATAGAGCTTGGGCCGAATCCTCATCTCCTCGTCGTACATTGTTTTCATCGTCACTGGAGGATTTATGAGCTCATTTTGGTTTTCTTCAGTTGGTCTCCTCAACAGGAGACTGCAGTAGCTTCTCAACTTCACTGGCCTGAAGGTTGAAGATTAAAAAAAATTATTTCCTCAAACCCCCCACATCTCATATCTACTATGTACGAGGGACAGCACGAGACAGTCAAGCC
>NC_140971.1:59185352-59207852 GCF_056783735.1 Eptatretus burgeri
CATGACTTGACTTAAAGTTGTCTTTTGTCCTATTGTAAAAGAAGCTGCTTCAGAATAGACAGCAAATTGATGTCGAAAAGAGCAGGCAACTGTGTGCCGGCGCCCAGGCCACCAAGGTCCAAAATACTGGTCTAGCTCGGCTGCTGTAGCTGAGCTGAATGGTGCCAAATGACAGGCTAATAAGGCCTCCAGACAGCACCAACCTCTGTTCTATGAATATCACAACATTGATGGTTTTCATTCCCACATGGGTAAAAGTAACACACACACACACACACACACACACACACACACACACACACACACACACACACACACACACACACACACACACACACACACACACACACACACACACACACAAAGGTGGGGGAGTAAGTTGGGGAAGAAGGAGTGAATGGGGCAAGTTGGCACACTCCAGATATGTACATCCTCCTAGGTGCTTTTGTTCAGTATACTGAACAGTTGGTATTTGAAATTACCCACTATACAATTATCCAGAGAGCCCTCTGGTGCGGACGTTCAAGATATTGGAAACAACCAGAACAGATGAGGCTATACGATGAGGGTGGGTGTGGAGGGAGAGGGAGGGGAGGGGGTAAGGGGAGGTGGTGGGGAATCTTGGCCCATGCTTTCCTACAGGGGGTTATCTTGCCACACTTTGCTCTTCACACACTTTGGCATGAGACACATTCCTCATACGTTACACACTAAGGACATTATGAAAATTATTCGTTAAATGTTTCAATCCTCAAAATGAGTGTGGGAAGCAAAGCATTTAATTATTTTATATTATCAATAATGATTCTTCGTTGAGTTCTGGAAAACAAACAAAAATAAAGTTTCCCCTCTCATCACTACTGCCTCCATTGTGACGCAGCCATGAACTTCCTCCATACAGGTTCTGAACGCCGTGGAGGTGTTGTGAAGGGCATCTAAAGTAGAGAGCTCACTCTTGGTAGTGTTTATGAAACCACCACAATCACAGCTTCTGTTTGAATCAAATTGTTGTCGCCCACGTTGTCATCGTCTCGTTGATGTCCTGCTCTTTGTTCAGCAATTTGTCCATCGTGGGTGCAGTAAACCTCTGTGGCTTCATTATTAGTTCGATTATCAGGATATGAGTATTATCTAAACATTTACTCTCTATCTCTGTCTTCTGTTTGTTTCGTGGGTTAAATCATTGATGTAAGAGCTGCTGGTTCGAATCCCCCTCTCTCTCTCTCTCAGCCATACATACACATGATAGTTGCCATTGTAGTTAATATCACACCATTTGAAACAGTGTTTGTTATTTTCACTGCTTTTAGTCCACTGACCACCAGATTCCTGACGTCTTTCTTGTGAAGCATCCTCAGCACAAAAAGGTCCCTGTGTGGACTTAATCAGCTGATGTAAAAGTCTTCCCCCGAGGGTGTTTCGTGGAAGTGGAAAGTCACATGAACTTCTGTTGAATCGAGTGGTTGAGGCAAAGCCTCCAAACTCTAAAACAATCACAGCAGTTAATTCACTGTGAGCAAATGGATCAGGTCTCTGTGTGAGCCCGATTGTTTCACACAGACATTGTCGTGACCATCAATGAAACGGGGTCATGGAAAAGAGGCTTTGCTCCGGACGTAATCCATTGGACAGGTGGCTGGCATGCTCAACGTTGATCTGGTTAAGAAATGACAACTGTTTGATCGCTACTCCAGCACTCTCGCCAAGTGGCTGTGGCGTCGCTTGGCTTTGCTGGAACAGGAACTGCGAAGATGATTCCGATGACGAATTTCTCTTGTTACTTATGGGGGTGCAGTAGGTGGGTTCGGGGGGAATTGCTCGTAACTGCCCTCAAATGTTCAGAGCAGGTGCAGCTCCGCACGGGGCACTGCATTGTACAAGCCAACTCTTTCAGACCTGCAGTGTGGATCTTGTATCTGCTAACCAGATAATTGGTCTGAGTGTGGATCTTATAAACCCCCTTAGTGTTATATTCTCCAGATTATTCGGACCAGTTTCACCGGAGGGGACTACAGGTTTGCTCTCTGTCCATCCGTCTGTCTGTCTGTCTGTCTGTCCGCCACCCATCCCACCTGTGGTTTTTCAGACTTTTTTCCCCCATACCCCTTAACATATTTAACTGAAACTTGGTACATGGCTTTATTATGTTACAGAACAAGATCGAGTTTCAGGGCGTTTCGTCAATTTTTCACAGATTTATGGCTCAGCAAATGTAAGTGGTTACCACCCCTATTTTAGGGCATACCCTGACTTGAGTGGCATTTTTGAAAGTCACAAAGACTACTACTGGTCATGAAATTTGGTTCATTGCACAGACAGTGTTCCATAGGACCTTAAAATATATAGGTTCACGGGTCTATGATGTATATTACTGAATCTACAGGATTTTTTATTGAATATACATGCCCAGTATTGGCCTTTTTTCTTGTTTCACCTTAAAATATGACATATATTAGACCATTCAAAAATACAACATATAAAACATTCTATATGAAATTTCTCATCTAATCAAAAGGTTGTCACCCACCGTTTGAGAAAAATCAGCATTTGTGTCGGTCATTGCTGAATTCGCATGATATATGCACATTCTGGCATATTTTTATTTTTTATTGTTTTATTGCCCTTTTAGAGCCTGGGACTATGAAATCCCTAACAAAATGACCAGTTTATCAATAACTTATTTTTACGTGTCTTAAATTATTCAACTTATTACCAATAATCAATGTAAAAAAAATTGAGATGATCCGGGTGATACTTAATTACAGCGGCTTGACCGAACTTTCCAACCCAAATATCTGACTGCACGTCACGTTTTAAAAAAAAATGCTTTTATTCTTCTGTGCATCAGATTATTTTCACTAAAATGTATTTACAAATGAGGCACAGTGATATAGATATAATAGTATTAAAAAAATATTTAAAACATGCATGGCTTTGGTTTAGAGTAATTTTGCATTTTTGTCCGACTGCACGTCACACTTTTTTGGATTTGATTAAAAAATTAATTTTCTAAAATTAAAAAATATATATTTTATTAATTTTGAAGGCAGTTAAAACAGTTTTGGAGAATTTCGAGAGCTTTTTGTTACTCCCAGAATTGATTGAATTGAAAATTTACGTCCAAGAATTTGTTTGATAAATCTCTCTTTTAGTGCTTTTCAGCATCTGACAGTCACTGAATAGAACAGTAATAAAAAATAGGTATGTATTATTTATCAATAATCCCAGAAATTGGTATTTTGATTATCAGATTAGTTGCTAGAATAAGTTACATATTATGACCTTCATTTATTTTGCCAAAAAATAAAAAAAAATAAAAATTAGGTAATTTCATTGAAAACTCGCAAAACTATCAGAATAGGTACACCTTCTTCAAAGTATCATATTTTGGTATATATATATATATATATATATATATATATATATATATATATATATATATATATATATATATATATATATATATATATATATATATATATATATATGTAATTAAGCTACACGGTTTTTTGTTCTGAACTCAGTTAGACTTACACTTTCAGGAAAATGTAGTGAGAAGGCAATGGAACAAACTTCATTTTTTGACATTTTTGAAACAGAGTGGTAACCACTTACATGCGCTTAGCTTGTTGCCCTTTTTGGACTTGGGGTAAATATCACATTGGTTGGAGACATGTATTGCAAAGCAATTCTCACTCTTCTTGCCTTTGGTCCAACATCAAGTTCCATGAATGACCACGTAACATCACAAGCACCATTTTCGGTCTCTACCTGCAGGAGCGACCCCATGAAGCCCCAGGGAAAATGAATAGCCACAGTATTTTAACCTTCACACTTAACCAATTAGATGACACTATTCAGAATTTATCTCCATCTTCATTCTTCCAATCTTATCCCCCGCTGATATAACCCCCTGGAAAAGCTCTTGAACAAACACACAGGTACAATAATTCCACGGAGGGAATCTAAATAACCATATACAAGAGCCTGTTTGGTTACATTGGAAGGTTGTTATCAACCACAAGGATGCAAGGACACAGACAAGGTGTAGTCAGGTCTGTGACTACAGACATATGTGTGTATATCTAGCATTTCCATAAAATATATTCAATGTTTGCAGATAAAGGGTTTAATCTGCAACAATGTTTCAATGCTCTATTTTCTTTAGAAGCCGCTCGTATCTTATCCACTCGGATTTAGCCATGGGCCGATACAAGGCAAATATACACAGGCCTTCTGTCAAGGCCTACTCTAAGCTCAAAGTTCAGTCCGAAACAAGTGGCTTAGCGACAGTGCGACGCCTGTCTTTCGTGACTGATTTGCTCGAAAATATTTTCAAGCGATTGTAGGTGCCAGGAAATAGATTTTGGCATTGCTTTTTGGAGACCGGTTGTGCCACACGCTTTGTAGTTCCCGGTGTGCTGAGTAAGGCTCGGGCAAGGCCGAGGCAGCCTTATGGTAGTAAAGCTTTGTTCCTTCCGGCCTCTGAGCGGTGTGTTTGGCCTGGAGTCTGGCCAGACAGGATATGCTTTGTTTTTGTTCGTTTGACGTGGAAAAGCAAATTATTGCCAAGTGCGTGCGGCCTAATGCATTGTAAGCGATGAGGCCATGGCACTGCATGAGTCTCCCACTTAAGCTGCTGCCAAAAGGTGGCAACCACAGCGCATTCAGGATGCGGCAGCAGGCCCATGATTCTTTCAATTGGCATTTTACAACATAGCAATGACAGTGACAATGTTATCGAGATGTTTCCCCCCACAACCCCTCCCAAATCACCCCATCAACCTTGTTTTTACCAATGGAAACGATGACCGAATTATTTTCCTACTAGGCGACTGAATCGACGGATCATGTTTTGTCAGTATTTGACAAAGGATTCTTTAGGAGGAAACTGTGCAATCAATCAAAGAACGGTTTGGGCGATGGAGTTTCAACAACAGGGAGCTGATCGGAGCATTTCAGATGCCGTGGGAAGACAGACGCGGCAGACGTTTCAAACATTAGCCCTTCGTCAGAGCAAAAGATCTCCACAATCATCAAATTTGCAAGAACCGCAGTGTGGGGAAACACAAACACATAACGGGTGGGAACAGTGCTTGATGAAGAACACCCTGTGGCTAACAATTGAGCATTTGTGGTTTCAATTGTGGCTAACAATAGAGACCTCCTGGCTTTTTTTCCTTCTTCACAAAACCTCGAGTTATTTGTGGCTTTGCGTTCTCCCCTTTCAGTGGTTCTTGCAACTTTGGGAGTGAGCCAATCAATATTTACCAAATGTGTAGAAATGAATATTATTTCCAGTTTATAGGATTTTCTCTGAATAAGTTGAAAGGAGAATGACCCACGTTGAAGTCGACTTGTTGCCGACTTATCCAGTATTAAGTTTCATCCCAGATATTTGATTATCATTTGAATACATAACAGAAAAGATCTCACAACGTGCTGTCTTTAGCAGAATAGTCCCAGCTGGTCTCCGGATACCTCTTCTTTCTCGGTGCCTCACCTGGCTGACACCTAGCTTGGTGGCCAATGATCTGGTTAACAGATGAACTTTTCATCCCAGGTCAAATGCTGGTCCACCGAGTACTTCATCAAGGTGGCTAAGTTTCTCGACCACATGAGTAGTCAGAGTACCGGTGATAACTTGTCGACTCTTCATCTAAATTATACACCATTAAATCTTTAACGTCAATCGGGAGGCCAATAGCAAACTACCGAGTGTATTTCCATGCCCAGAAAGCTGTTTCAGAAGTTGCCAACATCCAATAAAAGGTATGGAATTTATTCATCCACAGTTCAATGTAGCGTCGACCTTTGAACTGTGCTCCATGTGTGCATGAGAGCCATTCATCATTTGGACACTTCTCCATCTGTCACCATCTAAAGCAGAGAAAAGTAGTCTTGATATATATATATATATATATATATATATATATATATATATATATATATATATATATATATATATATATATATATATATATATATATATATATATATATATATATATATATATAGTAGTGGATGTTTGTCCTTTGATAACTCGAGAACTACGCATCCCAGAGCAAAACGTAAGGCACATTCGGAATCAGCACGTCTCAGAGGTACGAGAGCATACCTTAGATGTTTTAAAAAACCGAAAAAAAAAATCGTAGATTTTTTTGGCCGTTTCAATTTTTCTGCCGCAATTGATTGATTTTCCGCATCGCAACTTTTTTATTCACAACCGGATCAAAATAAGACAAAGACAGACCAGTGGATGGACAGACAAGTGAACGTTTACAAAGTTTCTGATGAAAAGTTGACTTTCTGATTTTAGATTCCCTGAAAAAGGGAAGAGCTCCATTGGTCCCTGGGCAGCCGCAGCTAAGCGAAAACACACTAAGAGACAACAGGAGACTGAAGAGGAGCAAGATGTCAGGCTAAATGAACGGGCACAGCAGCAACAGCAGCAGCGACAAAATGAGACTGAAGAGGAACGATCAGCCAGGCTCAATGAACAAGCTCATCGGCAACAACAGCGGAGAGCAAATGAGACTGAGGAAGAGTGTGATGCAAGACTTGAGGCAATGTGTCGCCGCACTGCAGAAGCACGAGCACTGGTCCGGGCACAAGAGCACAACAATGCCAACAGGGTGGCATTCACCTATGACCCGGCTGACCCAACAACTCATGCAGACATCGGCAGAATGGACCAAGTCTGCACCCACTGCTCTGCTTGCAAGTTCAAGGGAGAGACCAAGGGTGTGTGCTTCAGCGATGGCAAGGTCGTCCTTGAGCCATCTCCTGCCCTTCCTCTCTTGCTGAAGGAACTTCTCTCAGGCGAAGGTCCCTCAGCAAGCACTTCCTTGACAACATTCGGACACAAGGAAGCTGAAGTCCATGGCTGGAAACCGAGCTTCCGGATCCAAGGTCAAGTGTTCCACCACGTTGGCAGCTTACTCCCGCCTGAAGAGGGCCTGCCAAAGTTCCGACAGGTCTACTTCCTGGACTCACACACCAAGGAGCTGGCTGCCAGGAACCACAGCAGCCTCAAACCACACATCCTTGAGATGCTCACAAAGTGGTTTCACGAGAATAACCATCTGGTCCATCAGCTCAAGACTGCAAGAGATGTACTTACAGAGGGAGGCAACTCTGAAGAGTGCCAGATCATCATCAGAGAGAACAAGCGACCGCAAGCAGAGTACACACGCCGCTACAACACCCAGTCTGCACCAGAAGTCACCATCCTAATGGACAATGAGCCAACAGAACACAGAGACGTTGTCCTCAGATTTTGCGATGGGGCACTTAAAAGGATCAGTGAGCTGCATGCATCTTATGATGCACTCCAGTATCCCGTATGGAACAGATGGCTACAGCATCCATCTGGTGGGCAGGACTGCTACTGGAGAGGATGGATGAAAACTCACACAGCTGCAATACTACAACTACCACATCATGGTGAGAGAGGGCAACCACATTCTGCAGATGCGACGACTCTTTCAGCAGTTTCTGGTCGATGTTGACAGCAAGATCGAGACAGTGACTGGGATTTATCCATCGGGAGCAAATAACTTTTTTAATTTTTTTTTTTGTATACCTTGTCGAGGCTCGTGTGAGAGCTAACACATAACGCACAGTAAGGGGGCATGAGACAAGAGGAGTGGGAGTGGGAAGAACAAAACAGTGGGGAACAGAGACATTGGGTGAACTGTGGAAGGGAGAGGGATGGGGCGGGGAATATGGGGAATACAAGATGGACATTACAGGGACTTTCAGGAAGGAAAGCAGGGAATTTGAAGGAGGTGGGCTTGGGTGGATTATCGGGGGTAGAAAAGATTGAGGATTTGGATGGGGGATGATAAGAAGTCGTGGTGAACAGCTGTTTTGAAGGCCTGGAAGGAATAATGGGATTGAATAGAGTGAGGGAGTTTATTCCAAAGGTGCGGAAAAAGAGGAATGAAAGAGTGAAGGTGAGCAGTGATTCGTGATTTTCGTAGTTTTACCAGAAGGAGGTTGTTGGCGGACCTTGAGCGCCCTGTGGAAATGTGGTGGGGACAAATTGCAGAGAGAGCAGGGGGGGGGGGGCGAGGCTGGAGAAGAGATGGTAGAAGACAGAAAGACCACCAACCAACCTGGGGTGAGAGATTGAGAAGCCCAAAGACTCAGCCTCATTGCGGGAGATGCCAATGATCCGAAATGCCTTGGTTTCCACAGCGTGAAGCCGAGAAAGGTGGGAGGCAGGAGCACCAGCCCAGAGGGGAGAGCAGTACTCTATCAGGCTGCGGACAAAAGCTTTGTAAGTGGTCAGGAGCTCAGGTGGGCCAAGGGAGAACCTTACATGACGGAGGATTCCCAGTCGGCGACTGGCTTTGGAGGCGAGGTTTGAAATGTGCCTTTCCCAGGAAAGGTCATGGCAGATAGTGAGACCCAGATGCTTGAAAGAAAGGACTTCTTCCAGAGGATTGTTGAGAAAGTGGATGGGGGTGGGGGGGGGGTTCTAAACGGTCCTTTCGGAGAGACATAGTGAGAGTGTGAGATTTGTCCGGATTGAAAGACATGTTCCAAGTGTTGGACCAGTTTGTGATTTTATCCAGATCTGCAGTGAGTGAAGGAGCTGCCGCTTCCTGGTCTGAGGGATGACAGATGGTACGGCAAAGGGTGGAGTCATCAGCAAAGAGATATAGAGGATTTTCCAGAGAGTTGGAGAGATCGTTGATGAAAACCAGAAAAAGAACAGGGCCCAGAACGCTACCTTGAGGAACTCCATCCTGGACAGGAAGAGGGGATGAAAGAACTCCATTTAGGGCCAACCGTTTGACTGCACAGAAGAGGAAGTCTGCGAGCCATGAGTGGAGCTGGCCTTGGATACCATAGGAAGAAAGTTTGGTGAGCAGGGCAGGGAGCCAGACTGTGTCAAAAGTGCGTGATATGTCCAGGGATACGGCTCGGATTTCCTGTCTGGCTTTGAGGGCTTTCATCCATTGTTGGGAGAGCAGAACCAGCATATCCAGGGTAGAGTGACCTGGTCTGAAACCAAATTGATGATCGGAAATCAAGCCATTGGAGAAGAGGAAGGATTTAATGTCTGAAGTGATGATGGATTCCATAACCTTGCTGATGATTGGGAGAAGGCTGATTGGTCTGTAGTAGCAGGGATCTGTTTTTGCACCTTTTTTATGGAAGGCAGTAATGTTTGCTGATTTCCAAGCAGATGGCAGATGACCTTGAGCAAATGAGAGGGTGAATATAACAGAGAGGGTGAGCAAGAGCAGAAGAGCAGGTTTTTAGGACACGTGGGCTGATGCCGTCTGGACCGGTTGCAGAATCTGAGTCGAGGTTTGACAGCAAGCTCTCCACCTTGTCAGGAGAAAAGGACACATAGTCCAGGGACAGTTGGGAGCGACTGGGTAAGGTGGGTGGAGAAAGTGATGGGTTTTGGACACAATATTTAGCTGCAAACACCGAGTTTAGGCATTCAGCCTTTTCACGTGCGGTATGAGCAGTGCGGCCATTTGAGGTAGTGGGGGGGATGGAGGTGGAACATACACCAGAAACAGATTTGATTAGATGCCACCAGGATTTGACAAGGGAGAGAGGTTTGAGAGTTCAGACTTGAGATGAGAAAGATGTTGTTTTCTGGCTCTCCTGAGGGTAGATACACACTTGTTCTGAGCTTTATGGAAGGAACTGAGATTACCCTCAGTTGGGTTTGCTTTCCATGAGGCAAAGGCAAGTTGTTTCAGGACAACTGCCTCGCCACAAGCTTCAGTGAACCAAGGGCGGGAGGAAGGGTAAGACAACTGAAGACGAGAGGGGATAAATCTGTGCATGAGGGAGAGCAAGTTTCTTTTAAACAATTCCCAGGATGAGTTGATGTTGGAGAAAGTAGCGATAGGAAACCAGTCTATAAGTTTGATGGCTGCGTGGAGACCCTGCCAGTCGGCTTGAGTGAAATGCCAGACTCGACGGCGGTGAGGTGGTTCTCTGATAACAGCCAGAGAGATGTCCACTTTGACAAGGACGTGGTCAGAAGAACCGATTGGAGCGGAGAAAGAGCAACAGATATTGTGAGGGAAATTTGTCAAAATCAGATTCAGAAGAGATGGAGTACCATTGGTTGATATCCGGGTCAGGAAGTTGACTGATTGAGTCAGTCCCAATGAGTCGCAGACAGCTTTTGCTGAGGTGCCATGACAGGTGAGAGAGGTACCCACACCTAATTAATTGAAGTCGCCATATATGAGGAAGCGAGAGTTTGGATGAGAAGATAGAAGTTGGTCCATGTTTTCGGATAGTGAGGTGAAGATGGAGTCATCACTGTTCGGTGGACGGTACAGTACACATATAAACATGAGGTGGGAGTGGAGGGGAAGCCGAAGCCAGAGGTATTCCTGGGGGTGTGGGGGAGTGAGGGGAGTGCATGGAGAGTGAGGAATAGAATCTTTGATGAAGAGAGAAACTCCTCCACCAGGACGAGGCTCAGGTCTGTTAAACTGGAGGAGGGGGTAACCAGGGAGAGATACTTGGGAGTCAGACACGTTTTGGGGGAGGAAAGGAGAATTGTTGAAAGAGTGTGGGGGATTGCAGAATAGCTAGGGGAGGGGGCCGAATGAGGAGGAGAAAAGGCTCTGTGGCGCTGGGGGAGAGGGGGGGACAAGAGAGGGGGAAGAAGGCAGTTTAGGATTTGAGGAGGTGGACTGAAGAGATGGAGGTGAGAGGGCAGTGGAAGGAGGCAGCTTTGTGGATGAGAGGGGGGGAAACTTTGAGAAGGATGAGTGAGGGGTGTGAATTGTGGGAGAAAGTTGAGGGGGGAGTTTTCGAGAGAGGTGAGAGGGAGGCTTGGAGGGAGAAGAGTGTGATGGTTGCTTTGAAAGTGAGGGGTGAGTTGGCACTGAAATTGGGAAAAAAAAAGAATGGTTGTTGGAAAGTGAACATTCATAGCAAACTGGGGTTTTAAAAAGTTTTAGGTTAGAGATGCGATTAAACACGTTCCTTGATGGATGCAATAAAGGCAAAAAGGGCTTTATTTGAGGGTTTTTAGAAATTTGGGGCAGTTGAGGACTTTTCGAAGAAAATGGGAGGGGATGACAGAGTTGGCTTGGGGGAGGGAGGGCAGAGAGGGGACAGAGTTGGGGTCGAGGGGTTTGAGGATTTGAAGAAAGGGGAAGGGGGCATGGAGTTTGGGTGTGGTTAAGGTCATGGGATTGCATGTTGGTGTGTGTGGGGTTGTGGGGGGGGAGAGTTGTTCAGGACATGAAGTCATATTTTACATTATGCAGAATTTCCATGGGTCTGTGATAGTCCCGTTGTGTACCTTGGGTCTGTCGGGTCTTTTGGATCCTCTGGGTATTTTGGGTCCTCCTGGTCTTTTGGGTTCTCAGGTTTTTTTTTTTGATGCACAAGGTTGTTTGGGTCTTCAGGGTCTTTTCTGTCCTCTGGATCTTTTGTGTCCTTGGGTTATCTGGATCCCCTGGGTCTTTTGGGTCCTTGAGGTCTTTTGGGTCCTCTGGATCTTTTGGGTGTTTGGGGTCCTTGGAGCTTTTTGCATCCTCTGGGTCTTTTGGGTATTTTAGGTCTTCAAAGTCCTCAGGGTCGTTTGGGTGTTTGGTTCCTCAGGGAACCAAAACTCTGAGGAAGCAAATTTTCAGTCTTTTTTTTTGGTCTTTTGGGTCTTTGAGGTATTTTCAGTATTGAGTCTTTGAGGGTCTTTGGGGTCTTCTGGATCTTTTGGGTCTTCTGTGTCTTTGGGGTCTTTTGGGTTTTCTGTGTCTTTTGGTCTTCTGGGTGTTTTGGATCTTCTGAGTCTTCTGGGTCTTTTGGGTCTTTTGGGTCATCTGGGTTTTCTGGGTCTTCTGTGTCTTTAATGTATTTTGGGTCTTTAATGTCTTCTGGAATCTTCAGGGTGTTCTTGGTCTTCGGGGCCTTTTAGGTCCTCTGCTTAAGTATTTCTTTAAGGCACTTTAGGTTTAGTATTTCAGGTTACAATTGTGGGTGACGTCATGTCAGCTGTCCAACCAATGGGTGAAGAGCGGATATACATACATACATACATACATATAGATTACAAAACAATATCGATACCAATAATATTATAACAAAAAAACCCCCTCCCCAACGGGATTTTCCTCTTTGGATAAATTCCGTGTTAACGTGTGTAAATAACTTATCGTGGCGTTTCGTGGGGAACCTCTAACGGATGTAAAATATTACAAACCACAAACACGTATGGATACCTTTTTAAACAGTCACGACTGCTGCTTACACAAAACTGAAAGGGAGGAAACCTGACGTTCTTGAGACAATATTAGCTTTATCACATCCCCCACAAACGAACGGACCCGAGCCTAGATCTCCTGTAATCTATATATCCCAGGGAGGCTAATAACAGGACCCTACCTGTTGCTCCCGAACGGAGTGGGTGTCCTCGTTACTTAAGTGTCAATAATTATGAGAAACACAATTGGTTACAATGAATCATGTTCATTGTTCATTTGCAACTTTATTTTGAGTAAATTTTCTTGTACTTGAGGAAGTTACACTTCCATTATTTCACCACTAATTGGGTTTTATGTACCTTGTGGTACAATTGAGCTGGAGTTCCAGATTCTCAGACCACCCCCTTTCTTCTTTTCATCCATTCATGAGTTTACTAGTTAGATGCATTCATTCCTTCGTGTCATAGATTCATTGACTTGTGAACAACAAAAAGTGTGAAAACTGAAAATGATGGCCTGGTGTCATAAACACTGTCGATATAAAGAACTGTCATGGATTCAGTCGGAATTTCGTGCCATGTTGTCGTTCGCCAAGTTGGGAATGGGAATGGGAATGTTTGTTTCGGTGATGTCCCACAGTGTTATGAGCTTGTAAATGAGTTGTTCCTTTTTGCATTGTCTTGGTTCTGTCTCGTGTCCATTGGGATGGCTCAAACATATTGCAGCACACTCAGCTTTGAGTTGTGTCGAATGAGTTTGAGTCCCACCTCGACTATAAACCATCAGATTGGTATTTCGTATGCAGGGCATTTGCATCACGACGTCTGGCATCCCTCGGATGGGCATTATACTGCATCTCGCTTCAGCCAGAATTGGTTGCTGGACATTAAAGATCCCACAATGTCCTTCATGAAGAGTAGGCGAGCTATCGTCGGCACTCTGAACAAAATTCCAAATTCCTGCCCTAACCTACAGGGGCCGTTGCATCAACTGCACCCTCGGCCAATGATGCTTCCCCGCAGCCTTGTGCACATGAAAGAAGAAGAAATTAGTCTGCCATTGTCAGCATCTTTTATCTCCCGCTTTGCACAACGGAATTCAGCACTGGAGACACAGTTCGCTTTGCAGTGCAAAATGACAAGAAGGAAAAACAACCATCAACTCAAATATAGAGACAGAAAAGCCAAAGATGAAGATAACGTGCTGGACCTCACATATGAGCTTGAAGACGTCAGAAGCCTTCAGGAAGATTTGGTGTACTGTGCTCCCACATCCGCCCGACGGCCCAGACCTTGCTCCTTCTGACGTCTGGTCCCTTTGTGGTCCAAGAAAAGATTGTTACGATCCTTTCAAGGATTCTTATTTTTTCAATTCCTGCACCAGTAACATATGGAATTCCAGTAAATCAATTGAAGATGAATAGGTGAAGAAGATGTAGAAGAAGTAGAAGAGTGTATATACTTTGTAATTTGTATGAGGGTGTTGGGGGAGAACACAAGAGATGCGCAGTTACATTATTAGTCCACCGAGAAATGCTCACATTTCATTTCACTTCGCAGGCAGCAAACATTGTACATGGCTGCTGGTTTGCAGCATTGCTGGGGGCACGGCTGTGTCACTGATGCAGTGCCCCCACCCTGTAGGTTGGAGCAGGGATTTGGAATTTGGCCAGGGTGCCGGAGAAGGACACAGTGGGATCTTGAACGTCCACCAACTAATGCTGCCAGATGGGACAGCCTGTAGTTTAATGTCCATCCGGGGGACATCATGCACAGCAATGACAGTTTATATGTGGGTCGATATTCGAAACCAGTCGAGACCGCTCGGAGGCAAGCACGCGTACCTCCTTGGATATCCTGCCATCCCAAAAGGTAAAATTAAGACCAGTGACGATGAGAGTCTATCAGTCGATTTCTATCATAGAAATTGACTGATACTCTCCAACTGAGTGTTATATGTTGAACACTGTGGAACATTCATTGGAACATGAATCGGAACACGAACCTGCAGGTTATCAGAACTCTGGCTCAGAATTTGGCAAATTGTACGGAATGTCGTCCAGAATGCGCAATCGGACAGCACGGTAAAGCAATTGCTTCAGTCTGTCTGTTCGGCAGTCAAACAAAAGTGGAAAATCATTACAAACAGGAAACTTTCTGTTTTAGGGACATCATAAAGGACACAAACAACAGGCACGAATAACTAATTTTACGTGTTCAATCAGGTGGTGTAAAAGACACTGCAGCAGTGACGGTAAAATTCAGATCTAATGGGTTTTTTTCTGCAACCTTTAAAACTTATTTTATTTCATACTTGAGCAAAATTGGATGGCGTCTTGAGCAATAAAATTTGTGGCATGCTCTGAGGGTAGAGTAAAAGGGAGATTCAGACAAAATGGCGGCACCGAGCGATGCAACAGGGGGTCTATGGGGGTTGCCCCCCCCAAATAAGCATTTGCTTTCTTCTCGGAAACTACACATGCAATTCTGATGAAACTTGACCGCAACCTTCATCACCTGTGGTGAACCAAATTTTGTTTATGGCATTTAAAAAAAAATCGGGTCTGAGGGTGTCTATGGAGGGAGTTTCTGGGGGGTTGTCCCCCAAAGAGATATTTTCTTCCTTCTCAGAAACGACAGAAACAATTCTTATGAAACTTGACTACAACCTTCATCACCCAAGGTGTACCAAAGTTTGTTCATGACATCAGAAAATCGAGCTCGAAAGCGGTTTAAGGGTGGTTGCCCCCAAAAGATGTATTTGTTTTTTTTCTCCGAAACTACACACACAATTTTGATGAAACTTGACTACAGACAGACTTCATCACCCATGATGTACCAAAATTTGTTAATGCCATTGAAACATTTGAGGTTGGAGGGGGTCTATGGGGGTGGGGTGGGGGGAGGGAGGTTCCCCAAAAATAAGTATTTGCTTTCTTCTCAGAAACTACACACACACAATTTCGATGAAACTTGACTGCAACCTTCATCACCCGTGATGTACCATATATTGTTCATGGCATGAAAAAAGATCAGGATCTAAGGGCGTCTACATGGGGGTTGCTCCCCAAAAAAGGCATTTGCTTTCTTCTCAGAAACTGCACACACAACTCCGATGAAACTTCACCACAACACAACCTTCATCACCCGTGATGTACCAAAGTTTGTTAACGACATTAAAAAAAATTGGGGTCGAAGGGATTCTACATGTGGGTTGCCCCCCAAAATATGTATTTGCTTACTTCTCTGAAACCACACACACAATTTCTATGAATCTTGACCACAACCGTTATCACCCGTGATGTCCCAAAGATTGTTCATGGCATGAAAAAAAAACAAATCCATAGGTATTTACATTTTTTCTCCATAACATATTTTGTGGGTCATCCATGCCTACCAGTGTTCCCTGTTTATCGTATCCAGCTGGTGAGCGCCCAGGGGTATTGCCCCTATGTTTTTATTCCGTGATAAATTTTGTCTGTGATGTCATGGCTCCACATCGTCATAGCAACTGCAGCTCCTGTTTTCAATACATTGCAGATCAACACAACTACACTTGTGGCTAACCGACTTTCATCGCACCAATTTCAAACGGTCTGTTATTTGCTCATCAGTGGAACTTCAAATAACTTAAGAAGTGCAAGCAAATTATTTAATTATCATCATTGTTTCATTATTGCTTCAGCTCGCAGTATGGTGGAGTGGATCGGCTGTTCGAGTGGCGGTTGATCTTTGTGCCTGTGGACTTCCTTTGGCCCGCAGTATGGTGGAATGGATTGGCTGCTTGAGCAGCAGTTGATCTTTGTGCCCGTGGACTTTCTTTGGACCGCTGCACAGTGGAGTGGATTGGCTGTTCCAGCAGTGGTTGATCTTTGTGCCTGTGGACTTCCTTCAGCCCACTGTAAAGTGGAGTGAATTGGCTGTTTGAACAGCAGTTGATATTTGAGCCTGTGGACTTCCTTTGGCCCACCGTATGGTGGAGTGGATCGGCTGTTCGAGCAGCGGTTGATCTTTGTGCCTGTCGACTTCCTTTGGCCCACCGTATGGTGGAGTGGATCAGCTGTTCGAGCAGCGGTTGATCTTTGTGCCTGTGGACTTCCTTCGGCTCACCGTATTATGGAGTGGATCGGCTGTTTGAGCAGCAGTTGATCTTTGTGCCCGTGGACTTTCTTTGGACCGCTGCACAGTGGAGTGGATTGGCTGTTCCAGCAGTGGTTGATCTTTGTGCCTGTCGACTTCCTTCAGCCCACTGTAAAGTGGAGTGAATTGGCTGTTTGAACAGAGGTTGATCTTTGTGCCTGTGGACTTCCTTTGGCCCGCAGTATGGTGGAATTGATTGGCTGCTTGAGCAGCAGTTGATCTTTGTGCCCGTGGACTTTCTTTGGACCGCTGCACAGTGGAGTGGATTGGCTGTTCCAGCAGTGGTTGATCTTTGTGCCTGTGGACTTCCTTCAGCCCACTGTAAAGTGGAGTGAATTGGCTGTTTGAACAGCAGTTGATATTTGAGCCTGTGGACTTCCTTTGGCCCACCGTATGGTGGAGTGGATCGGCTGTTCGAGCAGCGGTTGATCTTTGTGCCTGTCGACTTCCTTTGGCCCACCGTATGGTGGAGTGGATCGGCTGTTCGAGCAGTGGTTGATCTTTGTGCCTGTGGACTTCGTTCGGCTCACCGTATTATGGAGTGGATCGGCTGTTTGAGCAGCAGTTGATCTTTGTGCCTGTGGACTTGCTTCGGGTCACAGTACGGTAGAGTGGATCGGCTGTTCAAGCGGCAGTTGATCTTTGTGCCCTTGGACTTGCTTTGGCCCACCATCTGGTGGAGTGGATTGGCTGTTTGAGCGGCAGTTGATTTTTGTGCGCGTGGAGTCGAGGAAGTCAAAGTGTGGAAGTTGAGGAGCATATTTGGGCAAGTCTGCTGAATATCGAATTGAGCAACTTTTGATCTGCGATTTTTGTGAAAGAACTGAGAGATTTTTTAACTGTGATTTTTTTGTGAAAAGCATTTCCTTTTTGTCAGCTGAAGAAGCACAAATGAAATGTATTAAGGAAAGTGGGGAGAGTGGGACATAAGGAAGGGGAGGGGTGGGGCAGGGGAGAAAAGAGGGAGTGAGTGGAGTGGTGGTAGGGAGAAGTCGAGTGTGGAGTGAGAAAAGTGGGCAGAGGGGAGAGAGGGAGCAAGTGGAGAAAGAGCGGTGTGTGTGTGTGTGTGTGTGTGTGTGTGTGTGTGTGTGTGTGTGTGTGTGTGTGTGTGTGTGTGTGTGTGTGTGCGTTTGTGTGTACCAGATATGGTGGATGGAGGTATGGTGGACAGACCAGCTATGGTGGACAGAGGAGATAGCGAAGGCAGTTGGTGGAAAGAAGGAGGTTTGGAAGAGGATAGAGAAGATTAAGGAGAGAGGGAGGCAGCTGGATGTGGGGTTGCTGCATCTGTTTGGGCAGAAGAAGAAAGCAGCAAGCAGAGCTGTGGATAAGGTGAGGAATTATATGGAAGAGGTGTGCAGCAAGTTGTAAGAGGATGATGGGAGGAAGATGATATATAAATTGTCTTGTGACAGGGATGAGGATGGTAAGGACATGAAGCTGAGGTGGGGCGGTGATTTAAGGATTGTGGCGGGAGGCTAATGACAGAGAGGGGGTGGTATTGGAGGTGTGTGAAGGGTATTTCAAAAGGCTGTTGAATCGGGAAGGAAGCAATGGCGAACAAAAGCTATTGTGTGATGTAAAGGGGAAAGTGGAATCGGTGGAGATCACAGAGGAGGAAGTGCTGATGACATTGAAGAGGATGAAGAAGGGAATAGCGCCAGGCATTGATGAGATGTGTACAGAGATGATAATTGCAGTGGAAAAACTAGGAGTCAGTTGGACGAAAAGGCTGTTGAATATATGTATGAGAGAGGGTTCAATGCTGGAGGAGTGGAGGACAGGGTTAATTGTGCTGATACGGAAGGGGAAAGGAGATGTTCAAGATCCGGGGAAGTACAGGGGCATTCCACTCCTAAGTCACGTTATGAAGGTGCAGCACCTTCGGTGATGGAAAGGATTCTGGAACGGAGGATAAAGAAGAGTGTTGAGATGGAAATCGGAGAAGAGCAGCAAGGGTTTAGAAAGGGTAGGGGGATGACGGATGGGATGCTCGTGCTGAGACAGCTGGTGGAAAAGAGGTTGGAGGTGCAAGGTGAGATGGCATTGGGATTTGTGGACCTGGAGAAGGCCTAAGACACTGTCTTGAGAGAGATTGTGATGGCAACACTGAGATGGATGGGAGTGCTGGAAACAGAATTTAGGTTGGTGGAAGGGATGTACAAGGGAATGAAGGGAAGAGTTTTGGTTGGTACTGGGTGTCAGTTCAGTGTGAACATCGGTTTGAGGCAGGGAAGTGCTCTCAGCCCACTCATATTTATTATGGTGATGGGGCTGGTAAGCAGGAAGGTGAGCTTTTGGAATAGTATGGGGAGGATGCTGTATGGAGATGACCTGGCTGCTGTGGTGGAGTGCGTGGGAGATGCAGGAAGTACTGAAGTAGTGGAAGGAGGCATTGGGGAAGCATGGGCTGAAGATGAGTATTGAGAAGACTGAGGTGATGTGATTCAGGCAGCAGAGAAAATAAATGAAAATCAGGTTAGAGCAGAAGGAGATCAGACAGGGAAATAGGTTTGAGTATCTGTGAGGAACAGTGACTGGAGATGGTGAGTCTGAGGTCAAGGTGCGAACGAGGATTGAGGTGGGTGTGAATACATGGAGGAGGGTAAAGGGAGTAATGGCCGATCTTAAGATACACAACATGGTCAAAAGTATGCGGACACTCCTAATTAATGGATTCGGCTATTTCAGCCACACCCATTGTTGACAGGTGGATAAAATCAAGCACACAGACATGGAATCTCCATAGACAACACATTGGCAGTAGAATGGGCCATACTAAAGAGCTCAGTGCTTTCAAAGCGGCACGGTCATAGGATGCCATCCATCCATCCATTGGGACCACACTCTGTGCAGAGCGTTGGTGCTGCCAAAGCAGTCTCCTTGGCTATTGGGCACAATCCTGGATGGGGCGCTACTCCGACACCCCAACACTCCGATCGACTCCGATAGGATGCCACCTTTCCAACAAGTCAGTTCATCAAATTTCTGCCCTGCTAGAGCTGTCCCGGTCAACTGTAAGTGCTGTTATTGTGAAGTGGAAATGTCGAGGAGCAACAACGGCTCAGCCTTGAGATGGTAAGCAACACAAGCTCACAGAACAGGACCGCCAAGTGCTGAAGCACGTAGCATGGAAAAATCGTCTGTGGTCGGTTGCAACACTCACTAGCGAGTTCTGACTGGTTCTGGAAGCAATGTCAGCAAAAGCACTGTTCATCGAGAGGTTCATAAAATGGGTTTCCATGGCCAAGCAGCCACAAACAAGCTTAAGGTCACCATGCACAATTCCAACCATTGGCTGGAGTGGTGTAAAGCTCCCCACCATTGGAGTCTGCAGCAGTGGAGACACGTTCTCTGGAGCGATGAATCACGCTTCACCATCTGGCAGTCTGATGGATGAATCTGGGTTTGGCAGATGCCAGGAGAACGCTACCTGCCAGAATGCATAGTGTCAACTGGAAAGTTTGGTGGAGGAGGAATAATGGTCTGGGGCTGTTTTTCATGGTTTGGGCTAGTCCCCTTAGCTCTAGTGAAGGGAAATCTTAACACGACAACATACAATGACATTCGAGATGATTCTGTGCTTTCAACTTTGTGGCAACAGTTTGGGGAAGGCCCTTTCTTGTTTCAGCATGACAATGCCCCCATGCACAAAGCGAAGTCCATACAGAAATGGTTTGTCGAGATTGGTGTGGAAGAACTTGACTGGCTTGCAAAGAGCCCTGACCTCAACCCCATCGAACACCTTTGGGCTGACTGCGAGCCAGACTTAATTTCCCAACATCAGTGCCCGACCTCACTAATGCTCCTGTGGCTGAATGGAAGCAAATCCCCACAGTATTGTTCCAACATCGAGTGGAAAGACTTCCCAGAAGAGTGGAGGCTGTTGTAGCAGCAAAGGGGGTTGGGGACCAACTCCATATTAATGCCCATGATTTTGGAATGAGATGTTGGACGAGCAGGTGTCCACATACTTTTGGCCGTGCAGTGTATCAAGGGAATTGAAAGGGAAGGTTCTGATGTGTGTGTGGTGCTGGCCTACATTTATGTCTGGAGATGGTGGCACTGACAGAGAGACAACAGAGGCTGCAGGTTTGCTTAAACAATTGGGTCAGGAGGATTGTTGGAGTGAAGAGGGTAGATATAAGGAGGAAGGATGAACTGATGGAGGAGATTGGTGTGCAGATGAGCTTCACAGGGAAGTTAGTGAAATGCTGGCAGAGATGGGCTGGCCACTTGGTGTAGATGGGGGAAGAGAGAAACGCAAAGAGAGCGGATAGGTTGAAGGAGCAAGGAAGGAGGAAAATAGGTAGATCGCGGTTGAGATGGGAGGATTGTGTGAGGAGGGATATCAGTGAGGTGGGGGTGATTGGAGAGTGGAGAAGGTTGGCTGAGGACAGATGGAGGTGGAGGAGTATCGTAGTCAAGGCAGGGCAGAATCTTGATGCCATCGGACCTCACCCCTTATAAAGGGAAGAGGAGGAGAAGAAGACATCTTCCCCACCAAATCTGCCACACAGATGTCTTTGTCCTTTTGCTGCTGGTACCTGGAAGGTATTCACATGGAGGTGTTTGTGCAGCAATGCTGAGATTTTTAAACGCAGAATTTTTTCTTCAAAGATTAAGTGATCACCTATATGTTAGAAAAACTCAAACAGGGAATTCGCCTGTTAGAAATGCAAACAGGGAATTCTCAAACGGTGAATTCACCTTATGATCACCCTGATGTTAGGAACGCAGGGACAAACTGATGTGCACATCGTGATGATGTCGTCAAGCTTTCGTATGACTCATATACACAAGTACCACAACATCTTTATAGCTAGACGCCATTTACTTATTACACACACACACACACACACACACACACTGGGGTGGAGCTATACAATGGAAAGATTGAAATTGAGAAAAGGAATTGAGAAGGGAAGATGGGAGGAAAGTGAAAGGAGGGGCACGAGCGTGTGTGGAGCGGGGAAGAGAAGGGAGAGAAGATTTGAAGGAGACGTGAGTAAAGTGAGGGAAGGGAAGGGGCAGATATGAAACATAAGTATAGGCAGAGGTCGAAAATTCAGCCATATTTGCATGCGTCATAATTCGATGACTTTGTAAACTAAGCCTCGACTTTTATTTTTTAAAGCATAACCCCCAACTTCAACTAGTCTTAATATCTGAACCTCATGGCTTTTGATATTTCATGACCAGTGATAGAATCACTTCACCACCACACCTCGTCTGACCATGAAAGGACAACAAACTTATGGTGGGAGGATAAGAATTAGCCGTAACATGAAAGTCTGTTGCTTAAACGAGTGTAATAAATAAATAAATAAACGATGCACACAATGAGTCCAAGACCTCCAAGACGTTAGGCCAGTGCTGGAGCATTAACACAACATCATATCTGAGGCACTGGAAAAGATATGCTTCAGAGTTGGGTGTTCACTCCACAGACCATATTATAACCAATGAAGAAATATGTATGTGTGTGTGTGTGTGTGTGTATATATATATTTATATATATATATATATATATATATATATATATATATATATATATATATATATATATATATATATATATATATATATATGTATTAGAACAAGCAATGAAATAGGCAATTATAACAGTTTATGAGCAAACCCTGGAGAAAGGAAAGTTTAAACGGAATGGAAACAGGACATGTAACATCGGGAGAGATGTTTGCGAAGGAAATAGGACACTAGATGTCAATGTACAACAATGAACGTGAAGGAAATGGGACACACTAGATGTCAATGTACAACAATGAACGTGAAGGAAATGGGACACTAGATGTCAATGTACAACAATGAACGTGAAGGAAATGGGACACTAGATGTCAATGTACAACAATGAACGTGAAGGAAATGGGACACACTAGATGTCAATGTACAACAATGAACGTGAAGGAAATGGGACACACTAGATGTCAATGTACAACATTGAACGTGAAGGAAATAGGACACTAGATGTCAATGTACAACAATGAACATGAAGGAAATAGGACACTAGATGTCAATGTACAACAATGAACGTGAAGGAAATGGGACACACTAGATGTCAATGTACAACATTGAACGTGAAGGAAATAGGACACTAGATGTCAATGTACAACAATGAACGTGAAGGAAATAGGACA
>NC_140971.1:59212852-59335352 GCF_056783735.1 Eptatretus burgeri
CTCGTCTGCCGGCATCAGTTGGTAGGTTGTTAAAGATCCCACATGATGTTCTTCACGACGAGTGGGCAAGCTATTGCAGACACCCTGAGCAAATAAATATCTGCACTGACTTCCCACGTCGGAGTGGCGATCCATCCAGGATTGTGCTCCCGAGCCAATGAAACTGCCTCGGCAGTCCGATGCACCTGAAGGCATGAGGAGCATCCATCTGTAATGGCATATGACAATAGAAGACAGCCAGCTTAATGTAAGTCTCTGTCAAAAGACGTCACAATGTTACTTGGACCGGATAGAACACTGAAAATTGCACAAATATGCGTTGAATTATCTGTACTTACTGGACCACTCTGCTCTCCGATATTGGCCATGACAAACCCACCAAAACGCACAGACTGTCCCTTTCTATCCACAAACAACTGAACGTGTGTCTGTGGAAGAGCCAGTTAGATGTCTTATGTTATTGTTGTTTATACCAGTGTGCTGGTTCATGACAGAGATGTTGGGGGCGTGTGTGTGTGTGTGTGTGTGTGTGTGTGTGTGTGTGTGTGTGTGTGTGTGTGTGTGTGTGTGTATGTATATATATATATATATATATATATATATATATATATATATATATATATATATATATATATATGTACTGTATGTACATACATACTGAGAGTGGGACAGGACAAGCAGATCTAATGTTTGAGATAGAAAGAGTGGAAAGGCCGACAGGTAGACAGTGATTTTAACACAAGGTGATGAGTTGATGAACTTTACGACGAGTTGATGATTTTAACACAGATTCGTTCACCAGTCTTCGTTTTGTCGTGCGCAACCTGTTGATTTAACGGCTAAAACGTGGCGGGAACAAGAAATGGACATAGAACGTCCAATATAGATAGATAACAACAACAATGGTGGTGGTGGGAGGAGTCTTTCATGCAAGACTGATTGAGAGGACACGACTTCCAAGAAGTTTTGAGCAACCTTAGATGCTGTTGCATGTTCGGTCGTGACACGCGGGTAGACCATGATTGATGGTGTTGCTGAAGTGTTGCAAAACACCCGGCCAAGACAGACCAGATAAGGTGGAGTGCATGGTTCAAATGAAGAACTCCTTGAAATGACATTTTGCTGCCTTGGGTGGCGGTTTGGAACGCACGTTATTTTTGAGGCCACTGCGGTTACCGGGACACATTGCTTCGTTTTCACAGGGAGACCACAGGGTAGACAAAGTCACAGCCAATAAAAGCTCTGAGCTTTAACCCATTGTGAGAAGATAAAACCCAACAGAAATTTAAAGCGAGGGGCTAACCTCTCCGTCTGGTGGCTACAGATAAACAGGACGAGTTTGCTGCCTTATATATTAATATGAGTTGAACAGCATTCATCGAGACCTCACCATGTTTATTGACCCGTGGGCCCCTCAACAGGGTTTCAAATGCTGATGCATTAGATGTGGGAAGAAATAACTCGTTGGGACGAAGGGAGTGCTGTTGAGCAGAAATTCGAGAGAACTTGAGCGGCGTTGAGCTCTTGATCTCCTTCCGAATCTTTATTAGCTAATTTGTAAGCCTGGTGTTGGCTTCACGGTTAAGATCTTCGGGTCTTAAGGTCTTGAGTTCGAGCTCCTGTCTCTGCCGTTGAATTAACACCAGGTGGGGTTGACTCAGCCTGTCATCCTTCTGAGGTTGGCGAAATGAGTATCAGTGTACTGGTAATGGAGGGCACTGCATCAGGGGCACAGAAAATGAGGGAACCACTTAGCTCGGTACTTACTAATTTGCATTCTTGCCTGGAAGAGCAGGCAGGGTAATTAATGATTACTTTCATGGGTTCTTAGTGCTTGGTTTATCCCAGAGATCCCTTACTGTGTATATTTAAATTAATAGTGCCAATCAATTAGATGTGAAAATATGAAAAAAAAAAACATCAAGATGCACCACATCATAAAGATGAGATTCTTCATGATATCCATCGAAGATAAAGGTGTGTATGTGTGTGTGTGTGTGTGTGTGTGTGTGTGTGTGTGTGTGTGTGTGTGTGTGTGTGTGTGTGTTAGGTCGACGCAAGAGATGGATTCCCAAGGATTGTCACTCTCCCACCTGTTGCAGGTTTGTGTATAGTCTCTCTATTTAAGACAATATTACTTCTGGTCTTGCCCCTCATACCCATATCCTACCTCTGCCCTCCTTTAGCTACACCATGTCGAATGCATTCCTCTAGAAATCCTCACCTGCTCACATAACCCTTTCCAAATCCAGACATGTTGTCCACCTGCATTCTGCATTAATTCACACCCTTACTCTCCTGATTGTGGAATCGTCTTCCCATGTCCATCGTCTCGTCCCCCTAACTTCAGTCTTTCAAATGCGCTGTCCTTCACACTATCTCATGCACTCACCCATGCACATCCGTGATCTTTCCCACACTCACTCATTCCTTCACACTCTATGCCTCTCTGCACCATTGCTATTCGTTTTTGTGTTATTCCTCTTTACATATGTAGTCCTACTTCTGTCCCCCCTCCCCCCATACCATGTTGGAGTTTGTAAATCGACCGTTCTTTGTGATTTATTTCCTCGATGAGCCTCGACCCTTATATATATATAAAAGAACAAAAGCTTCCTTTACCCTTCACCATCATTATGAATAAACCTGGTGTTGGCTTAATGGCTAGTGTGGTAGATTTGCGATTCTTTAAGGTCCTAAGTTTGAATCTTGCTTAGCCATTGAATTAATACTAGATGGGGTTGACTCAGCCTGTCATCCTTCTGAAGTCAATGAAATGAGTGCCCGCCTGCTGGGATGATTGAGCCATTTGAGTATCCTGTGTTGGACTGGTGACCTGTCCAAGATTGTGTCCAATCACCCAGGAGACTGCTTTGGCAGCACTGATGCTCTGTACAGTCTGGTCCAAATGGATAGATCTTTATGTCCTTTCTTTCTTATTCCTTTTAATGTTGGAGGCATCATGAGACTGTTAGTACTCTCTTTAACCGAAACCGTTTTAGCAACATTGGATATGGATCAGGGCCACTGAGAGGTCATTTGTGTCCACTCGTTGACTAAAAATGCAAGCAGTTGCCACCCCCCCCCCAACCTTGACATCTTAGATTTTAGCGAAAATACTACTTTGCAAGATTTTCACAGAGCAAAATTATGAATCACTTCACAAAAATCAGCTCTTGGTGCCAGCTCACTTCGGATATTCAAGAGCACAAGGTCGATCAATCTGTCCTGAGTCATAAACTTATCAAAACCCCCTCGTGCTCCTGTTCGAGGCTTTTTGATAAGTTTATGTTTGCTGAATGGTCACTCACCGGATGCAGCTTTGACTGGCAAGGTACCAAAAAATTCCAAAGTGCTGTTCAGATTTTCCCGAAAATTTCCTCCCATTCAAAGCACACAATCTTGTTCGCAATACACGATGGACGACGCGCTCTTGAATTGGCAAAATGTATCGTCTTTCAATGGAGTGTTTCTTCACTTGACTTGGATGCAAACACATCTTCAGTTGCAAAATTGGGACTGACAGGATAGCTGAGAGGTGTATGCGCTCGCCTCTGAGCTGCCTCCCCTGGGTTAGAATCCCGACCTAGTTATAAACTGCCACTCTGGTTATTCGCACGCAGGGTGAAGAATCAATGTGTGCACCCTCCATCGGATGGACGTTAACTCTGAGGACACAGATGCCAGCACCGGTCGTTGCTGGACCTTAAAGATCCCACGGAGTCCATCGCGAAGAGTAGGCGAGTTATAGCCGGCACCGAAACAAAGTGAATATTCCTGCCACTTTCAGTCAAACGTCAGCCTTGTGCAGCCGATTCCTGAAAGGGATAGGCCAAAACAATTCCTCAGCTGACCCAACAACAAGGTGGGAATAACTGGGACCTTAAAAGTGGTGGTAGTAGAGGTAGTCGAGGCAAAATTAGCATCTGCGTTTCGAACATCTGCCTCAGATAAACCCAGCTAACTATCCCAAAAGCTGAGCAGTTGTTCGATATTTTGAGCAGCAGTGTAATCAGTCTAATTGGTTGTTCATCCCGCAATTAAAAGAGTCCATAATGGTGTTGAACAAAGTTCGTTTGAACCTTGTCAATCCTCCATTTCATTGCCTTGTTCAGGTAACGGCTCACCTGTCAATCCGTCATGGAATTTTATTCTTTTGCTCATTTCCTTTTTACGGTTTGAGTGCTCCAGTGGGAATTTTTTTAAATGCCAATTACACTGGTACCATGCTTGGAGCCATTCAAAATGGAAGTCCAGTTGTTGCGCATTCTCTTCGGTTCACGCAACAGACTTACCAGATTCAACTTCACTCGTAGCACTTCTTGCTGGAATCACTTGATTTCTGTGACCGATGGCCATCGGAATCTTCAACCAGAGTGTGAGATAACAGCGATGGTTAACACGTGAAGACGAGTGAGTAACACTCATGCTGCAGTAGAAACACTCCTTTGGTTGGCTCTGAGCCCCTTGGGTGTTTCCGTGCCCCAGGGATATAAACAGCCCTCTAGGTGGCTTACGGTTTGATGAAGGACAGGCATTGCAATAAAAACTTAAGTAAACGAGTGAGATGAATGCACTCTTGGAGTGTGAACACGTTCACATCCAAAGAAGCAATGAAACGTTTCGGGCAACCAAAGATGGCCATGAAAAAAGGTTTGCCAAAAATGAATAAAACTGCGTTTGGCGAATACAGACTCACCTCCTCTTCATCAAAAGACACCGAGGGATCTCTAATGGCCAGCGACTAATGTAAGTAGTTTGGACACCCGGCTTGACATCCATCTGATGCAATGCACCGTCTGCAAAGGATGAATCCCGCAGTGTATAGTTGGGTCGAGAATCAAACACAGCTCGAGCAAAGGAGCATATTATGTGTATTTGTGTCTGTGTATATTTTGTCGCCCTTCCTACAGAAAGAGAAGATCGATTGTTCTTCTTACAATCGCACACCGTTCCTTCATTTCTGAGCCAATCCTCTTCAAATTTGAAATTGAGATACCTTGGTCCAACACATCCTAAATCCTTGTTTTATTTTTTTCTCGTTTTAGGACGCTGTTAAGATGATGTGGGATCAAAGGTGAAGCACTAAAAATCACACATGTCGCCTTGCCCCTTGTATTTGAGTTGACAGAGATGACCTTTGGTGCATGAGATGCTTTTTCCAGCAGTCCCTTTTGGTCAGGTCAGGTCAGGTATGGGAGCATGTGCCAGAACAGCACGTCGCTGCGTCCACTTTCCGCCGGTACTCCAGGGGCCTCCGTCTGGCCTTCCCCCAGGCAGATGCCAGGCCCATCCCGATCTCCTTGAGATGCTGGTCAACCTGCTACAACCACGAGGCACGTGGTCGGCCCATTGGCCTCCTCCACTCACGAAACTCCCTCGCTGAGAGAATCTGGTGAGCAGGATCAGCGTCAGGAAAATGAGCCACATGTCCATACAGCCGCAACTGACGCTCACGGACCATGCAGGTAACAAATCTCATCCGAGTCTCTCTCTGCAACCGTTCGTTGGACACAAAATCTGATCAGCGATAGCCAAGGATTCTCCGAAGAGACCTGGTACCAAAGGAATTAAGTCTCCGTCTCAGATCCTTAGTCAGAGTCCAAGTCTCACATCCATAGAGCAAGACTGGAAGCACCAAGGGTCAGCTTGATTGGAGGGTCAGCAACAGGGATTGTAACAAACTTGACGTCCAACTCGACAGCTGGGGGATCAGCCTGGTACAACCGCTCAAAGTAACCGGCCCAGCGGGCCTTCACTTCAGACTCCTCTGTTAAGAGCCTACCACTCTCTGCTCTAACTGCAGTGCTCCGAGGGATGGGCTTGGATGAACGTAATGCGCGAATTCCCCTGGAAGCAGGACGAGAATCACCTGTCCACAGGTGCTGCTCTACCCCCTCACAGATTCCCCGCACATAGGCCTCCTTGTCCACCCTTAGTGCACGTACAGTTTTACGCCTCAGCTCCCTGAACAGCTCAGCTCTGCCATTCAGCCTGGCCATGCGACTCTGGTCAATGGTATCCAGTGTCCCTTGAGAGACACAATTCTTCTTTGCCCTGCGGTGAGTTCCAAGACATCCACCGGCAACATCAAGGACGGTGGTCTTGAAGGCGCTCCACAACTCTTCAGGACCCCCCAAAGCACCCAGACACCCCAAATGTCCACTCAGCCTGTTCGCAAACTCCTCAGCTACCCTCTCATCCTTGAGCTTGCCAACATCCAGCCTTGGCTGGGATGGTAGGCCGAGGCTCCAGGATTTAAGCTGCAGCTTTAGAGTTGCTACAACAAGCCAGTGGTCAGTATTGAGGAACTGATCACTCTGCTAGACCCTGCAGTTCTGGATCATCCTCCAGCGACCGTCAACGAGGACATGGTCAATCTCCTTTGCCACACCGCCAGCGTTGGAATACCAAGTCCAGCGATGAGCTTTTGGGCGCTGAAACCTTGAACCGGCCACCCTAAGTCCATGACTTCTTGCAAAGTCAAGGAACTTAGTGTTATTCTGGTTCATAGTTCCTGACCCATGGGGACCAACACATGTCTCATAACCATCCCTATCAGTTCCAGTCGATGCATTGAAATCCCCCAAGACTAGAAGTGTATCTCGTCTGGGACACTGATCAACCACAGACTCGAGCGTGGCATAGAATGTGTTCTTCACGGTGAGGTCACTCATCTCAGTTGGAGCATAAACAGAGACCAGGGAAATGACACCTAAGGAGTGACGAATCCTTAGTCTCATAATACGCTCGTTGACTGGTGTTACCTCAATTATCACTGGAGTCAGCTTATTGGACACAACTGCAGCAACTCCTTGAGTATGGTAACATCAGAGCGACCAGACCAATAGTAGGTGTAACCACCCACCATTATCTCGCCGCAATCCAGTCTCCGAACCTCAGAGAGAGCTGCAATCCCGATGTCCAAACGCTTGAGCTCAGATGATAACAGAGACAGCTGATCATCCTCCCTTAGGGATAGGACATTCCAGGCACCCACCCGAAGGGACCGCCTCAGGTTAACCCCAGGAGACTGCAGTCTGGTGGACGACACCTCATTGGGATACACAGAAAAATGTCTGATTATAACAGTTTTCAGGATTATACAGGAGTTAAAGGTGAAAATCAGTTGCAAAAATGGGGTTTTTTGATGCGCCGTGCAGTCCATCTATATTACAACCAAATACAGCCTGGATAGAAAAAACATAACACCTCAAGTCCACTCTTCCAATATCAGACATTCAATCTGCTTGTCCTGTCCCACTCTCAGCAGGTATGTATGTACATAGAGTATATATGTATATATTGTTGCGATTCTGGAAACCGCATCCCGCCAACACCAATAGCAGCCAACATGCAGTGGTCCCCAGACAGTTATTTCATTAATGTACGTTCAGATAGTCCCTTCCTTCTTGTTTCATGGGACAAAAGGGACAGTGTGTTGTGTAAATCTCATAGTTAGGTCTGATTAAATCTCTGAACTCATTTCTATTCTTTTATCTCTATTCCTCAGGGGAAATCCAAGCAAAGGATCTTCGCGTGAGCCAGCAGGCGCTACACTCAGACACCCATTGGTAAAAAAACGCAGTCACGTGCCTGTACTGTGGAACATGGGTCCTCGCGAAAGCCAGGAGGCATTACGCTCGGACTACCATTTGTAAAAACCACAGCCACGCCCTTCGCATAAGAATGAGTCCTCACAGAAGACCAAGGTCAGCAGTAGAAGCCAACAATAAACGCCAGCGCTGCACGGAGCATGTGCAGTGCAATGATATCCCCCCGCCCACTGTTCAGGCGACTACAAGCATAACCAACACAACCATGTCGCTGCAGGAATGCCGTGCCGAGGAAATAGATGGAGCAGCACACCAAGTGCTAACAAATTGCAGTATGCACCTTCTTCAATCCAAATCTCCATCTATATCCAATCCTTTCCCTCAATTCCCTGACACAGATCAGGGCTGGCACCGTGCACACGACACCGCCTTTGATAAATGATCACGTGCTTAATGGCGGCGGACCCACGTGCAGTCCCAGGATAATTTATTATCACACACGGAGCAGGGCACGAATGGCACACATCATGTTCAGGTCTGCGCATGTATTACCATAGCATCTTATCCTCGGTCTTCGCCGATCATCAAGGCCGTAAGGCCGTAGGTGTCTCCTGCAGATGGCGAGCCATCGCTCGCCTCTCCACCGGCGAGGCTGTAGTCAGGCAGAGGCGCGCTGTGCGGCTCGGGCCGCATGGCTTACAGACAGGCAGCACATTGACCGGCGCTGACCGCTGGGCACTGTGCATGGCACGGGAGTTCGGTGCAGGGTGATTCGTGTCACGGTGCTCGGAGCGAGACAATTCCGCAGCTTGGAACCATCTGGCCGGAAGTAAAGTAGAGCTGCTTCCGATCATGGTGGCCGGCCCGTGTACTGGTCGGGGTCCAATCGGAGCACCCGATTCGGATGACGACACATCGCTTTGGGTCGTCGCCCCCGCCCGCACCACCGGATATATAAAAGGACGAGTCAAGGGGCGGTCGTGTGTGTTGTTCCTACTCACCGCTCCTGTCTGCTCGTTTCTGTCGGCTCGTCCTGGGCTAGTGTTCGTCTTTCCTGCTAGTGGGTTTCAGCTCCAGATCCAGTTCCAGCTCGAGTGCCAGTTGTTGTCGTCGTTCCTCTGCACCGATCCTGTCTGCTCATTCCTGTCAGCTCGTCCTGCTCGTCTTGGTATCTGGGATTGACAACTTACCCATTCACCTGCTGGCCCTACCCCTTCATCACTGCCTTGCCGCTGACTCCACCCATCCACCCATTGCTCCGGACTCCACCTTCCGACTCTGCCCAAAGTCCTTCCTTTATGCCTGTCGGGCCGCACCCATTCTCTGGATCGACGCACCAGCTGTCAGGGAGGTATCGCCCAGTGGAGCATCACTCCAAAACGTATTGGTGGCACGGTCGGGTAATCGTGCATGGTATTGAGAGACCGTCATGGCATCTGTCCTCTCTTAAGTTGAGATTGTACAATAATTATATTGGGATAACTCTGCTTTGTGTCTGCTTTTGTAAGTTGCTTGTTTGTTATCACCACACACTTCTCTTACTATCTCTGCACACACACCACAATAAAAGCTATATTCACTGTGCCACATATCTTTCCTTTCCTGCGTGGGTCTCATAGCTAGGTCTATTAACTGCCTGTTAATAAATACTTTGTAGAAATGTTCCCAGCTCGTTTTTGTCTTTTCTTTCATTGATCCAGCATGGTCCATATCCTTACCGAGCCGGACTTTATTCCCAACGATCCGTTCCTTTTAGCACATACGTCCTCGGCAGTGTCGCTTGGCTGCATCTGATCTGGTAAAGTGATCTGGTTCGGACAAGGCATACGGAGGGAGTGTCCCCCGGTAATTAGATCACGTGATTGTTCTTTTTTTAGGAACCAGATAAACTAGACGGAGGACCCTAAGTCACGTGGTTGAGTTATTGGCGTTCACGGTCGTTAGCGACCCGCCGCGTCACGTAATTATCTGTGTGCGACGGCTTGCAATTCCGGGGAGTCGGGTGGGAACCCGAGATAGCTTCCCCCCCCCCCCCCCCGGTGGTCTTCTCGCCCGACCCCTGGCCCGCAACAATGTATATATATATATATATATATATATATATATATATATATATATATATATATATATATATATATATATATATATATATATTGTTGCGGTTCTGCAAAACCACATGCCTCTAAAGCAATGGCACCCATCATGCAATTATTTCGTTAGTCTTCATGCAGTTAGATCTTCCCCTCATGTCTAGTGGGTTAACGGGATGAAGTTTGTTGTGTGGGTCTTATAGCTAGGTCTATTAACTATATTTCTATCTTCAATTCTGATTTATATTCCAACCCTTTCCTTTTAGCCATGGTCTAAATCAAGCAAGGAAGCACACATGCCATGATATGAATAGCAAACACACCATGCAGCCTCCCCCGAGAGAATCAACATAAGAACAAATATTATTTACAGTACGGACATGGCGCGCAATTTAATTCAAATCTGCGCGCCAATTTCCATTCGGCATCTCACCTGACTCACCCCTCGCTCAACAAAAATTCACCACTTCGACTGCCAACACCTCCCGCACACGGGAAAAATGTTCCCGCACCTCCTGGTACCTCTGTATCAATACAATCCGCCACTAAACAGAGGCGTGCTGCACGGCTCAGGCTGTACTTGGACTGTGTGATGCTAGAACGAGCAACGGACATTAATGGTGCCGGTCGGATCTCGCCAGGAATGTTCTGAGTGAGCACGTGGGATTAATGCAGCCCTTGTCCAGTCAACAGGGTGCGGCAGGACGGGCGGCAAGGAGGGGTCGCGGGAAGAGCATCCAGGAGTTTGGTACGGAGCTCAGGGCCATGTCACACTGCACGTGTGAATGAGACTGCTTCCGGCACCAGGAGCCTGGCAGGGCATGGCTTGGGCTGCTGTGGCCCAATAGAGAAGCAGAATTTGGGTCACAGAGCATTGCTTCGGGTCGTCACCACACCCTTCACCTGGGGCTTATAAAAGGCCGATCGCGGAGCCGTTCGCCCTCTTCTTCACCCTCTTCTTCATTGCTCCTCGTTGCCTCTGCCCGTCACTGGCTCTTCACTCGCGGTTGGTGTGCGACTGAGACATGCTTATTCCAGAGGACCAGTGTGGAGCTCACTTTGCCACGAGCCCCGGCAAAGTGATTAAGCTGGAGATACGCACCAACTCTCGAGGTGGGAATGCTCAAGTATAGTGTCCCACGGAGGTACACGCTACACAAGCAGACCTATGCATGACTAGGTTTGGGATATATTTCCTCACGCATATTCTTTCCTCTCTCTCTTTCCACCCCTCTATCTCGTTCCCTTTAGACACACAAAAGAGCATCCATTACTGACTTGCAATCACAGTTTCCTCTGGCATGACACCGCACCACTCATATTGCACGACACCACACCTCCCACTCCCACTCCTGAGACAGTATTTCTCCCCCCCCCCCCTTTCCTCCCATTGGTTGGCCGACCTCACCAGGTATTGCGAGGCCATTTATCCTCATTTGCTCTCTTTCTTTCATGTGTGTGCATGTGATTGCGCCTGTCGTAGCAAAAGTTAATATTGTAGAAGTGATAACGGGAGAAGTCTGTGCTCTGTCTGCTTTTTAAAAATCGCTTGCCCATTTGTCACACCCCACAAATTCCTTGCTTTCCCTGCTGTACATTCGAATAAACCCAATTTACTATGCCACATACTTTACCTCGCTTGAATGTAAATAGATGCTTGTATCGAAATGTTCCCAGCTTGTTTTCATCTTTTCCTTCATTGGTCCAGCATGTTTCATATTCTTGCTTAGCCGGGACATTATTGACCAATGATCTGTTTTTATAGCCGGTACGTCCTTGGGCAGTTATGCTAGGCTGCATCTGATCCGGGAAGGTGATCCGGTTTGAATAAGGCGCACCGAGGGCGTGTCCCCCAGTAATTAGATCACGTGACCATTAGGTAAACGGTATGTATTACACGGAGGACCCTGAGTCACGTGGTCGAGTTATTGATGTTCACGGTCAATTAGCGACCCGCCGCATCACGAAGTTAGTTATGCATCACGATGGCCTGTGATTTCAGAGAGTCTGGTGGGAACCCGAGGTAGCTTCACCCCCCCCCCACCATGGTCTTCTCACCTCCGACCCCCTGTCCACAACAATATGTATATATATATATATATATATATATATAAAATTTATTTTTTTATATAAATATATAAAAATAAATACACACAGACCCCCAACATCTCTGTCATGAAGCAGCACACCAGTATTTACAACAACATAAGATATTCAACTGGCTCTTCCACAGACACAGCTCCTTCAGAGTGAAGCAGGTAAACATTCGTCTGGTGTCTTAATTTCGATTTCACAGGGGTCAAAGGTCAAATATGGTAATGTAATCAAGGTTTTGGCCTGCCAATCCTTTGTACTTTAACCAATGAAGACAAGAAAGACCGAGCACAGATTTTGCAACAGCCCTGAAAACAAAAAGCAGGTAGGTATTTGACATGTCTCATTTTCAATTTCACAGGAGTCAGTTTAAAAATAGCCACAACATTAAGGGTTGAGCCTTGCTGTCCTTTCAGACTATAGCTAGTAAACCCCAACCCTCCAGAAAGGTAAACATAGGTCTTGTGTCTTGCTTTTGATTCGATTGGGGTAAAAGTGTATGAAGGCAATTTGGGAAAGGCATTACATTCACTTGTGAATGTCTACAGTATGAGTCAAAATTCCATATTTTGTGTTTAAAAAAATTGATATTGTTAAAGGGAAAGGGAGGTGGTGGGGGAGGCGGGAGGGTGGGGTGAGTCCATAGTTATAAGGTGTTAAGAAACTAGCTTGGTCCTTGTGCTAGAGTAGCTTTGATATGTCTGTATTAGGGACCTGTCAGAGGTAAGACTTACGTAATATTTGCAGCAACAAAGGCAATTATTGTAATCTTAGAGCAGAATAGGGTAAGGTTGTATTGTGTAAGACCTTTTGTACAGGTGAGACCAGGTGAAGGATTTGTGGGTACAAAGGCACATGGAAAGCACTGTGTGTGTGTATGTATACATGCACAACTACACAACTACACACACACACACACACACACACACACACACACACACACACACACACACACACACACACACACACACACACACACACACACACACGACCTTTTGTGCATAAGGTGCTTTTTCATACTAGCGGGGTGTGCTTACACGTTGTTTAAGGATATGAACCGTGCATCCCCATTGTCTCGGGTCGCTCAAATGCATTTGATTTTTCATTACCTCCACCACTAAAGGTGAAGGAGGTTATGTTTTAACCACTTTCTGTCTGTTTGTTTGTTTGTGTACAGGATATCTCAAAAAGTTGTGGATGGCTCTGGATGAAATTTTGTGGACAGGTTCGGTGTGTGACAAGGACCAATTGATTTGATTTTTGTGAACATCCAGATCCGAATCCGACTACTAAAATTTTTTAAGTGATTCTTCACCATTGAGAGATAGGGCTAAAAACGATATCTAGCACGATATGTCAAAAAGTTGTCGATGGATTCAGATGAAACTTGGTGGACACGTTGGGTGTGTGGCAAGGAAGAATTGCTTCGATTTTGGTGAAGATCCGAATCCACATGCGACCACTCAAATTTTTAAAGTAATTCTTCACCATTGAGAGATAGTGCTCAAAAACGATATATTGCATGATATTAAAAAAATGTATTTGGCCAGTTATGTTCTCGAGGTTCGGGCATTACAGGGCTGATGTTTGTGCTCTACCGAGTGCCCTTCTCGTTCCCAATGTGATCACTCATTTCCGGTCATGTGCCGGTGCACGAGGTCAATGGAGGAGTGTTTTTATTTTGCCAAACCGAAAACAAATAAACGTCAAATGGCATCATTGACGGTCTGCTCTGCTCTTTTTATTATCTACTTGTGATCTTGTGTACATGTGGCGGTGGGTGGGTGTGTGAGTTTGTTGTTTTTGTTTTGTTTCCGTGGCATGAACATGGCTAGTTTCATGTTCGGGTTGGACGTGATGACATGTCGGTTGTGTGATTGGTTGAGTTTTCGTGAGGTGTTATGCATATGTGGGTGTGGTGTTGGGGGACTGAGTGCTGTTGTTTGCTCACGTTATACAGCTGCTTGCATTTTGTAAGCTGGTACTCATTTTGCCGACCTCAGAAGGATGACAGGCTGAGTCAACCCATCCGGTTTTTTTTCAATGGCGTGAAAGGGGCTCAAACTCAAGACCCATATATTTTAAGTCAGCCACCTTAACTATTCAGCCAACACCATGCGTACGTGCCACAGTGCAAATGCTTTACTGACCCCTGATGCAGACCAGGGTGATTATTAGTCATAGCCCAAAATATTGGCCAAACCTCCCCCACTATCCCCTCACCCCACTCCAGGCTGCTTCCGAAGGGAGAGAGTGTTTCTTGTCCCATGAAATATGCAACATATAAAAGTGTGCTATCATTACTATGATTACTTAGTAATTAAATTCCTAATAACTACGATTACTTATTAATTAGCAATATTTATTACTTATTAATTAGCCTGATTCTTGTTGTACCTGTCTTTTATGACTTCACACACCGGTGTCACTGATGACGATTTGTGCTCCTCCCTTCCTTCTCACCATTGGTCTGCATCCCAACAAGTGGGTGGGACCAACCCCCTCCAAAAAATTTCACCTGATTTTGCAAGGCATCACCATCCCAAAGTGATGACGATCATTTTGCCAAATGATGCCTGGTGGCCTGTCAGAATGCTTTAAAGAACATTTAAGACATACACATTAAATAAAAGGTCAGAAGGGACGGAAATTTTTAGACACAGACCGGACGTGGACGTCATCTGTCGAGACATCATCGCAACACTTGTCTAACATCACATTTCATCACCTAAAAACACTCATTAAGGAGATAACTTCACCAATATTAAACATCTTTAACCCCCTATGATTCATTCCCACAACAATATCAATACTTAAAGACACCATAGATCAGAAACAAAGACATTGAATCACTTGTACTTGCTTCCTTTCTAATGCATAAAGTCTGGTCTCCGACTGTTTTAAAAGCCCATTGTACTTGCATTCTGCAAACAGCTAAATGACTCAAGTAAATCAAGAATTAGTTATGACAATGAGCTCTTTCATGAAGAGTTTACAGCTATAGCAATTTTGATGTAAACATTGCAAAAGTTATAAAATAAGAGGCGGAAGAGATTCTTGTTACCGTTGCCGAGCAAACAGTTCCAGTGTCAGCTCCATTGTCTTGGGTTACGTGACCCGCAATGAGCATACTGAGTCTGCACCGACGGACATTTATTCGTGGGTATTTTCATTTACGGAAATATTCTGACTATTTTGTGATTTTTCCTGAGATATTGGCTTTGAGTTTGATCAGTATACAACGTTTTAGCTTCTGCGCCACTTAGAAGGTACTAAAAAATATATCAGTGAGTGAGTGAGTGAGTCAGTGGTTGGAGCTTTATGTATAAGATATATATGCACATAGAATGTACCCGAGTGGTTGCTTGCAGTGTGCCAGCATACCTTACTGATAAATATATTGTTGCGGTTCTCGGAACCGCGTGCATCCAAGAGATAGTGGTCCCAAGACAGTTATTCCATTAATATACGTGTAGATAGTCCCTTCCCTTTTGTCTGGCGGGACAACGGGACGTGCGTTGCGAGGATCTCATAAGTAGGTTTGCTTATCATTACGGACGTCATTCCTACTCTTCTTTTCTGCTTATTTCTGAGGTAAATCTGAATTTGGGTCCTCGCGGAGGCAAACACATGCAGCACGGCTGCGAGGAAACCACGGTACCCTCGCAATAACGGCACCGCACGAGCATCAACAGGGCAGAGCTCCCATCCTCAATCGATCCCTCAACCCAACTTTTGCGGCGAGTTATACAATATGCTCGGCAGCTCGAGGTGATCGACTCCAGCTTCCGAAGATCTGGGGGGAGATTTCTGGTTGCATTGAAAAGGCGTACGAATGAATATCTCTTAAGAGGCTGTACGGATGGTGTTTTGCACAACACAGAAGCAAATGACCCAATATCGGCAAGAGCATGGCAAGTAGCTTGGTGCCAATAGCTACATCGTCAGAGGCCGATAATGGGAAAACGACAACGACGCCACGTTGTGCATGATACGGGTGGCACATACTTTTCAACCCATTTCTGAACTAATTATATTGATCGGGTTTCGCCCTGCCCACACGATAGCAGAATCGGGCGAAAGCGAGCGCTGGCCACGTGCGTAATGGTGGATCCACGCGCACTGTACGGAATGTGCTCGACGGCACGAATGTACCACCCGCGACACTTTGTTATCGTACAGAGAAGGGCACGAATGGACACATCTTACTGTCTGTGCATGGGTTCACCATAACATCATACCTTCGGTCCTCGCTGGCGGCTGCGGATGTTCCCCACGGACGGCGAACGTCTTCTCGCCTCTACGGCCAGCGAAGCTGCGATCAGGCGGAGGCATGCTGTACAGCTCGGGCCACGTGGCGCACACGGAGTAGGCACATTGACCAGCACTGGTCGGAGTGCCCGAGCAGGCATGTAAGACCGACGCCACTCTCGGCCGGTCGTCAGGGCATGGCCTGGGGGTTCGTGCAAGGCAATTCATGGCGTGGAGTTTGGTATGGGCGATTTGTGTCATGTCGTGTGGTCGGGCGGGATATTTTTGTGGCTTGGGGTCATCTTGCTGGAAATGGTATGTTGCGGTTTCCGGCCTTCACGGCCGGGCCGCACAGGGGGTCGGGGCCAATCAGAGCGCCCAATTCGGGTGACGACACAGCGTTTCGGGGTGGCCCCCCACCCCGGCCTCCTCTTCTCTGCCCACATGATTCTGACTCCACCCACCCACCTGGTCCCGCCAACCACTCCGTCCACTCGCTCTGGACTCCACCCTCCCAACTCGAGCCCCTCCTTCACACCCACGGTCTTGACGCGAGCTGCCCGAAGCAAGAGATGATGCTCCAGCTGTCAGGGGGGTACCGCACCACGGAGCATTCCCCCCAAATGTATTGGTAGTGCGTTTGGGAAATCAATTATACAAAGGTACCGAGAGACCGTAGCTTCAACTCCTATCCTGTCTTGTTGCAATACCTCTTCTTCATCGGATTTTCTGTGTGTGTGTGTGTGTGTGTGTGTGTGTGTGTGTGTGTGTGTGTGTGTCCTGGCACCTGTCCACATAAGTAAGACTGCAGAAGATTATTAACATTATTTTTATTATTATTTTCAGGTTCAGTCTGCTCTGTGTCCGCTTTTATAAGTTGCTGTAAATTGCTGCACTTCTCACATTTCTTGCTTTCCCTGCAAAAGACACCCCAATATATTTATTCCCTCTACCACATACCTTTCCTCACCCCATTGTTAATAAATTATTATTAGAAATGTTCCATGCTCGTTTTTGTCTTTTCTTTCATTGATCCAGCATGGTCCGAATCCTAGCTTAGCCGGGACTTCATTCCCAATGATCCTTTCCTTTTAGCCGGTACGTCCTTGGCAGTGTCGCTCGGCTGCATCCGATCCGGTAAAGTGATCCGGTCCGGTAAAGTGATCCAGTTCGGACAAGGTGTACTGAGGGCGTTCCCTTGTAATTAAATGACGTGGTTAATTAGATAACCTGGTCAACCCAAAGACGGGAGGACCCGAGGACACGCGGTTGAGTTATTGGCGTCCATGGTCGGTTAACAACCCGCCGCGTCACGGAATTATCCGTGTGCGACGGTCGACAATTCCGGGGAATCTGGTGGGAGCCGAGATAGCTTTCCTCCCATAGTGGTCTTCTCATCTGACCCCCAGCCCACATCAATATTATGTAGTTGTGGAAATGATTCCCAGTGGGTTAAAGATGTTTCATATAGTGTAGTTATTTCCTTAATGGGTGTCTCTGCACAAGCGCAAAAGTAATTAAATGTGATATCAGGTATGTGTCGCTTATGTAATAGTTAGACACCGTCAACCTATCCAAATGTAGGTGTCTAAAATAATTATCAACCAATTTGACCTCCTTTTTAATGCTTATGCCTCTCTTATCTGTTGTTTACGTGTCTTCTTTTTGGCCTGGATTGGCCCTAACTGCAAGTTTGTCTTTCCATGCCTGTTGCCTTGCCCATTGCCTGCCACCCTTGTCAAGCCCTCCCCAAGGACTGTTCATCATCATTTGATCGTTGATGACTAAGAACCATTTTTTGGGCCTACTGTCAAGGATCTCGCTGAAGGACACTTTTGGAAGACAAGCGTGAAGACCAGCATGAGGATTGTATATAGTGTATAATGTTTGAGCCCACCTGGTTATGTGTGTATAATTGAATTTAGAACTGTGTAGATACAGCATGTGCATGGAGTGAATGTGTAGGTTTAGTTGCACAACGCATTAGGTTTCATTATTTTTCTTCATGGGGTATGAAACTTTTCCTGGACAAACAAATATCACTCTCAGGGATCTGATAGGTAATGTTGGTTAAAGGGAACTACACCAAATATGTACTGGATCCGGCAGACTCGGGTCGAATCTGGTACGGGGGAGGGGGTAGTGTTGCAGTTTGAGAAAGATCCCACAGAGTAACATTCAACATGTAAAATAACCCTGGAGTTGAGATATTTCCATAGTGATTCTGTTTAGTTGGTTTACCCATTCCTTCGTATCAGTGTACAGGGAAATATAGTGTGATTGCAGTTAGAACCTTCCCCATTGTTCTCTTCCTCATCCTCAAGCACTCATTCTCCAACTCTGTATTCAAATCTCATTCCCAAACACTCATACTCAAACACCCATCCTCAAACCCTCATTTTCCGACATTTTCATCATCACTGTTTTCGGTCATGCCATCATATAACATTGCAAATCATCACCATGCTAAATACATTCTGGCTCGAATAATGCATTATTAGCATTCGATAGTTATTCCTAAAATATTTTGTATGCTTATGTCCACTTCAGTTTACGGAATACGGAAAAGAGAAAGTGGGCCATGAAAAACAGCGGAATGATATGTGCGTGAGATTTACCCACTCATTGACCTACATGTTGCAAATAAGCCTCAATGGGAGTTACAAAGTACCTCTCAGACAGGCTTATAAGCCACTAACGACCAGTGTGATATGTATCGTGCCGAGAGAGAAAATCTGATGTCGGCGCAAGATGTAAACGGACCATTTACTGTTGTTCTAATGATTCGCTGGATGATGCTGGTCCAAAACATCCATAGTGCTTTTTCAAGAAACTATGGATGGTTTTTGAATGAAGAGGAGACAATCACCTTATTCCCACCGACCCCCTTTTTCCTCCCCCCCCCTTACACTCCATCCCTCAAACTGCCCAGCACAGTCCTGCCCGCCCAGGAGAGGTATTTGAGTCAGATATCCCATCTGGGAGCAAAGCCAGAATGGACTACTCAGTGTTGAACAAGTTACCACCGAAGATTTATCCTGGCAGTTATAAATGGCATTCTCATAAAATTACAGCGTTTTGATTTCAATTATTCTTCAGTCACACATGCGTTAGAAAGCAAATGACATGGTATTTGGCTAAACATCACACACATGTGCATCAATGTGCCGGCTGTAGCTGTTCGGGGAAGTTTTCAATTTCGTAGTGTGGGAAGAGGAGTGAGGAGTCACGAGTATTAAAAACCCCAAATACTTTTTTAAAAAAATGTAACATCCTTTTACCACTACTCATACCAATAAATGAATGAAATAAATGCAGTACGTGATGAAGTTAATAGCAACGTTAACGATATTTAAGTTAATTGCAAAGCATTTTAATTCCAAAGTATTATTTTTTTTAATGGATTCAAGCACCTATGACTTTTGAGCTTATCTTAGGTCAAAAGGTCAACAGAGGCCATAAGGTCAACCCAAAATAGGCCGAAATTTTAAATTGTTTCTAAAATTGTCAACTTTCATCCGATTGACTTGAAATTTGAAGGACTATTGCATATCAGGTCGCTGAATTCAACCACTATTAATTTTGAGATCAACATAGGCCAAAAGGCCAATTTGGGCCAAATTTTCTGAAATCCTCAATTTTCATCCGATTGACTTGAAACTTGAAGACCATTTGCATATGAGGTCACTGAATTTAAACACTTATTAATTTTGAGGTAAACATAGCCTAAAAGGTCAAAATGCCAATTTGGGCCAAATACATTTTCTAAATCCTCAATTTTCATCCGATTGAGTTGAAATTTGAAAAGGATTTATCTGTCAGGTCACTGAATTCAACCACGTATTATTTTTGTGGTCACCATAGGCGAAAAGGTCAACATAGGTCAAATTTCTAAAATCCTCAATTTTAATCCAATTAACATGAAATTTGAAGAGCATTTGCATATCAGGTCACTGAATCCAATCACCTATTAATTTGGAGTTTAACATAGGCGAAAAGGTCAAAATAGGCCAAAAGGCCAATTTGGGCCAAATTTTCTAGAATCCTGATTTCTAAAATTGATAGCGAGGGCCAAAAAATAAATATATCACTATATCTCAAAAAGTTGTGGACAAGTTACTACAAAATAAGGTGGATGAGTTTAATAAGTGACAAGTACAACGGATTGGATTTTGGTTTGGATCCAGTCCATCAGTGGGATACAAAACGTAAACTGTTCCACCAGGCAGAGGTATGTGCTCTACTGAGTGCCATTCTACTGTGTGCTGTTTTGCCAAGTTGTCACTCTATGAGTGATTTTCATTTGTCTCTTTGTTTGGCTGTTTTTCTGTGAGCAGAATATCTCAAAAGGTAGTGGATATAATCGGACGAAAATTGATGGAGAGGTTTGGTGTGTGACAAGGAGGAAATGATTCAATTTTGGTGAAGATTAGTATCTGGATACTATAATTTTTTTAAGTGATTCTTCCCCATTGAGAGATCAACATCAAGGATGGTGGTCTTGAAGGTACTTCACAACTCTTCAGGATTTCCCAAAGCACCCAGACCCCCTAAATCCCCACTCAACCTGTTCGCAAACTCCTCAGCTCCCCTCTCATCCTTGAGCTTGCCAACATCCAGCCTCAGCTGGGATGGTACCATTCTCCCGGATTTAAGCTGCACCTTCAGAGTTGAGATGGACCATTGAGAGATTGTGCCAAAAACGATATATAGCACAGTATCTCAAAAAGTTGTGGATGAGTTCTGAGAAAACTTGGTGGATGAGTTGGGTAGGTGACAAGAACAAGCCGATGAAATATTCGTGAAGGTCTGGATCCAGATCCAGCTTCTCAGTGGGATACAAAACGTAAACTGTTCAGGCTGGCAGAGGTACACGCTTCATTGACAGTCGTTCTAGTTATCCTCACCAGAGGAGAGGATATTGCATTTGGGTCTGTTTGTTCCTTGCAAAAATCGATGATTTTGAAGTATATTGGTTAATTGTGTGCGTTATTGGGTCGCCGAAATAGGTGACCCTTATTGTCAGTAATTGTCTGTTTGTTTGGATGTTTTTTTTTTTTTTTTTTTTTTTTTGTATACCTTGGTCGAGGCTCGTATGAGAGCAAACACATAACTCACAGCAAGGAGGCATGAGACAAGAGGGGCGGGAGTGGAAGGGACAAAACAGTGGGGAACAGACACATTAGGTGAACTGTGGAAGGGAGAGGGATGGGGATGGGATGGGGATGGGACGGGGAACATGGCGAAGAGAAGATGGACATTACAGGGACTTTCAGGAAGGAAAGCAGGAGAAATGAAGGAAGTGGGCTTGGGTGGATTATCGGGGGTAGAAAAGATCGAGGATTTGGATGGGGGAAGATAAGAGGTGGTGGTGAACAGCTGTTTTGAAAGCCTGGAGGGAAGAATGGGAAAGAATAGAGTGAGGAAGTTTATTCCAAAGGCGGGAAAAAAGAGGAATGAAAGAGTGAAGATGAGCAGTGATTCGTGATTTTGGTAGATTTACCAGAAGGGGGTTGTTGGCGGACCTTGAGCGCCCTGTGGAAATGTGGTGGGGACAAATCGCAGAGAGAGCAGGGGGGGGGCAAGGCTGGAGAGGAGTCGGTAGAAGACAGAAAGACCACCGACCAACCTGCGGTGATTGAGTGAGAGGCCCAAAGACTCAGCTTCATTGCGGGAGATGCCGATGATCTTAAATGCCCTGGTTTCGACAGCGTTAAGCCGAGAAAGGTGGGAGGCAGGAGCACCAGCCCAGAGGGGAGAGCAGTACTCCATCAGGCTACGGACAAAACGGACATCAGGTTTGTTCGTTTGTCATCAGCATAATTGGTAGTAAACGTGGGCGGATTTTGACCAAACTCGGGTGGTAGGTACATCTTATGACCTCGTGCTTTGGAAATTGTGATGGTTGCTCAGGATGCTTTGGTTCCCGAGCAACAACCGAAAAACCTTCAAAATCGGTACCGTTCACGCGAAATCAATTCCGAAAGCCATTATCCCACGTAGGGTTATGAAATTTGGCACGAATGATCTCCAGGTGATGCTCTATCAAATATATTCCGGTTTTTGTGATGTAAGAAATACTTTACCCGCAGCGCCCCCTACAATTAGGGTATGCACGAAAATTGACGAAAATTGAAGGCCCCCTAGCGACCAGGTGAGTGCATCGATACGAATGAAACTTCGCAGGTTCATGGTAGTCAATGAGTACTACAACTTTGCCTCAGGACATATTGACCGATTTCGCTTAGGTCAAAGGTCAAAGATCAATTAGTGCAATAATCGATAATATGCGAGAGCTGGAGGTGCCTTCGCGCCAAATGCGACTCCTCCTAGGGTTGTGGTCGGATGGTCATGAAAATTCACACTAATCGTCTGGAATACATTCTGCACAAACGATCGAGCCGGATTTTCGATTTAGATCTTTGTTCACCCACAGCACCCCCTCGAACTTTGGGGATTTCCGATTTCAAACCACATTTTCGGTACTTTTCATTCAAATGGATACCGAGTAGTTATCAGTCGATGGAACTGGATGAGATTTGATATGCATAATCTTAAGGTGATTCCCTATCCGCTATATGACATCCATTTTGCTCTATATCTTATAGTTTCCATGCTCGGCGACCCATCGCCACCTAGCGGCTTGTTCTGTCTGTTTGTTTGTCTGTCCGTTTGTCAATCACATACATATCACAATTTTAAACCGATTTTCACGAATCTTCACCAACTGGTAGAGTTCTTCGTAAGCAAGAAGCCCATTGTTTTTGAGTTCAAAAGGTCAACATAGGCCAAAGGTCCACGATTTTGTCATCTTTTCATCCAATCGACTTTAAATTTGAAGTGGATTTGCATATCAGGTCACTGAATTCAATCAATTATTTTTAAGGTCAATTTTTTGACAGCAATTTCACAAGCTCTGCACGACAGCTTTCTTGTTTCTTTGTTTGTTTGGCTGCACAGGTGAGTATGTGTATGAATTATATTGGACTCTTAAGAACCCTGAGACCCCAAAATGGAACCCAAACGCAATTATTTTTTTAATTTCTGAACGCTAATTTGAAGGGAAAAAAAAATTTGAAATTTTTTTGGCAATCACAAAGTGTCAAAAAAGCCCCCGAGTGTCGATTTTGCCAATGACGTCACACATTGAACCCACTTTGATCCAAAAGGCGGCTTACATAGAGAAACAGTGTATGTTGAGCTTAGATTCAGACACTCATTTCACCGTCATTAGTAACTGATGGTTCTCAGTTTGTTGAAACTGATCTGTGGGATTTTGAAGGAATGGGCTGAAACAAAATTAGTGATGGAATTCAAAGGAAGAAGGCGGAAGTGAAGATGGAAGTGTTAAATAGATCAAAACGTTGGTCACATGTTAACTACAGCTCGGTCGGTTTTACTTTTTGTTCAAGTGTCGGTTTATAAAGGAAGGATTTTGTATTAAGGAATAAATCAGTGATATCACTCGAGCAGAAACACCCATTGTCACGACGTAGCAACAGTCACCTTGGACAAAATGCGTGACAGATGTTTTGTCTCACCATCACAGGCTGACCAAGTGTCTTATATGTTATGAGATCATGCCGTTTCATACTTTCCCCGGGCACCATTTGTGTCCATGCCGTGTCCCACCGTCGTATCTGTGAGATGTTGATGTCCTGCCCCAGTGGTGGGGGGAGTAGTGCTAGGGAGGGGTGATGGCTGATTGTGGGAGGATGGTAGAAGGGAGGGGGGTGTGGGATGGTGGTGTGTATTGTGGAGTGATGGTGGAGTGGAAGAGTGGTGCTGTAGGTGATAAAATGGGGGCGACCCTGAAAGTTTCAGCATGCTCGGTCAAATCCTCTAGGAGGAGTAGATGATGATACATCCATACTTTCTCTCCACTATAAATAGACGGTGGTTAATTTGACTTGCAGGAATGTGTTCATAAAACAATTATTTTCAGGTGCTCTTGTAGTAACTGCCGGGTAATGGCAACGGCTGTTTGGTTCACCGTTCAAATCGCTAGTGTACATGTGCTGGTAACTGGGTAGAGATGATGTTACAGTTTCAAGCGGACGGCCATTTCCTTCCTTTAATCGTGTGGATGGCATCCTCTCTCAATTGTGGTGGATAACCAGAAGATCGAGCCAACTCTGTTGTTTCACAAGGTGCTCTGTAAAATGTTCCGAACACTAAAGTGAACATTTTGTAGGCCCGATCCACATTCGGGTATTTCGGACAAACCTCGTCCAATTTCTGGCAAACCTTGGGTCTTTCAGCCATTGATGTAGCATGGAGCCATCTCGGTTTGCATCACTACAACCACCAAGGATGCATCGACTCGGCATATTTGCGGAAATCGAAAATTATTCGCCGTTTGAGTTGAATCGTACCGGGATGTAACCCAGAGACAGTACAAATCTGGTGGTCGACTTCCAGGTGTGACGTCACGGTTAACCTGAATAAGAAGAAGAAGTAGTAGAGTTTGACCTTTAATCGCAAATTTAACAACTTTATAATCCGGAAATCGGAGAAAGACACCACATCTATTTTGTGGGGTATCAAGGGATAAATTGCCGTCGAGGTGGTCAGACCATTTGGGTTCCCCTTTAAGACCCCGAAAACAATTTCAACTCTTCTTTACAACCCTCAGACCATGAAGACCCAGAAGACCTCGAGGACCCAAAAGACCCAGGTTCATGTACAAGCCCAGACCCAAAAGTCTCCTCAAACCCTCTCAGACCCATAATATTCTTTAGACCCCTAAGAACCTCTTAACTCCGTTGCACACTGGAGAGCCTCTTAGACCCTTGAGAACCCCGAAGACCCTTTCTACCCTTTAGACCTTCACATCTTTCAGTCATTTTAATACCTTGTTGACCCCTTTGTCATTGAGACCATTTTTAGATATTTTAAGAGTATTTAGACCCCTTCAGATAATTCCAACCCTTTAGACCAGTGTTTCTCAAGGTGGGGCGTGGCAATATTTTGGTGAGGCATGAGGATTCAAAACTCTTTTCAAGATCAAAGGAACCATGATGTGGCTGTCTGAGGAGAGCGAAAAGAAATACCCAAACTCGACTACTTTGGCAAGGGAAGTATTGATAGATTTTCCATCATCTTACTTAAGGCCCGGTCACACCTTGACGTTTGAGCCAACGTATGCCGATTTTTGAATTTTTTTTCTAAAACGCTGGCACACGTTGAATATGTTATGGGTAAGTTTTGATAACATTGAGAGCACGCTGAAAAACACTGCCATACGTCGTTGTACGCTGGCTTTAAACGTTGTACTTTTTGGTTGTCCTCAAATTTTTTCATGCTTGAAATTTCACGACGTATGCCGGCGTATGACTCACACGTTCCGCTACGCTGGCCACAAGTTGTAGGCACGGTCTGCGATCGTTGACAGACGTCAACACATGCTACTTGTAAGTTAATCATAAGTTGAGACACGCCGAGGTAATGTTTAGCGTACCCGAAACTTATTTCTAACCTATGATTAACGTGTTGTTGGCACGTTACGCGATCGTTGCCACACATCGACAGACGTTACTTTTAAGTTACTCATAGGCTGAAAGACGTCGGTATAATGGATCGTCCTTGCGTCAGCGTCCACGGCCACGGCCAGGACACTTATTTGCAGCATTCTTCAAACTTTTCTTCGGCATGACGAGGATGTTCACACTTCGATGTCTAGCTTGGCTATGATTCCAATTGTCCATCGGCAGCGTCTATTTAAAATAGTCGAGTTTGAGCGTTTTAACACGTTCAGAAGAAACGCTTCAAATTTCAAAACCCCAGCGTCAAAAAACAAAGGCGAGTGACAGCAATTTAAATCGTTCATTGTAAACAATGAAAATAGCTGAGTGGTACCGTTTAAAAGTCGTTGAGTGTAAAAAAAATCCAATTGTTGAGCTCAAGCGTCTACTTTCAATAGTGGAGATGCAGCCATTTAAATCGTTGAGTGGCAGCCTATGAATAGCAAACCCTACGTCACCGGCAAAGATAAACTGCCGCACGACATGGATAAGTTAGGCTATCGTTGGGCATAGTTTGTGAACGCCGGCTTCACGATAATTATTCGTTGGTATACCGTATCTATAAGTAATCAAAGCGCTCTATGCACATTATTATTTAATTGTGCATTTGTCCAACCCGTTATGAATAGACCTAAATCGTAAAAACAAGCTATAGCTCATTGTTGAAAAAGCCCCATAAAAAATTAGCCGCGAAGAACTTCGAACAATGGTGAAAAGATGTCTCCGACCCGTGGACACGCGGACGCAAGGACGATCCATCATAACCCACACCCTCCCCCTCACACTCACCTACTACTGCCAACATGAACAAACTACTACTAATACTAATACTGATACTAATACTGCTGACATGGACATCGACTCAAAAACACTGTTGGGTTCCCCTTTTATGAGCAGCATTTTTACGTACCAATTCCCAAAATCGCTGGGAACACGTCTTTATATGGCAGTTGTAAGCTAGAAACACGTTCATTTATTTTTTTTGTCGACCGGAAGACGTCATTGGAATAAGTCTACATACGTCGATGTGTGTTGGGACTACGTAAAGAATTGGTTCAAAGCACGTCAAACATAAGTTAGAAATAAGTTTCGCGTAAAAAAGACATTACCGCGACGTGCTTCGACTTATGAGTAGCTTATAAGTAGCCTTTGTGGACGTGTGTAAGCGTCCACATATCGTGTGTAAAACTTATCCCCATCGCATGCGGAACGTGTGTCATATGCAGAGTACGTCGTAAAATTTTGAACATGTTAAAAATTTCTTGACGTACTCTACTTACGACGTATGATAGCGTACTTTAGCGTTCTACTCACGTATACCAAATTACTCATACCGTATTTGACGTGCCCCAACGTTTTAGACACATTTTTCTTAGGTCGGCATACGCTGGCAAGATCGCCAAGGTGTGACTGCGATGTTGTCACTTCCATTTCTACGGCAGTTATGATTCGAATCGTTGTGCGTCATCCTTTTAATAGGCTACGTCACGACATCGTCGGCGATGCGTGCAACGCGCTATGCCTAAGTTAGACTATCGTTGGGCATCGGTTGTGTAGGCCGACAACAGGTTCAGCATTCGTTGGTACAAGTTATCTATAACAAAACGAAACGTTCTGTGTCCGTTACCAATGCGTTATACATAAGACTAAGTCGCTATGAATATGTCCGAAACTTTAAAAAAAAAAACATCAAAAGTTCAACGTAAGCCAGCGTTTTACATACATTTTAATACGTTGCCATCGCTGGCTAAAACGTCAAGGTATGACCGGGCCTTTAGTCGAATGTGGATTTAGTGTTGTTACCGATTTGCTGCAAGCTAAGAGAAATCGACTGGAAATCACGAAACGTGGCGATTTAAGGCTGAAACTGACAAAATTGGTTCATCAAATCAAACAAATCTGCAGCCAGCATCAAGGGCAGGGCTCCCATTGAAGTGAGTAGCAATTGAATAAAATTTGCAATAGAGTTTTAATAAAGCCTTTTGAATACATATGTAGTATATACTGTAGTGGCTCCAATCATGGTGGGGCGTACGATTTGTTTTGAAAATTAAAGTGGGGCGTGGGACAAAAAAGGTTGAGAGACACTGCTTTAGACCTTAAATGACACTCTTTGGACCCCTTCAAACTTTTAAGACCTTTGATATCATTTCAACCCATTTAGACCTTTTCATACTTTTCCATCTTTCAACCTTTAGACCTTCAGACCGTTTGACCTTTCCAACTTTTCAGACCTTTGACGTTTACACATTTACAACTAGACCATTTAAACCTTTCATTTGCAACCAAGGACCTTTCATTTAGTACATATTTCCATTTATTTGCAACCCAAAATATACCACACAAACCAAGTCCTGGTGGGGGTCTGCAATCTCTGATTGCTCTTTCTTGTTAGATGTACAATTAAATGATTCGCATGAAACGTGCAGTTTCATTTGATGCAGAAATATAAAATCTGCTCATTCTGTCGTCCTTGGCGGGAGGTTAAAAGGAGACACAGGAGAAGAGCATTTGGCCCAAAATGACTGTGATTCATCCATACCCTCTTAACTTGATAAAAAAAATATGTTTCGTTTATATATGGCTCGTTCATGATGGGGCTTGTACATGATTCACAAGCAAGCCAAATATATTAGAAGATGTGAATGTCACAGATGTTATATTCCACAATGGATGGACATATTTTGTATATAATGGGATTTGAACCTGGGTTCTAAGCATTGTGAGTTATCGGTTCAGCTGAAAATGAGAAATGTAACAAGGCCAACCTCCTCATCACCATCACCATACACCCACACCCACACACACCCTAAATTAGTTTTAACTTATATTTTTCCTTTGATGGTACACGACACCATTCCAATTGATGTTAACTCAGTTTAAGTTAATATCATACACGAAGGGAATTGGTTGGCCACAGTACCGACACATCATTGTCTCTCCTTTCAAGAAATATTTAGCGTCCAGGACGCAGATGTAGACGAAGACGCAGCCAACTTTACGCCTCAGTGCAAACTCCAGCGTGCTCCGTGATACAGTGCCCCCTGCCGGCACTGTGTCACAACAACAGTTTCTCTTCAATTTTAAATCGAGTTTGATCTCGTCACGAATCGTTACACAGGCCGTAAACGGCTCAACGGAAATCCGCTCCCAACTGAGCACACCCGCCAAAGCACGACACTATCCTGGAAAGGAATGGAATACGCTCCGTGATTATAGGCATTGTCTTAATAATTAGCAATTGGAGTTGGAATGTGATCAAGACCACAAACAATTGTAACTTTTCTGAAACCATACACACGATTCCGATGAAACGACCACAACCTTTATCACCCATAATGTACCAAAGTTTGTTCATGGCATAAAAATAAAATCCATAGGTATTTACTTTCTTCTCCACAACATATTTTGTGGGTCATCCATGCTTACCAGTGTTTCCCTGGTTTTCTTATCCAGCCGCTACCAGGTTAGCATCCAGGGTACTGACCCTGTTTTGATGTCTCCGCTGACACTAGTGCCCGTCCGTCCGTCCGTATGTCCACACAAATTTTCTGTTTTCTCTGCAACCACTTATCCGATTCACACGAAATTTTCACCATAGGTGCGACTACTCATGTAGAACGTTTTGATGATAATTATGACGTCATAGCTCATGTGGTATGGCAACCATGTTGGAAAAAATGAAAAATTTTGGACCTCTGTATCTCCGAAACCGCTTCATGGAAAAAATTGAAACTTTGCACATGTGAAGTACTCCTCATGGGAAATAAGTGGGCCTTTTTTGATGATGCCATTGGTGGTTTCTTTATGACGTCATAATTGCATACGTTAAATGCTTTATCCGATCAGTATGAAAACTTTTAAGGGTCAAGGACTAAATTGTATGGGGGAAAATTGATGACGTCATCGATCACGTGGTTCAGCAGCCATATTGTTTTTAGCGTAAATGCCTTCAAAAATCTTCTCCGAAACGGCTGAACAGATCGAGGCGAAACTTTACAGGTATGATCGCCTATCCATGAGGAACAGAAAGTTCTCCATATATGACATCATAGGTCACATGGTTTGACAGCTATGATTTTTTGAAGAATAAACCTTTAAAAAGGTTGTTCTCACGAATGCCTTGAGAGATGGATTAGAAACCTCACCCACATGTTACCCAAGCTTTGGATATACCATGGTGTTCACGAATAATTAGTAGGTCACATGGTCTGGCAGCCATATTGGATTGAACGAAATTCTTTCAAAAATCATTTCTCTTGAACCACTTCATTGATCGACATGAAACGTCACAATTATGATGTTGTAATCATGTGGAACATACATTTTAAATTTCAAGCTTATCAGACACATGGTGTGGCAGCCAAAATTATTTAATATTTTGAATCTGGGTTCAGGGATGGAAATCAAACGGTACAAGTATGTATAATGATGGAATAATGTGAGCAGAGGCATATCTGGTGACATCGTCCATCCTTCCCTAGACCACACCGCTTTGCTGAGCGTCACAAAGCCAAAGAGGCCTCAACGTATGGGGGCATCAAGTAGCAATTCCTCCCAGCTGGTACCGATCTCCACTTCTTTGTGAAAAAAATAAGTCTCTGCAATATCCAGTCCCACGTGTACCCCCCCTCAAAATCCCCCCAAACCCCCCACCCTCTGCACCACAATTCTTCGACCCTGAGTGCTATCTACACTTTCCAATGGTTTGCTTCGTAAGCTCGTAGTTTTCGTAGGGGAAATTTCACACTTCAAGGCTGTTGACAGTTTATTAATTTATTTTTACAACCATCAAAATGGGAGAGTTGTCGGTCTGGAGCGCAATATTGATGTGGTTTGTGTTATCATGAAACTCACAAACACGCCGTTGACACATCGATAAGATCCATCGGCAATCATTTCCTGTTATTCAATGAAATTCCGTTTGTTTGATTCCGCTGTGAGCTTAAAGTGTCATCTGATCTGATCAGGTCTCCACACGACGAGGCCTAAGAGGTGGACTGCTCAGGTCGGTTATAGACCAGGGATGATTCTAGGATGGATCACACAGGAAGATTAAAAAAAAATTAAAAAAAAATCTGGCCAGGGTATCGGATCAAATGCCGATATATAGTATGTACTCTTGTGAAAATACTTCGTGCTTCGCAATGCAGCCCCTCCTGCTGCCACCACCCGCCCACCGATCTACGGAGACGGGGTCGCATCTTTCTCGAGTGAAAGACGTTCGACCCGTGGATTCGGTCGACGTCACACGTTCAATTGCTTAATATTCCATTCCGCGTCATTAAGCAAACCGACTGAAATCGCAATAACGAGGTACAGACGACTAGCGTCGGACAAACAAGCTGTAGCTCGTGGTCAGGGACCGAGGAATAACCGTCACTGGCGATAGCTCGAGTGTGGGATAATTACATTAATGGACCGGAGAGGCTGCTGACACGGCCGGCCGTCGGCAGATTACAGACCCTGGGGCTTTGGAGATGACGTCACGTGGGAGATAGGGTGTGTGTGTGTGTGTGTGTGTGTGTGTGTGTGTGTGTGTGTGTGTGTGTGTGTGTGTGTGTGTGTGTGTGTGTGCGCGGTGACCCCTGGGGTCGTCGGCTGCGGACGGAGGGAAAAACCCAGAGCCACCTGCCCGAGTGGCCTTCGTGTACACAATAGTGGGTCTCAGCAAGGGAGGATTCCGGGTTTATTTATAAAGGACCGAACACGCCTCGAAACCCATGTCGTCCAACTCGAACCCCAAAAATAAGAACTAAAAACAACTCTTGGGCGAACACCCCCGCCTTCCTGCAGCCTTCTGAGTTTCCTCACCGACGTTCGAGAAACGCCCTCGTCAGAAAAATAATTATAAAACCATGGTTATTCTGGTGGTGGTGGTGGTGGTGATGGCAGTGGTGGTGGCCCACACTCTTTGTGGAACGTCGGGGCACTTACGATAAGTCGTGAGCGGTTTCCATGGCTTTACGAACCAGTCTTGGATAAGGTCACCGTCCCCCAATCATTCCGCCGCGGTGGCGGAATTTCTGCTGAGCAGCCGTGGGAATCGAACCAACACGGCGAGTGAGGGCAACGCAATGACAGCTTTACCCACCCAACCCGATTCTGGCTCAAGTCTTTCACGAACCGGATGCACAGGCCTTGACGCTCGACTTAAGTTGATTTCGGCCGGACTTTGTGACTTGTTTTTCAGGGTGCCGGCGATAACTCGCCGACTCTTTGCGAAGGACACCACGTGATCTTGAACAGCCACCAACGCCAGCGAATTCGCTACCCAGCGAATTGGTCCTCCGGCTTGATGTCCTTGAGATGGTCGGTGCACGCAGACGCCTCTCTCTCGTCTTGCATGCAACACACCAGGGTGGAAGTTTATGGCTGGGTTGAGATTATACCGAAGAACCCAGGGGGGGGGGGTAGAGGGCTCAATTCGGAGTGTGTGCATACCCCGAGGCTATCTTCACAGAGCAATGTGCTTTCTGAGTATCCCCCAAAATAACCAGCGATGGAATAAACAAATCAATAAACGTGGAAAAGAAAGACAATTGAAAAATCATGAGAAAATGAGAACGAAACAAGGAATGCGCACGTCTGAACCCCCACCAGCCCTCTTCCCCCCACTGCACTCCACCTTTCCGTACACCCCCTCTCCAAACAAGGAACACCACCGGTCTGCAGTGCGTGCGTGCATCCACCTTCTCCTCATTCCCTAATTATCCTCCCACCATCCCGAAAATAACATTGGCCACTAATGAGGGCGGAAAAAAAATATTCCAAACCACCTCGACATCGAACATGCTACAATTGGACGGACTTTCCCTCCGTCCGGTTTCTGTCCACGCGACTGTGGCTTTGGACAGCAATGACAGACAAACGGAAAACTTGCTGGTTCCATGGTCCACGAGTGGCAACACTTGCTTTCACTGAATTATCCTTTAAAAACCACCCGATCTTAAAAAAATCTTATCACTTTATGTCACTCTCAAGGATTGAGAGATTATGTGTTGGAATAATGTGGAATTGTTTTCACGTTCACAAACCATCCGGTTCGTGAAAGACTTGAGACAAAAACTTTCCCTGGCCCACAGATTCATCGGTGCTGTTGAAATATGAGTAGTAGTCAAAGCAGCAGTAATACTAGTAGAAGCAGTCGTACTAGTAGTAGTCGTAGCAGTCATAATAGTACCAGTAGTAGGAGTCAGAGTAGAGTAGTCATCGTCGTCGTAGCAGAAGTAATAGTAGTAGTAGTAGTAGTAGTAGTAGTAGTAGTAGTAGTGCTTTTGTTGGAATTGTCACAATCATGTTTCATGTTGCTCACTTCCCGAATCTCTGCAAGTCCATGGTTCGGACTGCAGTGGACAAGGTGGAGCATTTTATGGAGAAAGCACTACCAACACAGATAAGAGGAGGGAGAGAGACTAAAACTTCCCCCCCCCCCCCCCCCGTTACAAAAATAATGATAACTTGTACAGCACTTGGGAGAGTGCATACCTCCACCACATAATGCCTGATTCACGAGAACACATCAGGCTTAATCAATACATTTTTGAAATTTCATGCTATACAGCACTACATCGTTTTTGGCCCTATCTCTCAGTGGTGAAGAATCACTTTAAAAATTCGAGTACTCGGTTCCGGATTTTCACCAAAATCTAATCAGTTCGTCCTCGTCACACACCCAACCTGTCCACAAAATTTCATCCGGATCCGTCCCAAACTTTTTGAGATATCCTGTACACAGACAAACAAACAAACAGACAGACAGAAATGGGTGAAAACATGACCTCGTTCACCTTCGATGGTGGAGGTAATAATCAGACAAGTAAAAGTAAAGAGCCTTGTGTGGAAATTCTACAAAGTGCATTATTTACTGTCCAAATTCCTTTAAAACTCTCGCAGGTTCTAGAATATTTTGCCACCTTAAACTCCGAAGTGGTTCGTGAACGCAATTAAGTTCTCAATCATGCCAAACTATCCTGCCATACATTGCCCTCAACCTTTGCCTTTCTAGTTTTATAGATTGCAAGTTTTGCAGATTTCAAAATAAAGTGAACCAGCAGATCTCAAGATGGACTCTGTTTCTTTACCGGGTGGCCAATATAAGGAGTGTTTGCGAGGAAATGAAGCCAAAAGCAACTTTTTCACAAGAAAAAAAGATTGGTTGAAGACCCTGGGGCTCTGGGGATGACGTCACGTGGCATCGCAGGTAGATGTTGAAGATCGTTTCTGTTTGCCCACAGAAGCAACATAGTAGTAGCAGTAGTAATATTAGTAACAATAGTAGGAATAGAACAATGACATTCATATTGTCAAGTTTAATCCAATAAGTTTTCTCCAACAGGACAGTCACAGGCTACAAAAAACATACACGTTGTGTGTGATCCCGGAATTCCGGTGGGGTTGACTTCCTGTAATATATTATTAATTATAACAAGGAGTGATAAGTATTGTTTTCGGGATGTCATGACAACTTTTTAACCGAATGACATTTACACTTTAACGTCAGCTCCTGTGCCCACTTGTTGCTGGTAATCAGCATGCTGTCTTGCATTATGACGTGTGTACTACAATGACGACGTTACCATACCGCCCCCTAGTGCTGGCATGTTGAAATCACCGATTAATCGCGAACTGCTGGCGGAGCAGCTGAGATGTGTGCCCATATCGGAAGGACCTTAAGCTTAAGGACTATGTGTAGTGGCTGATTCAACAACCAACTATCCAGATCATCAGATGTGCAGATCAATCATTGAGGTTTTTGGCCTTTTAATCCCATAGCCTCTCCAAAGAGCAGGTCCACAACTTTAAGGTTGTGTCTGAATTTCATGAAACGTAACTACAACGTACAGACAGGTGACACCTCATCTGTACAATGTACAGATTTCCATGGTGCCAAGTTAAGCAAGATGTCAGGCAAGATAATTAGTCCAGAGGGGAGAGTAGTAGTGCATGAAACTGTGGATGAAGGCTATGTAGGTGGATAAGAGTTCAGATGCGCTAAGGGAAGACGCTCAGTCGGCGACTGGCTTTGGAGGTCAACTTGGAAATGTGATTTGTCGAAGAGAAATCATTTCTGAGAGTGAGACCCAGGAGTTTGAATAACTGAACCTCATTGTTCAGAAAGTATATGGGGGTGGTGGGGAGTGGAGGGGCTGGGGGTTGCTCGATGGTCGTTTCTGAGAAAAATAGGGAGAGTGTGAGATTTGTCAGGATTGCAAGATGTATTCCAAGTGTTGACCAGCTTGTGATTTTTTTCAAGGTCTGAAGAGATGGAAGAGGGCGCAGCCTGTCTGTCTGAAGGATGAGGAATGTCACGGCAGAAGGTGGAGTCATCAGCAAATAGAAAAAGAGGATTTTTCCAGAGAGTCAGCGGGATCAATGATGAACACCAAGAATAGGACTGGGCCAAGAACACTGCATTGGGCCATTCCAGCCTTGAGAGGGAGAGATGAAAGGATTCAGTTGAGTGCCACACGCTGGCTACGAGAGTATAGGAAGCCAGTCACACAAGAGTGGAGTTGGCCTTGGATTCCATAGGAAGAGAGTTTGGAGAGTAACACAGGATGCCAGACAGTATCAAAAGCATGAGATATGTCCAGAGAGATGGCCCTGATCTCATGTCTGACATTGAGGGACCATTGTCGGGTGAGTCGAAGTAGCATGTCCAAGATGGAGTGACCTGGTCTGAAAGCAAGTTGGTGATCTGAGATGAGGTTGTTGGAGAAAAAGGATTTCATCTCAACTGCAATGATGGTTTCCATGAGCTTGCTGATGATTAGAAGTAAGCTGATATGTCTGTAGTTGAGGGAATCCGTTTTTGCACCTTTTTATGTAGTACAGTGATGTTGGTGGATTTCTTAGCAGATGCAAGATGAGCTCATGCAAGTGACAGGGTGAAAAGGGCAGGGAGAGAAGGTACAAGAGCAGCAGAGCAGCTTTTTAGGACATGTGAGCTGATGCTGTGTAGTCCACTAGCAGCGCCACAGTCGAGGGTTGAAAGAATGTTCTCCACCTTCTCAGGTGAAAAAACACCCCAAGTCCAGTAGCAGTTCGGGACAACAGGGAAGGATTGGTATGAGAGTGAGGGATCGGGGACATGAGATTTTGAAGCAAACACAGAGCTGAGGCATTCAGCCTTCTCACGAGCGGAGTCGGCTGCGGTGCCATTTGAAGAGAGCAAAGGGATGGAAGGGGAGCACACACCAGAGACAGACTTAACAAGACACCACCAGGTTTTAGAGGATGGAGACAAGTTTGAGAGATCATTCTTGAGGTTGTGCAGTTGTTGTTTTCTGGCTCTCCTATGAGTGGACACACTTGTTGTGGACTTTTTGGAAAGCACTGAGATTGCGTTTGGTCGCATTTGCCTTCCAGGAAGAGAAAGCAAGTTGTTTCAGAGCAACTGCCTCATTCCAGGATTCAGTGTACCATGGCCAGGAGAAAGATAGAGTAATTGAAGATGAGATGGGATGAATCTGTAAGAGGGAGAGAGGGAGAGAGGGAGAGAGGGAGAGAGGGAGAGAGGGAGAGAGGGAGAGAGGGAGAGAGGGAGAGAGGGAGAGAGGGAGAGAGGGAGAGAGGGAGAGAGGGAGAGAGGGAGAGAGGGAGAGAGGGAGAGAGACGTTTCTCTGGAAGAATTCCAGGCTGAGTTAACATCACGGGCAGTAGATAAGGGAGACCATTCCTGAAGATGGATGGCTGCTTACAGTTCCTGCAAATCTGCTTGAGTGAAATGCCAGACTCGTTGGCATCGAGGCAGTTCTTTGAGAATAGCCAGAGAGATATTGAGTTTCACAAGCAGATGATCAGGTGAACCAATTGGAACAGAGGAAGAGCAGGAGACATTTGCGAGAAAGTTTGTCATAACCAAGTCCAGAAGGTAGGATTTTCCATTGGGAGAAATTTTAGTGTGTGGGATGCAGGGGAAGGTTTATGCTTGTTGGGTGTGAGGGGGATGTGGAAAGAGAGGACATTAAGTGGAGAGATGCTGATGAGGGGGACACATATAAGTGTGGTGGGGTTGGAAGGACATAACATGGGTATGTAGGAGATTTGGGGCATGGTCCTGACATGTCTGGTTTGACACCTTTAATGGACATGACATTAGACAACATCTGCAAAATGGACTTCTCAAGATTCCCAATGTGGATATATGGAGACAGACATCATGGGAGGGGTGAAGTGAATGGTTGTTGAAGGACCAAGCATTTTGGAGTGAAACAGATTTGGGAAATAAGCCTTATGAAGGAGAAGAAGAACAAGAGTAATATATAGTAACGAAGAAGAACACATGGGATGTTCCTGATGGAGAAATAAGGAAAGCGAAGCATTATAAAATGCTATTAAAAGATTTTCAAGGAAGAATTTTTTCATTCAATCAATATTCAATTTGGAGATTTTGAAAAAAAAGGAAGGGATAAAGAATGAATGAAGGAAGGCGAGGGAGAATGAGGTTGTAATATTTTGAGTAAAAAAAAATATAAATAAAGTTTTCCTTTTTTGAAGCGAGGAGGGGGAATTGGATGGAGTTGAGGAAGCTATAATACTTGGGAGAAAGGAAGCAGAGCGAGACACGCGGGACACAGTGTCAGAGTAGAGACCTAATTTGCATATCGACGAGCTGAGGCATGGATGAGTAAGCAGGATGATCACAGGGACACAAATTCGACAAAACAAGACAACAAGGTACAGTTCAACACAGGAAATCAGACAAAAACACAAACAGCAACAAAGGGATGAAAATGTATTGAAAATTGACACTACGGATCTGGTCTGAAAATCTTAGCCTAGATGAACTGGAAGGGTCTGTGCAGGAAGGGTCTTTGAAGAACTGGAAGGGTCTTCGATGAACTGCAAGGGTAGCAGTTTTTTTGACATCCTCCCTCTCCCTCTGCGATACTCGATGACGATTTGCCGGACCTCCACCCTAAAGAATACGTGACTGTAAATGAGAGCAGTGTCACCTTTTAAAAACTTTGTTCAAGCTCCATCCTGCAATTGTTTTTTTTTATTAATTGGTGGCATCAGACAGCTCAAGCTCAGTCAATGAGAACTACCGCGTCGCCCTTCAGCTCCCTCTAAATTTTACAAACTTCCCGTGGAACTTCTTACTTTCCCCTTTTCGGAAATGCCCTTTCATAGCTTCTAATTGATGATTTAAACAACACCTCTGCCAGTTTTGGACGAATTCAACCGAAAACAAGGTCGTTCTAAATTGGCATGTCCTGTCGGGGTGAAGGGAAATACAAGATGGCTGCAACCATGAAGATGGAGATGGTTTCATGTGACTGTTGCTCTGACACCCTCCTCCCCCCATCCAAGGTCGACGATCCCAGGAGAGGAGATGGGGGAGGTGGGGGTGGACATGTCCCCACCTAATATTTATGGTGGGGGGGGGGACGCTAATGACAATATCGCCCTCCCCTCCAATATTTTTGCCTGGTGCATAATGTCTTTGTAAACCATGAGTGCCCATCATAATAGAAGGGGGTTGGGACGAGTGTTGCAAACATTTAAATTTTCTCCCTCGTTGGTTGTAGACGAAGGAACGAAACTGGATCATCAACCTCCGCCATCTTCGAAGATGGATGGAGGTTACTGTTTTCACCCCTGTCTGTTTGTTTGTTTGTTTGTGAACAGTATTAAGGAAAAACTCCTCCACGGATTTCGACGAAACTTGGTAGGGGGGGGGGGTTAGGTATTTTTAAAATTAAATTTTGGACCATTAAATTTTAAATTTGGACCATTAAATGGACCATGCCATTAAATTTTGGACCCCCCCCCCAAAAAAAAATTGTTAGAGAAAATTTTTTTTTTTTGCATTTCTACATGGTTTAAGTGATTTCCAACCCCCCCCCAAAAAAAATCCCACCCCCCCAAAAATATAGAATTTTTTTTTTTTTTTGCATTTCTACATGTTTTAAGTGATTTCCAACCCCCCAAAAAAAAAAATAGAAAAAAAATGTATATTTTTTTGCATTTTTACATGTTTTAAGTGATTTCCAACCCCCCCCCCAAAAAAATTGTTACCCCCCCCAAAAAAAAATAGTTCGAGATAAAAAATAATTTTGCAACTTTTTTTTCAACAAAATTTCGATTTATTTTTTTGCATTTTTACATGTTTTAAGTGATTTCCAACCCCCCCCCCCCCAAAAAAAATGTTGGAGAAAAGAACTATAACTCTGTCAGCACTGTTGACATCATATTTAATGAATAAGATATAAGGTTCACTTGAGTGACCCAGCAGTATTGGCGGCGGAGGATTTGCACTCTCCTGAGTGCTCTCCCTCTAGTTCCTGCCGGTTTTAGTACAGTCCATAACAACGCACCAGTTCACCATTGTTAACAGAGCAAGATCTTATTTTTGCTTTATGACGAAATAAGTCTTGCCTCTGGGCTGTTCACCTCCATAACTGCGGACAGCCAGTGTACCGGATGTGGAATGACAACACGGTGAAACTTTCAACAGGAGAAAAACCACAACAATGTTTTCCGAATCATCACAAAGGAAATCAATTGGCGATGTAAGCGATGACAAACCTTTGGTCGTTTGTTTAATTGTTTTCGCTCAGAAATTCAGTTGTTATTCAGATGAACCTGCTTCCATTCAAGTGGATTTAATCAGGTCGTTCACAGTGCTCGACCAGCTTTTGTCTGCATGACAACATTATCAACATGGATATTAGAGACTTTGTCACCAATTCAGTTTCGAAGAGAGTTGGTTTCTCTCATTTGTTTTATTTTTTTTTAATCTTGTTACCTCCACCACCGAAGGTGAAGGAGGTTATGTTTTACCCCTTTTCGGTGGTCGCTCGAGTACCGTTATTCTCAGGTTTTCCGTCTGTCTGTTTGTATGTAATGGACAGCGCTGGAGGCCAGAGGAGTCAACCGATTTTGATGAAACTTGACTGGTAGGTTCATACCAGGATCTAGTTTATGCTTTTGAGCACCGTTGCTATGGACACCACCGTTGCCTAGCAACGGGAGTTCGAAATTTTTCAAAAAAATCCGAAAAATATTTTTATACATTGTTTTTTTCGAAAATCAAAAATCGGCTTCAGTGCTTTTATGCACACTATAATCAACCTCTTTGTCAAAAATTCAGCCAGTCCGTCAAAAACTGGATGACGAGTATGCAATTATATAGCGACCATCCATGTCGCCTACCGACTTGTCTGTTTGTCTGTCTGTCTGTGAACAGGATATCTCAAAAGTTGTGGACAGGTTCGGTGTGTCACAAGGACGAACTGATTAGATTTTGGTGAAGATCTGGATCCGGATCCAGATAATTTTTAAGTGATTCTTCCACATTGAGAGATCGGGTCAAAAACAATAAATAGCACATCTCAAAAAGTTGTGGACGGATTTTGACAAAACTTGGTGGACACATTGGGTATGTGACAAGGAAGAATTGATTCAATTTTAGTGTATATCCGGATCTGGATCCGGTAATTTTTAAGTGATTCTTCACCATTGAGAGATCGGGCCAAAAATGTTCTTGTGGATCAGGCATCACGTGGCAGAGGTATGCACTCTACTGAGTGCCCTTGTAGATGTTTTTTTTGTCATGTTGTATGTCATGGAATGCCTTGACTGGAGTACTGTGCCAGAGGAGAAATGTACTGCAAAAAAAAAAAATCCATAAAAAACAGGAAAAGGGAATAAAATTGGAAGGGAATAAAGGAAAAAATACATGAGTCATGTCGTAACAAAGAATAGAGAGGGAGTGAGGTCAGTGCGGGATGCATCACAAAATTCTGGCTCAAATCGGGAAACACATGTCCACCCGGTGGGATCGGATCCAGGGCGCAGCCTGCTGGAAGGATAGAAACCCAACCACCCTCCGGAAACAGCTCGAGTCCTATTCGCAGTGGACTGTATGGATTGCATCGTCGTGAGAGCGACACGAATAATCCGTGTCCGAATAATCAGTCTGTCCAGGACATTCACACGGACACTTGGGCTGGACTGAATGCGTCACAGGCATAGCCGGACAGTGAGCATTCGATCCGTTGAGAGTTATGGCTCAGGGTGAGTTGGTGCTGCGTCACTGCTGTTACAAATCACAGCTGTAAGTCATGGGTTAGCCTTGGCTCAATCCTCTCTTCCACTTTTTCTACACCACCCAAAGGACACCACGCCCGTTTATTCTGTGAGCGTGAAAACAGGATGGACACATTGCATGCAACACACACACACACACACACACACACACACACACACACACACACACACACACACACACACACACACACACACACACACACACACACACACACACACACACACACACACACACACACACACACACACACACACACACACACACACACACACACACACACACACACACACACACACACACACACACAGACTCTGTAAGAAGTGTAAGAGATTTATCTCCGAATTTTGTCCAAAGACATAACATTTATTCCTTCAAGTTGAGTAGTTGTAAAGACAGGTCTTTCTCGATTGGCTGCTGTGGATTCGTTTCCCATGGATGTTCACTTCTGCCAACCCATACTTGGCAAGCATGTGGAGTTTTACAAACACTCCTCAAGAAGAGTTGATTGAGGCCTTTATCCCACAGTGGACTGAGATTGGCTGGTTTACAGGTTTATCTTGAACTAGCGGGTTGATTTTATTTCATCGACAATTAATTTGACTTTCAGCACCTTTAGACTTGAGGCAAAGTATGTCAGAGGGGCGGGCAGAACAACGGTATGGACGACGACGTCTGAAGAGACTCCTGCACCCACAGGCACTTGTTCACATCACAACCAATAAGGTCTCATTGATACAGAAACTTTGAGAGGAGTTGGACAAGCTGAGTAGAGAACAAACATGGCCACAGCATGGCTACTAAATCGGGAAGAACAAAAGAGAAAACTCCAAAATGGGATAAATGGGGAAGGATAAGAGGAGGACGACAAAAGAAAAGAAGAAAAAAAGAGAGGAAGAGACAGACTTAGGGGGGGGAAGGCAGAGGGAGAGTGCTGTGTGACAATCCCTGACACATTACACCTTTGGTTATCAGGAGTTGGATAGTTCCCCTAGTAACAAAATTCTATGTCAAGTAGTTTGGATGATTTTTTTATGATTGGTTACCTATGGAGACAGACCAAAGGGCAACATCTGAGCGAGGCCTGGTTCCTGAGCCAGAGAGAAATAATGCAATCACCAGCAGGGGGTGCAGAGGAAGGATTCAATGACTAAATCAAATGTTCCAGGCTGTCTTACGTCGTTGTAAAATTGGATAAACAGACAGGCCAAATGAAGGAACAGAACGTCCAGCTGCAAACCAACATGGAATATTAGCATTAATGAATTAAGGACCGACACAGCTGATTTGCAAGTAATTGTGGATGCGAACAGGAAGGATGTGAGAGCTGATTTGAATGAATGCCAGACTGGATGATAAAAAAAAAAGCAAAACGAGGTTCGTGGTTATCTTGAAGAAAAATTGGCCGACGTCAAGAGCCACATGGCGACATGCAAGCATTTGGCCACAAGGTGTAACTGGTTAAATGACAAATTGAACAAATCTCGTTGGTGAATGATATTTGGAGAACAGATGGTTGTACATGTCAAGAAAAAAATAACTTAATGTTGATATTGCAATGGAAGTGCAACAACTTATCACAAAGAATGAAGATGTTTTGCGTAAAGAAATGTACTCTATTAAAAAAAAAAAAACAGAAAAAACAAGCAAGTAGAGTAGAACAACAAGTAGTAGAGTAGAAAAAAAGCAAGTAGAAAAACAAGCAATTTGTTCGGATTGAAAGACATGTTCCACGTGTTGGACCAGTTTGTGATTTTATCCAGATCTGCAGTGAGCGAAGAAGCTGCTGCTTGCCGGTCTGAGGGATGACCGATTTTACGGCAGAGGGTGGAGTCATCAGCAAAGAGATGTAGAGGATTTTCCAGAGAGTCGGAGAGATCGTTGATGAAAACCAGAAAAAGAACAGGGCCCAGAACGCTACCTTGAGGAACTCCATCCTGGACAGGAAGAGGGGTAAGTGAACTCCATTTAGGGCCACACATTCACTGCACAGGAGAGGAAGTCTGCGAGCCATGAGTGGAGATGGCCTTGGATACCATAGGAAGAGAGTTTGGTGAGTAGGGCAGGGTGCCAAACTGTGTCAAAAGCGCGTGATATGTCCAGGGATACGGCTTGGATTTCCTGTCTGGCATTGAGGACCTCCATCCATTGTTGGGAGAGCAGAAGCAGCATATTCAGTGTAGAGTGACCTAGTCTGAAACCAAATTGATGATGAGAAATCAAGCCATTGGAGAAGAGGAAGGATTTAATGTCTGAAGCGATGATGGATTCCATAACCTTGCTGATTATTGGGAGAAGGATGATTGGTCTGTAGTTGCAAGGATCTGTTTTTGCACCTTTTTATGCAGTGCAGTAATGCTTGCTGATTTCCAAGCAGATGGCGTATGGCCTTGAGCAAATGAGAGGGTGAATAGAACAGAGAGAGGGTGAGCAAGAGCAGAAGAGCAGGTTTTTAGGACACGTGGGCTGATGCCCTCTGGAACGGTTGCAGAATCTGAGTCGAGGTTTGACAGCAGGCTCTCCATCTTGTCAGGAGAAAAGAACACAGAGTCCAGGGACAGTTGGGTGCGACTGGGTAAGGTAGGTCGAGAAAGTGATGGGTTTTGGACACAAGATTTAGCTGCAAACACCGAGTTTAGGCATTCAGCCTTTTCACATGCGGTATGAGCAGTGCGGCCATTTGAGGTAAGGGAGGGGATGGAGGGGGAACATACACCAGAAACAGATTTGATTAGATGCCACCAGGATTTTGAGGAGGGATAGAGGTTTGAGAGTTCGGACTTGAGATGAGAAAGATGTTGTTTTCTGGCTCTCCTGAGGGTAGATACACACTTGTTCTGAGCTTTATGGAAGGAACTGAGATTGCCCTCAGTTGGGTTTGCTTTCCATGAGGCAAAGGCAAGTTGTTTCAGGACAACTGCCTCACCACAAGCTTCAGTGAACCAAGGGCGGGAGGAAGGGTGGGACAACTGAAGACGAGAGGGGAGAAATCTGTGCATGAGGGAGAGCAAGTTTCTTTTAAAGAATTCCCAGGATGAGTTGATGTTGGAGAAAGTAGCGATAGGAAACCAGTCTATAAATTTGATGGCTGCCTGGAGACCCTGCCAGTCGGCTTGAGTGAAATGCCAGACTCGACGGCGGTGAGGTGGTTCTCTGATAACAGCCAGAGAGATGTCCACTTTGACAAGGACGTGGTCAGAAGAACCGATTGGAGCGAAGAAAGAGCAACAGATATTGTCAGGGAAATTTGTCAAAATCAGATCCAGAAGAGAGGGAGTACCATTGTTTGAGATCCGGGTCGGGAATTTGACCGATTGAGTCAGTCCCAATGAGTCGCAGAAAGCTTTTGCTGAGGTGCCATGACAGGTGAGAGAGGTACCCACACGTAGCCAACTAGCATGACAATTGAAGTCGCCACATATGAGGAAGAGAGAGTTTGGATGAGAAGATAGAAGTTGGTCCATGTTTTCGGATAGTGAGACTGTGTAGATGGAGTCATCACTGTTTGGTGGACGGTACAGTACAAAATAAACATGAGGTGGGAGTGGAAGGGAAGCTGTAGCCGGAGGTATTTCTGGGGGTGTGTGGGAGTGAGGGCAGTGCATGGAGAGTGAGGAATACAGTCTTTGATGAAGAGAGCAACTCCTCCACCAGGACGAGGCTCTAGTCTGTCAAACAGGAGGAGGGAGTAACCAGGGAGAGATACTTGGGAGTCAGTCACGTTTTGGGGGAGAAAAGTTTCTGTTAGGCAGATTATGTATGGTTTGTCAGTGGCAACCTGTATGGAAAGATCTGAAAGGTTTGAGCGAAGGCCCCGGATATTTGATGTCCACACTTTTAATGAAGAGGGAGGGGAGGAGGGTTTGGGTGCAGGGGTGGGAGGAGGAGGGTAGGAGAGGAGGGTTGTTGAAAGAGTGTGGGGGATTGCAGAATAGCTTGGGGAGGGGCCGGATGAGGAGGACAAAAGGCTCTGTGGTGCTGGGGGAGAGGGGGGACAAGAGAGGAGGAAGAAGGCAATTGAGGATTTGAGGAGGTGGAGTGAAGAGATGGAGGTGAGAGGGCAGTGGAAGGAGGCAGTTTTGAGGATGAGAGGGGGGGGGGGAACTTTGAGAAGGGTGAGTGAGGGGATGAATGGTGGGAGAAAGGTGAGGGGGGAGTTTTTGAGAGAGGTGAGAGGGAGGCTTGGAGGGAGAAGAGTGGGATGGTTGCTTTGAGAGTGAGGAGTGAGAGGGGTGAGTTGGCACTGAAGTTGGTAAAAAAGAATGGTTGATGGAAAGCGAACATTCATGGCAAACTAGGTTTTTTTAAAGTTTTAGGTCAGAGATGCGATTAAACACAATTCTTGAGGGATGCAATGAAGGCGAATTCAGAGAATGGAGAGAAGAAACGCTGTAACAGTTGGATTTTTTTAGGCAAGGGATGAAGGAAACGTCGAATTGAGAGCAATCTGTTTAAATAGCAGAAGAGTAGTGCATTATGATACAGTAAAGAAAGAGTGAAAGAGGAAGTGTGAAAGAGGAAGTGTGAAAGAGGAAGTGTGAAAGAGGAAGTGTGAAAGAGGAAGATGAAGCATTATAAGACATCGTTTTTATTATTATTAATGCTTGAGAGAGTTTTCAACAGATTAGGTAATGGAAGTATTGCAGAAAAATCGAGGACGAAGAGGCTGACGAAGAGGAAGAAGAGGCTGACGAAGAAGAGGAAGAATCGAGACTCGTGAGTGTGCAAGGAGAACGGTCTTTTTATTTTTTTGGTTTAAGATAAGAAATAGAGTGATTAGTGGGAGGGATGGAGGACGTTCGGAAAGTGGAGGATAGAAATTGAAGATGATGGGGAAAAAAAACCAAATAAACACGATCGTACACCGAGGGGAAACAAAGGGTAGGCCTCAAACCTCAAGGGTAGGCCTCAAGCACCCGGTAAAACTAGGTCGACGAAATCTCACAAAATAGCACGATTTTTGAAACAAAACCGAACTCGGAACACACAGTAACATGTAGGAGAGAAAATAAACAGTTAAAACGGGACAGATAATGACCGGAAACTTAACTTTGAGATCGTTAGCAGAGAGTCCTGAAGGAGAGCTGCCAACACTCCAAACCCAGAAATGGAAGTGAGGGAGAGCATGAGGGAGAGCATTGGCTTAATGGACTTTATTTATTTAATGGACTTGGTGATTTATTTAAAATCTGATTTGGGTTCTTCTGAACACCAATGGGAAGGTCATATCTGGAGCTTGGCAAATACCCACAGTTAGTTGAAAATGATGATTTTACGACTAATCATGTTTTGTAGGATGGCGTGGATGGGGTAGGAAGGAGTGGGAGCTGTACGGGCTGTGAGTGCCCTTATAAATATATACTTTTTGGTTGGTTCCAGAGCCATAACATAAATCATACTAGATTTTTGCATCTATTGGTAAAATGAGAAGCACCCATCTATCGTTGTGAACATGTGCCATATCCACTGCTACTATCTGCATGTATTAACAGGAAATGGTAAGAATTCGACGACACCTGCACACGGATATTTCTCGTATCTCCTTTATTCCGTGACTCCGATTTGCATTCAGGAACAGTACAATTAGGGTCAACAATTTTGAAATCGCCACTCTTTCAACTAAATGCTAAAATGATGATTAAAAGATGATTTGAATGACAGATTTTGCGCAAGCAACGGCAGGTTAAAAGTGCCCTGGGAGCAGAACCGAGTCACTGAGAATAAACACAGAGCATGCGCAAAGGGCCTCATTAGCATGAATACGTCATTTCAGAAGTCGAGTGTTAGGGGATGAACAACCGCCTCATTGTGGATGTCCCAAATTCCCGGCTCACTGCTCACCTCCACTATGTTGTTCTTTTTTTCTCCCGCATGTGGGACCTCCTTTTTCTGTCTGTTAAATCCCAACTCCTCCCTCTGTGGCTTCAGGTTGGTATAATGCAACACAGCTCAAGTCATCTTCCGTTCCTACACATGATTTCTTCTACCCTCATTAAACCATCTCCCCTTCCTATACTTGCAGGTTGCTATGTCTTTTTCCCTCTCTGCTCAACTCCACCTCCTCCTAGCCATTCACCTCTTTGTTGCTTCCATGGTTGTCTCACTGTCCCACTGTCCTTGCATTTTCCTTTGCCTTCTGTCAACTCACTCTTCCATGAGCTTCTATTTCGTAAACAATAAAAAGATACAGCTTTGACTCAAAAAAATCTCTGAACAGCAGCTTGATCTGGGCTCATGAGGCTCACAAGGGCATGTGGGAGGAAAAAATAAACCTATAGGAGGCACAGCCGGCATCATGAGGTTAGAATTAATGGGGACAATATATTCCAATTCTGAAAGAGACACTCCCTCCATCGGGACCATACTCTGTACAGAGCATTGGTGCTGCCAAAGCAGTCTCCTGGGCTATTGGGCACAAACCTGGACAGATTTCCGCTCCAACACAGGACACTCAAATGACTCAATCATCCCAACATTTCTGGTACTCATTTTGCTGACCTCAAAAGGATGACAGGCTGAGTCAACCCCACCTGGTATTAATTCAACAGCTGAACAAGAACTCAGGATGCTAGGATCCCCAGCCAACCACCCTAACCATGACACCAACACCAGGCATAAAGAGATACTCCACTTGTTAACTCTTATGGGGCTGGGAGTTTGTAGGCTTTTGTGGTTCATTTGGAATGCATCTCAGATGAATGGTTCGTTGGAAGCTGAACAAACTTGTCCATTGGTGGCTACTCTGTGAGGAGCTGCTGCTGATGTTTAAACTTACTCCCAAAAAGGGCTTTTGAGAAATGAGAATGCCAGATATAACATTGGCCCGAAATAGACAGTTTGGTACGGAACACAAAAGTGAGCTGGAGCGAGTACAATTATACGAAAAGAAATGGAAATGTCGTGAAACAATCTCTGATTTGGAATGGGAATGAAAAGCATGCAGTGAGATCATAGTCTGCCGAAGTGTGCAGGGACAGATTAGCATTGGAAAGACTCCTTGCTGCTATTCCTGACCAGGAGATGAGGATTCAGATTGAATTACAGTGGCCAGAAAGTATTCAGAGGGCTTCTGAATATGCTGCAAGGTTGATCAGTAGAGGCTAAACAGCATGGTTCAACAGCCCAAACAGAATGGTTGACCGGGCCAGGCCTATGTATCCCAAAGACGTTTGTCTAACTCCTGTCATGATATGCAAGGCACATTGAACTGATTTTAAGGAGATTGAAGTAATAAATGAGCAATTTGAAGAGGATGCTTGAACAATGCATGGAAGGTACAACAGAGAAGGTTTTGGGTGAAAGTCCAGTGGGAAAACAACTGTAAAAATAACAATAGGCCAAGAGCCCTAGATGAAGAGGCCATAAATTCTAGGGCAGCTGCTTCAAGTGTTTTTATTTTTATTGTTAAGAAAAAGATACAGGAAAAGGATATTCATTACTCAGAAAGGAAACAAGGCATATCATGATGATGATATTTAAAAGTGGAAAAAGAGCCCTTAGTCATTCAAAACTCGTCCTAGAGGGGAAGGAAATAAAGAGACAACCACAATGAGTGGACTGGCATTACATATAGACCAGACCAGATGGAGCAAGCAGATTATCTCCATGCAGAAGGTCGTTAATGAGACAGCTGGATCTTTTCCAAAAATCCAGCAGTGGGCTTACCCGGGTAGCTTAGAGGGATGTGCACTTACCTTTCAGCTGTCCAGCCTGAATTCAAATCTTGATCCAGCTTTCAACTGTCATCCTGTTGCTTTGCATGTATGGTGATACATCAGTGTGTGCTACTGTCCCTCTACTCAGGTGGATGTTAAACTGGGTGTCCATTCTGCTACCATTAGTTGGTGGACATCAAAGAATCCCACAGTGTCTTTTGTGAAGAGGAGGTGAGTTTTGCCAGCAACGTGGCCAAATTACAAATTCCTGTTCTAACATGCAGGGGACACCAACAACCGCACAGCTGTGCTCCCAGCAATGATGCAAACCAACAGCCCTGTTCTGCACATGGAATGATGAAGAATCTAACAATGAAGTGAGGAAATTCTCCAGCTCGGTTTCTCCAATTTTCTGGTTTAAATCTCTAAAACTGCTGCATTCAGCTGGATTTGAACCCACAACATCTGAGTGCTAGTTGTGTCCTCACCAACAGAAGAGAAGAAAAATATTTTTGTTACATACCTACGATGTGTGCAATAAACAAGGTTTGATACAGGGACATTTAATGCTCAATGAATGATTATGTGAAAAATGTGGTGGAAAAATCACTGGATAAATGCACACAATAAAGCTGGTCCTCTCTTACAACGAGAGCGCCCTCTAAAGATTGTTCAATCCTTCTTGAAAATTCTTTGAGTTCAAGGAAACACTTCCCTAAACTACCCCCAGGGATGTGATTTTACATGACCTGTTTCGATTGCATTGATGGGCTAAGTGCGTTTCACGTTATTCACCGATGATGAGCTAGGATCAATGGAAAATGCTCCAATCAAAAGGAAGGACGGTGCTCCCAATCAGTTCAATCACTGTGTGCAGTGTACTTTGTACGGACTAACACGGTGCCAGCTGCTCAAGTGTTTTGTCTACTTGACTAATCCCAGATATTTTCAACTGAACTATCCACTGTGAAATTTCCCCATCACAGGATCACACTTTGCTTCCCCCTATTGTCATTAAATACCTGACCATGCAGGTGTGTTCAGGTAATGGCACAATGTTTTTGAAATAAACTCTGGGGTCTTTCACATGAACATGATGTAAACAAAATGTCCATTGTGCGCTGTTTGTACCTGGCTGGCCTCACTAGTGTAGTACATAGTAGAAAAATCGTGCAAATTATGATACAAGCATCAAATTTGGCATTTCTGTTCGGCAGGGCTTTCTGATCAAATCTGCCCAATTGGCCATTTGAAAATACAAATTTTGAAAAATGTGGATTTTTAAATGGCCAATCAGGCAATTTGATTAGAATCCCCCGGAGAACAAATGTGCCAAATTTGATGCTTGTATCATCATTTGCACGATTCCTCTCAAAAATTGCTGTTAACTGCCCCACCACACATGGAACCCAGATTCAAACTCCATATCGACATAGAGAATACTGGCTCACATCCTACAGACCAAATATGTTTATCCATTGTCCATTATTGTCCTAATAAATCATGTAAAAATACACTAATGTCGACTCGTGTATTCATTTGAGCTCTCAGAGGTTGGGAGTGTAAATAAGGGTCTTGTTAAGCTAATCTGAGCCATATTGATAGGTATACTCGACACACACCTTTTCAACTCTTGATATTGTGGGCCTGGTTGGCTCAGTCTCAGTCGAGTTCAGGGTTCTTGCATTATTAATTAATGTTATGCTGTGGTATTCCAGGTTGTGACATTTTTGGTAGAGAAAGTTGTTGGGGTGAAACATCAGAGGCACATTTCATGCTTGAGTGGAAGAGTCATTGCATTGTTGTTCATGTTTGGGTGGGGGGAGGGAAGTGAAATTATTTTGGAGTCTGAGATGGGGGGGGGGGGGGTGGGGAGGAGGGGTTGGCTTGTTGGTGGTTCTAATTTGAACCCCTGGCTCATGATGCATATATGTTACGAGTTTGGGTTGGCATGTTAGAGTTCCCAAAAATACTCCTCACTTACAATGCAGGGAATCCAGGTTCAAATTCCGCATACATACAGTGTATAAATAATGTTACAGCCACTGGTCACTCTAGTTTCCCGGTTGGAATCCCAGAGGGTAGCCTCAGAGTGACTGCAACAGTCGACCGCTTCAAGACCTCATTGCCGGATCTGCATCTGAAGACTGCATTACCGTGCAGATTGGAAATCTTAAAGTGGCCCAGTGCTGTGCCGTCCGGCATCACGTGACTGATCTAACCTCAGGCTGAGCAACCTGAGTCACAGGATGCGAACTTATAATAAGCATTGTGAACCGCGACCAATGGTCCCTTTATCGGGTCTTATAAAACCACCAAATGAAGCAGCCACCACAGCCAGAATTCACCCCAGACCAAGTCAGGTTTATTATAACAAATGGCAAATTGCAAGGGGAGAGGAAACAGAAGGAAGCAATGCAGCAAATTCTGTATATAATCAATAAACCCCTTAACCCTCTACAGGATCATATGCACCTACAAACCAACTAACAAACGGAGACCCACAGAAGGTGCGTGATGTAATCACAGAAGGCACGTGATGTAATCGGCAGTTTAATTGAAACACTTTTACATCACGAACTTTGTTACATTCACTTGTCCAACCAATGGACAAGTGAAGCAATAGCGTTGGCGTAGTTTTTAAATCTGATTTTGAACTAATCATTTTGCCCGACACAACTGCAGTCCTCAAGGACCTCCCCTAATGAGGTGAGGAAGAAAGGGCTTTTCCTTCTGGCTCATCGCCATTTTACACCTTCATGGAAATGATTCATGGATATGAGTTTCACTGGAGTTAAACAGGAGTACACTGGAGTTAAACCACATTCGCAGCACTATCTTCAGCGACGTATTTCCTCTCTTGACGAATGGGGCTTCATACCACGCGTCACGTTGCAGCTCGCTATCCGCAGTGGGGTTTCACTCCTTTTAACTGGGGGGACTTCTATCATCGTACCCCTTTATGGAGCAGCTTATTCCCATGGTAACGGGACATTTATGACAACCACGTCATCAAGTGAATCATATTACTTTGTGGACATTATTCGTAAGCAAAATTCATGTTTAGCTGTGTAGAATAGCTTATCATGGCATTTATCCAAGGTCGCTTCTAATAGCAAAAGTAATAACAATACCAATGATAAAAGCAGAATATTAATGTTATTATAAAACAATATTAATACTAATAATATCACCCCCTCCTCAAGGGTTTTTTTTCCTCCTCAGACAAATGAAATGCCATGTTAATATGTATAAATAGCTTATCTTAGCATTTTGTGGGGCACCCCTACCAGAAGTAAAAAATATTATAAACTACAAACATGTATGATTATATTGTTAAACAGTTGCTACTGCTAGAAAAGTTTATAATTGAAAAAAGCTGGACTTACTAGTCGGTAAGGCTGATGTTTTGCTGAATATCCACTCATCTTGGTCATAGCAGATGTTGAAGTGAATGAGAAGAAGCTTGAGAATCGCCATGTGACCTCCACCGTGGGTAGGTTGAGTGGATCCATAGAACAATCCGGGCATCAAGTGACGGTTGCAGACATTTGGAAAGAGATGTTGTAGCCTTGTCCCGTGTACATGACGGATGAAATTGAAAACCACCATATTTTGTTGAGAAATGGTGATTCAGCTCTTTCCAAAATGGATTCCTTTACACATCTAGCAAACCACATTTCTCTGTCTAAGATGACCACTTGACTGGTATCAAAGCTGTGACCATGCATGTTCAAGTGTTTATATACAGCAGAGTTCAAAGCCTCTTTCATAAGCTGGATGACGATGTTGGCTCATATGGGCCTTCAGGGTTTGCCGAGTTTCTCCGATGTATGGTGTGAATGGGTGGTGTGAATCAAACTGCAAATGGTGGTTGGGGGACATTCAAAAATGATGCAATGCATGTTGGGGAGGGTGTATGTTCAAGCGTATAGAGTGCTGCAGGAGGGTGTTTCCAGTGCCATTAGGTAGTGCTAAATGAACCAATGACAACTTTGTTCCAGGCACCCTTTATTTAAAGATGCAAGTATTTAATGCTGCATATATTCAATACATTCATTACAAAAGCAAATACATGAATGATATTTTCACAACTGTGGTGTATTTATAGCCTTGCCTATTAATATGCAGTGTGGAATAAAGTTGTTCCTGGCCCTCCACTTCCCAATGCCTGCCATGATTCCTTCAAGCTCAACTTAATCCTATCGCATACGAAGTAAACTGGCGACGAAGGTGGGATTTCTTTTCTGCTGAAAAGTCATTTGAACTATGCTGAGCTGCTGTGCAAGTCTGAGGCCTGTTGAGCTTCACTGGAACAAGAAGACAACATTGGGGCCTGAAGCATCAAAGGCCTTGGAACTCAGACCGTAAGTGAGCGCCATTTGTGTTGTGTCATGAAGATATGGCAGGCTATATCGGAAGCATTGAACCATTTGATGAATGGCAGGAAGACTGGCTTGCATATTCGGAGAGGCTCGAACAGTATTTTTTGGTGAATGGCAGTGTTAGTGAAAGACAGGTGCCAGAATTTCTCAGCATAGTTGGCAACAAAATGTACGGTTTGCTTCGGAATCTCACTGCACCAGACAAGCCATACTTAAAGCCTTATGGGGAATTGGGTGGAAATTCTCCAGGATCATTTATGCCCAAAAACCCAGCATAATTGCACAGTGATTTCGATTCCACAAACGTGATCAGCATGATGGAGAATTGATCTGTGATTTTGTTGCTGAGTTGAAAAGGTTGGCTCAGCACTGCGACTTTTGGTGACAACTTAAATGACACGTTATGAGACAGGATCATCTGTGGATCGAGGAGTGAGAGTATTCAAAAAGTGTTTGTTGTTGGAAAGTGAGCGAAGTTTCCAGAAAGCTGTTGAACTAGCAATTGCCATGGAAACTGCTGCAAAAGTCTCTGTGGAGTTACGGAAATGGAAGAGAGGACCCGAGGTCCACTAGATGACTACTAAGCCTGGAGCCATGCCTTCCACATGTTCAGTCTTCAAATGTACACCAGAGGCCTGTGTGGCCTGTTCCAAGTCAAGGCATATTTGAGCAGGCCGAAACAAAATGACGGCTTCTCCGACATGAAAGTGGGATGACCAAGATGGCGCGCTGCCATCTCGGTGAAGCTTTTGTGTTGTTTGATGATGAGCACCCCGTTAATTATCGTCAAAAGGGGTGTTTAAATTTGCCCAAATACCCAATTTTCACTTATGCTCTCCCTTGGAGTTCCCTTGGTATGCATACAAAGTTTTGGGCGGCTAGGTTTCATGGTTTTGGAGTAATGGAGGAGACACACACATTTATTATTATAGATAGACCATACTTTCTTCCTTATACCACAAGTTGGATTGTGACCAAGATTCTTCTTGTTGTTTTGCCCTCCAAAAGGCTTCCCCACTTATGATAGTCATCGTCATTCAAAACGACTACATGTCTGCCTTTGTCCACTGGAACGATCATAATGTCCTTTTTACTGGTGTAACTGCCTACGGCCAAGCGTTCCGTCTGAGATTTTCAGCACTGGTAGCTTCGATTAATGAAGTGAAGTGCTGACATTGTACCGAAGCTCCTCTGCTTGCACCTCATTCATCTCCGCTGAGTGAATGGCTGACTCAGTGCCACCTATGTATTCTGAAATAGGAATCTTGTCAGGAGGAATGTCGTTGTTAAGACCCTTCTGAAGCACTGAAACCTCATCCTCAGTGAACACTCTTTCAGAAAGATTTTTCACCCACAAATCATGATCTCCATTTCAATTCAACCCACTTTTGGCAACCAGGTTCGAATCCCAAAGCCTCACGGAGAAGCCCTTTTTTTTCTCCGTCAAAGATGACCGCTTGACTGTTATCAATGCTGTGACCCTGCCGATTCAAGTGTGTATATACAAGTTTGGCATCAATACATCATATAAACCCTGCAGAATACTGCACAGCCAGTTAGTTCATGTAAAGGAGGATATCCGGAAGAATAGGAAACGCGACTTGGTGAATGGCATCAGATGTCGAGACCCATCGTGCACTGAGACATACATATGAGAAACTCAGCACACCCTTAAGGCCTGGATGAACTAACATCGTCGTCCAGCTTATGAAGAGGTTTTGAACTCTGCTGAATATATGCACTTGAACCTGCATGGTCACAACAATGATAACAGTCAAGTGGTCATCTTAGACAGATAAAAAAAAACAGTGGTTTGCTGGAGGTGTAAAGGAATACATTTGGAAAAGAGCTGAATCGATCAGCATATCTCAACAAAAAGGGTGGTTTGCAATTTCATCTGTCATGTACATGGGACAAGGCTATATAACATCTCTTCCATGCCATCTGCAACCGTCACTTGATGCCGGGATTGGTCTACAGACCAACTCAGCAGAGGTCTTGTGGCGATTCTCAAGCTTCTTCCTCACTTCAACATCTGACGTGACCAAGAGGAGTGGATACTTGCCAAAACGACAGCTTTACAGCTTTATTAAATTGCAAACTTTTACTGTTTTAATTCGACTGGATGAATATAATAACAACCTGCATCAAGTTTAGCAACCACTGCTGTTTAACACGAAACCGAAAGGGAGGAAACCTGACGTTCTTGAGTCATTATATGCTTATTGCGTCCCCCACAGACTAACCGATCCAAGCCTAGATCTATGATATAATCGATGTATCCCAAAGAGGATAATAACAGGACCCTTCCTGCCACTCCCATAGGGAGCAGGTGCACTCGTTTCTGTAAATATCACATTTCATTTAGTAGAACACATGGTAATGATGGTATCAAAACAAAGCATAAACATAAACATATCATAAATCCTCTTCACCAGCCTCCCTACCCCCATAACTTCCAATCCACCACCACATTCCACCAACAATGATCTGCAGGCAATGCATGTTTTTCAATTCAAATGAATCACACTTTTCAGGAATATATATATATATATATATATATATATATATATATATATATATATATATATATATATATATATATATATATATATATTTTAACAAAGTACAAGGTCAAGCCTGAAGCAATAGGTCTTCATCCCACAATGGAGTCGTGAAACAGGCTGGTTTGAGATTTCTACATAATATCCTTCTACCATTAACAAATATAAAAGTTGGTATTTCTTAGAATGTTGCGAGTTGCTCATTCCAATAACTTTTTGAAAGGCCCTCAAATTGTCGGGGAACCATTGTACTCCATGCGAGTGAAATTTCAACATGATGTGTTTGAGATACAAATTTCAATTTTTTCAATTCAATTCAAGAACATATTTCTTTCGTTCTTCAAATTCAATGCAATACAATGCATGAAAATAGGAACAGAAGTGGGCATGAGCCACACAACGCAGATCGCTTGTGTTGGGCATGCCATAACAGAGACACAAAATTACACATAACAATACAACGGTTGATTTTGTAACATCGGCAATACACCGTGGGACAAAGGCAGGAAGTTAGACAAAATTTATTTGGAATTTGATGGAAAACAGGAAGAATGGTTTAGAATCGGAGTAGTTGTGCATTATAGTCCGGTGGATATTTGGCTGACAATGTTTTAGGGTCCAGACAATTTTTTGGATAATTTGACATATTTGACCCGTCCTGAACCAAAATCAGCTGGGTACAATCTTGGCACCCTTGAGGAAAATTTTTTAGGACCAAAAACAAAATGGTCGTCAAAAATCCAACGGAACCAACATGAAGTTATTCATACAATTGTTAAGACTGAAACACAGAACCAATTTTCTTTTATTCCTTCCATAAATTCAACCAAAACTACAATTTTGTCACAATACATAATTTATGATGTTTCAACGTGTGGTGACTCTTCAATTTTTCTTTCTGATCGCTAATAGCGGAAATCGGGTCGTGATAAGAAATTACACCTGTAAGTATTATTGGCCAATCAGTGCTTTTAGAGAGCCACTTGGCACTGTGGACAAGAGCGAGCTTGTCTCAGGACATGTACATCTCAAAGCGCTCTTTTTCTGTGCAATACTTTCTCATTATTTTACGAATTACTCAACACATCAATATTTAATCGTGACATTTATTCTCCACATAGCCTGGTGGTTAAGGAAGCTGGTTTGGGACCTTAGAGTCCTGAGTTCAAGCTGCTGTTTACTGTTAACTTAACACAAGACTGTTTATTATCCTTCTGAGGTCAGTGAAATGAGTACCAGTGTACTGGGGTAACAATAACCATTGGGGGTAACCTGTTTTGGAGTGATGACCTGTCCAGGACTGTTCTCTTTGCCAATAAAATTGCCTTGGCAGTCCTATGTGCCTTTACAGTGCAAAATAAATGGTATTATTATAATATTTATTCCACACCACCAAGACCATTGAGTGAAGTGGATTTTGTGTGTTTGGTTGAACAACCACGATGACAATGGACGAGTCTCTCTGCCTTTTGCATTCCGTGCCATCATTCAGGCCGTGGTGGCTCAATGTCAATAAATCCTTCCTTTTTCACCATGAACAGTTGGAGAGACGACCCACTAATGTTTCCAGTGAGAATGACTGTGTTTGTGTTGTCTGGCTGTGCTGAGAGTGACGAGAGACGCTTCATCTGAAAAGGACTTGATGCATTGGCAGCGTTGTCCCATGTCAACCTGATGTCATATGATTCCTTTGAGGGCGCTCGCAGATTTGATTCATGAATCATATGTTTAGCTATATGTTTCACATCAACATCATCAGAATCATCTTCATAAACCAGTCTCAACAGATGAGATGCTTCACTACAGGACACCAGATGGCTGACAATTCCATCTCCAGATAACAAAAACAGGTCAGGTCCAAAGTGGTTTCTAAGTTTCTCAATCAGCCTTTGTCCATCATATGACACAAAGAGCTTGTGCATTACCACTGAATTCCATACACGTGTCTTGCCTTCTGTGATGTCTGCTTCTACATTCTCAAAGTCATTATCGATGTCCTCATCCTGTATGGAGGTGATGTCAGCCTTGTTGACTGCTAATATTAGTTAACTTACCGCTGCCTTGATGGACTTTGCACTCACAAAGTCTTTATAACAATCATTGTGGTATTGGGCATCTGTAGCATGTGGATCAGCAACAGATCCATTTACATGAATACGAACATTATCAGTGATGGCATCATTACGGAGATTGCAGACATCTAGATAACTTTTGCTTAAAGTTATCAACGGTTCTACATTGTATGATTGTCCAGTTATCCAGTGCTCTAGATTATGACACCCAGGTTTCAATGGGCATACACCTTTCGCCACAGAACAGACAGTTCTTTTTGAAGTCAAAGCTAGTCAACGACGATCACTTTGCTTTCTTTGGGACTGGAGCATCAGTGTTACTAGTACTGTTACCAATGAAAGCTCAAAATCTCTTGATATGATGCTCTGATGTGTATGTTGATACACAGTTTTTATGGCATTGGATTGATTGTATTCAATCTAATTTAGCATTCTGACCATCAACTCGACGTTTGCTACATTTTATGACAGTTTATATTCTAACTGGGCCAGCTGTTAGTTACTTAGAGTTATTGCTGCAGTTAAAGAAACATGCATCTTATTCTGTCATGGATGTTGCCATATTTCAGCAGATCATTATGAGAACCTCTAGCAAAGGAAGAATAAGCATTAGGGTAATTATTACCATTTGTAAGAGAGACATGCATACATATACATACATATACATACATATATTTCCTTCTTATATTAACCCCATCATCACAGAAAGAACACAAACTTAGTACTCCAACATTATCTGTGGAATATTACCCCGGATGAAACTTCTTCAAGGGAATGAAATACTTGTACATGGAGAATTCGACTCTCTCTCCGTCGAGTGCAGCCTGTGGCTGCTGGTTGCATCATTGGTTGGGACGCGGCTGTGCCGCTGATGCAGTGTCCCCCTGACCAGTACACTGGTGGTCATTTTGCCGACTTCAGAAGGATGACAGGCTGAGTCAACCTCCTGGTGTATTTTTAATTCAGCAGCCAATGGGGCTTGAACTCAGGACCCTAGGATCCCAAGCCGCCACCCCAACCACTAAGCTAACACCAGGCTTGAGAATTTGACTATATCTGACCAAGGCACAGTATCATACAGGATGTGATATAGGCTTGATATTACGCATGTTGTTTTTAGAGGGTTAATATTAGTTATGTCGTTAATTATGTATGATATTGTTACGGCGCGGGGTTCGACGTTCGCAATGAAGGGAAGCACTCGGGTCCCTCTCAAACTCTGGGTTCTGAGGCCACCAAACGTGGATAACTCCATGCTTCGGCAGGTTGCTAACCAACCAGGAGTGCTGATTGGTACCACCAATCCTGGCAGGGTTTCACTACTTCCTGTAGGTACCTAACCTGTGGACAGCCACACCAAGTGGAAGGGGGGAGGGGGTCTTGTGCCCTCTATGTGTACTTGAATTGACTTACCATATCAGGTGCAGCTGAACGGAGTTGCCGAGTACTCACCGGCTAACAAGAGTCAATCGGTGAGGTAAAACTTCCCAGCTACACTACGTGTGGATTACGCTGGATCAGTGAAGGAAAGGACCCTCTGAACAGAGTACATTTGTCACAAGCACATTTATTTATAAAGCTAGAGCAATGAAAAATGTATACAATAAGCAAGAGATTCAATGCACAGCTGATGGATCACATTCCACAGTAGAACTCGAGTAGAACTCCACAAAAAATGTGCCTCTCTCTCTCTCACACACACACACACACACACACACACACACACACACACACACACACACACACACACACACACACACACACACACACACACACACACACACACACACACACACACACACACACACACACACACACACGAAGCCCTCATGAGTATACGCATGCCAATTCACATTCAAACCTCATGCAGAGCAGGGGAACTGCAAAGTAGGGGAAAGCAAGAATTTGTGTGGTGCGGCAAAAGAAATGCAAGTAGTGTCAGACCTCGCTATTCATGGGGAATACGTTTGTGGAAAATGCCGCGAAGAGCGAATCTGTGAATAGCGGAGCATTGTTTCAATGGAAAAAGGGGGGATAGGTTCCTGCCAGTTGGTGATTCGTTTGGGAAAATCAAAAATCCCATGAAAAACCGTGAAAAACTGTGAGTACGCCTGCGAAAAACCATGGAAATGCAAAGAAAATGTGAAAAAAACTGCAAAAACACAAAAACAAAACCCGTGAATTCAACCACGAAAATGTGGAAAAACTCCCATATGTCCGTGAAAAAATGCAAAAACGCGAAAAAAACTGTGAATACGTGAAGCACAGGGCTGCAAATGTCGAAGCAGGTTACATTTTATAAACCAGAAATATGAGGGGTCTTCGAAGAGCGAATCCATGAATAATGGGGTCTGACAGTATTTACAAAACAAAGACCAAGGGCAGAGCTATTCCGACATTATACTTACACAGGCTTATCTTATACGAATATGACAGGAGCCATCACAATCATCACGAGGAAAGTTAGAGAGCAAGAGAGATGAGAAAAGAATGAGGTTTTTGTGACCACTATGTTATCTTGTGCAGTCAACGGACCAATGCTTCCCAGTCGCTGTGGAGGAGAAAGGGGGAGGAAAACTGAAGGTGTCTAATGGTGTGTAGGCGAAGGAGGTGTGGTGATGGATGCTGTGAGTGTCAGTGAAATGCGGAGAGGAAGGTGTAAAGATGTGGGTTAGGGGGTTTTGGAGACAAAGAAAATAATGTGTGAGTGGATATGCCTTACGTGAGTGTAAAGAGGTCTGTATGTGTAAGTGTTTAATGAGCTCAGGCGGCGCTGGATCTGGTGTCTCCCTCTTACAGGTGGACTCTATTCCGTTCCCTCCATCAAGCTCCGCTCGATCTGTCAAGCTCTGTTCGCTCCATTTGTACAGCACCGCACAGCAAAGCTTCCCAGAAGGGCCAGACAATGAACTGCAGAGAGAGGAGAGGAGAGGAGAGGAGAGGAGAGGAGAGGAGAGGAGAGGAGAGGAGAGAGAAAAAAATGAACCAACAACGAACTGTTCTCCCATAACTGTGCGGAATGCGGCACTGGATAATCCCTGGTGTGAGCATTGCTTGGGGGCAGATCAGGTGGGGCTATAGGCGTTTACCTGTGCCTCCATTGGCATGCAGATGATTTCCACAGTTTTGGCCCTGCCCCTGCGAGGACCTGGCTCCAGAAATGGCCTCAGTCGCTCTGCACCTTGGCACACGACAGAGCTCCGAGATTAACGTGGGGTGGAGTACTTCATCGCATTCCCCGGCTGTGAATGTACCCCATCGTCCCCAGTCCCAAAAGGTGGTGGTGGTTGTTGGTGAAGACTGTGGTTGAGCGATAGTAATGGTGGTGTAGTGTAGCAGTGGTAGTGTGGCAAGTTTGTGATGGAGGTGGCAGTCATCGAGGTTATGACGTCAATGGTGAGGTGAGTTGGGGTCCAATAGAGTGGGGGAATTATTATGAAGGCATTGTGGTGGTCAGAGGAATGTTGTAGCATTGTAGTTCGAGTCTCTTGAAGGTTTGGAGCGAGCATTTGTCGGGTAATGGCATGAGGATTGAATGTGAATTGGCACGCGTATGCTCATGAGGGCTTCGTGTGTGTGTGTGTGTGTGTGTGTGTGTGTGTGTGTGTGTGTGTGTGTGTGTGTGTGTGTGTGTGTGTGTGTGTGTGTGTGAGGAATGCTTTTTGTGGAGTTCTACTCAAGCATTCTGATGTGAAATATGATGCATCACGATGATCGTCATGATCTCCTGACTTGATTAGGTTTATTAACTACAAATAACTCGGAAGAATTCCCATGTTTTAAACGCAAAACATGTTGAGGTGTATAGAGCAGCTTAATAGGTCTTTCCACGGCATGGCATTCCAATTATAAAATAAATAACAAAAATAATGATAACATTGTCATAAAGCATATATTAATTAATACTAATAATATTAACAACAATAATCATAGTTCCATAATTTGGCAATCATAATAACAAACCTATAATCCCCGCCTTCCTCCCGCGCCCTGGCCCAAGCACATCTGGGCTTGGTGAAAGGCAGGCTAATGCTCAAGCAGCACAGCAGGTGGGTATGCAGCAAGGCCGTGAAGACCAATGAAAATTTGGTCCAATGGACCAATGGGCTCACTAGTATGATAAACAAGGAAGTCCAAGGGAGCAGTCCATAAAAATAGGAGTAAATTTTGGGGGAGAAAACATTTCAAACCAAAAAAACATTCAGAAACTAGAACGGTATCCGGTAGAGCACATACCTCCGCCAGGCTGAACAGTTTACATTTTGTACTCCACTGATAGGCCGGTTCTGGATGCAGACCTGAATCAAAATCTAATTGGCTTGTTCTTGTCACCTACCAAACTCATCCACCAAGTTTTATTATAAACCATCCAACTTTTTTTGAGATATCATGCTATATATCGTTTTTGGACCTATCTCTCAATTGTGAAGAGTCAATAAATTCTTGTAACTGGATTCGGATCTTCACCACAAACGATTCGTCCTTGTAACACACCCAACATGTCCGCAAAGTTTCGTCCAAATCCGTCTATAACCTTTTGATATACCGATCGTCATGATCGCAAGTACCGTGCTCACAGACAAACAAGAAGAAGACGTCGTGCAGAGCACAATACTTGCGAAATCCATTAAACAAATTTGACCTCAAAAATAATTGGTGCTGGAATTCAATGACCAAATATGCAACTCCTCTTCAAATCGCAAGTCAATCGGATGAAAATTGCCATATTTTAGAAATTCGGCCTATGTTGACCTCTTGACCTATGTTGACCTCAAAAACAATTGGTGGTTAAATTTAGTAACGTGATGTGCAAATCCTCTTCAAATTTCAAGTCGATTGTATGAAAATTGAGCATTTTAGAAATTCCAGCTTAGTTGCTGACCTTTGGCCTATGTTGACCTTTTTATATACAGTCAAGGCTTATATAAGAGCTAACACACAGAATATATAACAAGGGGAGCAGGAGACAAGAGGGACGAGAGGAGGAAGCACAAAACAGTGGGGAATAGACATATGAGGAGATCTGTTGAAGGGAGAGGGATGGGGTAAAGACAGTAAAGTAAACAGAGTAAACAAGATGGACACTACAGGGATTTCAGGAAGGAAAGCAGAGGATATGAAGGAGGTGGGTTTGGGGTGGATTAATGGGGGTAGAAATGATCATGGCTTTGGATGGGGGAAGATAAGAGATGGTGGTGAACAGCTATTTTGAAGACCTGGAGGGAAGAGTGGGATTGAAGAGAGTGGGAGTTTGTTCCAAAGGTGGGAAAAAAGAGGAATGAAAAAATGAACATGAGCAGTGATTCTTGATTTTGGTAGTTTAACCAGAAGGAGTTGTTGGCGGACCTTGAGCGCACTGCGGAAATATTGGCGGGACAGATAGCAGACAGAGTTAGGGAAGCGAGGCCGGAGAGGAGACGGTAGAAGACTAAGACCACTGACCTGCCTGCGGTGAGAGAGAGAGTTGAGAGACCCAAAGACTCAGCCTTATCGTGGGAGATATCAATGATCTTAAATGCTTTGGTTTTCACAGCGTGAAGCCGAGAACGGTGAGAGGCAGGAGCACCAGACCAGAGGGGAGAGCAGTACTCCATCAGGCTGCAGATGAAAGCTTTGTATGTGATTAGGAGCTCAGGCGTGCCAAGGAAGGACTTTGCACGACGAAGGATGCCCAATCGGCGACTGGCTTTGGAGGCCAGCTTGGAGACCTTTTGTTCTATGTTTACCTCAAAAATAATTGACTGGTTGAATTCAGTGACCTGAAATATTAATCCTCTTCCAATTTCAAGTCAATTTGATCAAAATTGAGGATATTAGAAATCTCACCAAAGTTGTTGACATTTGGCCTATGTTGACCTTTTGGCCGATGTTGACCTCAAACATAATTGGTGGTTGAATTCAGTGACCAAATATGCAACTCCTCTTGAAATTTCAAGTCAGTCAGAAGAAAATTGAGCTGCCTTGAATGGGTTTGAATCGCCCGTCTGTCAGCTGCACTGGCTGTTGGTGGACGTTGAAGATCCCTCAATGTCTTTCGGGAAGAGTAAGCAAGTTAACGCAGATTCCTGTCCTGACTGACTGATAGGAGTGAATGGAAAAACAAGTAGCACAACCAAACCACCCAGCAAACCCAAATCATGGAGAATAACTGAACCACCAAGGTTAACCCAACTACCTCGGATAACCAAACCACCCAGCATAACCAAACCACCCTTCATAACAAAACCACTCAGCGTAACCAAACCACCGAGCATAACGAAACCATTGAAGATAACCAAATCACTCAGCATAACCAGACCACCCAGCATAACCAAACTACCAAGGATAACCAAACCACCCAGCATAACTAAACCACCCAGCATAACCAAACCACCCAGCAAACCCAAATCATGGAGAATAACTGAACCACCAAGGTTAACCCAACCACCTCGGATAACCAAACCACCCAGCATAACCAAACCACCCTTCATAACAAAACCACTCAGCGTAACCAAACCACCGAGCATAACGAAACCATTGAAGATAACCAAATCACTCAGCATAACCAGACCACCCAGCATAACCAAACTACCAAGGATAACCAAACCACCCAGCATAACTAAACCACCCAGCATAACCAAACCACCCAGCAAACCCAAATCATGGAGAATAACTGAACCACCAAGGTTAACCCAACCACCTCGGATAACCAAACCACCCAGCATAACTAAACCACCCAGCATAACCAAACCATGTAAGATAACCAAAACACCCAGCATAACCAGACCACCCAGCATAACCAGACTAACAAGGATAACCAAACCACCCAGCATAACAAAACCACCCAGCATAACCAAACCACCCAGCATAACCAAGCCACCTCGGATAATCAAATCATCTAACCCCCCCCCCCCAACCTGTGGTATTCTGTGACGTTCAAGGAAACATCCACACACCCCCCAAAGTGTCCTGTATTTTTTGTACAACCTCATATTCATCAAGAAAAACGAGTATATTCTAATTGAAATAAAAGAGACTTTGAAGGTCATTGAAAAAAAATATCTGGAAGTTTACCGCTGTAAATGCAGCGTCTTTTACATCCCCTTACCGAACATGTTACATTGGTTCTCAGTGCCTGTTGTTTGTGTTCTTTATGACGTCCTTGAAAACAGTAAGTTTCCTGTTTGTAATCATTTTCAGGCAGACAGATTAAAAAAAAAAGTTATCTCACTCCTCTCTGTGCATGTGCGATCGGGACAAATTCACATCTAAAATACTGTTAAACTACAGGTTTGTTTTCCGACTCATGTTCAAAATATAACAATCAATTAAGGTTAAGTTGTTTGTCACTCATAAACTGATGTTTGTAGATGGACGGACGGAAGTGGACCTATTGCTTAACCCCACTCTCTGCTCGCGTGATTGGGGTAATTATACAAATAGGGGGTTATGTATTACATCTCTTAAGATATTGTATTTTTGACCGAATTTGAAAAAAAAAGGCTCTTATTATCTGAGTTGCCGACCTCTGACCTTGCACAACCACATGACCAAGCATAACCCTTGCCAACAGACTGTTTTGGCTGCACTATAAAGAAAATGGTATGATGATGATGATGATGATGATGATGATGATGATGATGATGATGATGATGATGATGATGATGATGATGATGACCTGCAGGTTCAAGATGTTCAAAGGGTTCCCACCTTTTACTGTCGTTTATTTGGAATACTTTTCCTGTAATAAATAATTCTGCACAAAATATAATTTGTATTAAATCACATATTACAACACATATATTAAAGGCCATATGAGAATACTAAGTATTAGATCGAAGCCATATTTTAATTGGTTTTAAATCCCATTCTCCATCCACTGGTGACACCATCAATCATAAAAGCACTGGACGTCTCTCACCTGCCAGCCAGTAGAGGGCATGCAGATACATGTTTTCCCAGTGCTTGGACTTTGTTGTTGTTATAATGTTGTTTACAAACTTTGCCTTTTAGGAAAGGATCTTCTTTCATGAAAACTGCATTTTCTACATTCAGCAAATGCACCATCCACGGTAAAAGGAAATCGATATACGAGTGGTGTTTGCAAATACAAGGGAAGAAAATAGCACTGATTGCAAATGTGAGCAAGGCAATTCAAATTTGAGAGGGCATAAGACGACAGGGGGCGACATCAACACATTTCACAGATATGGGTTAAATGATTCATCTTTGATTCAATGCAATGCAGAAATGACACATCTGTGACCCCATATCATCTCACATATCAACCACAATAATCTCACATGTCAACCACAATAATTTCATATATGAACCCAATATCTCACACTTCATCCACAGCTTGATGGAGTACTGCTCTCCCCTCTGGGCTGGCTCACCTGCCTAACACCTTGCTCAGTTTGACGTTGTGGAAACCAAGGCCTCCAAGATCATTGGAATCTCCCGCGATCAAGCTGGGTCTATCACTTTGCCATTGCAAACAGGTCGGTGGTCTCTGTGTCTTCTCCCTGCTGCTTTCTCATCTTGCACCCTCTGCCCTTTCCGTGCTTTGACACCCTCCCCAGGATTCTGCAGGGCACACACGGTCCACCAGCAACCCGCTTCTTATGAAATTACCTAAATCCAGGATCACTGCTCACCTCTACTCATTTGTTCCTCTTTTTCCCCACCTGTGGAACCAACTTCCATATTCTCTTCGATCTCATTCTTCCCCTCCAGGTGTTCGGATAGCTGTTCGCCACCATCTCAGATAATCCCCAATCCCAAACCATGATCTTTTCTACCCCTGTTAACCCCCACACCCCCACCACCCCAAAGCCTACCTCCTTCCCCATTTCCAGTTTTTCTTTTCTGAGAGTTTGCTTCTGTATCCATCTTGTCCACTCCGTTCATCCTTCCCTATCCCTCTTTTCTCCCCATTTCCCTTACTCCCTCTATTTTATCCTTCACACTGCTATTGGTGTTTCCCCCCCCCCCTCTCTCTCTGCCGTTCCTTTTGTTGTGTTGCGTCCTGATCCGGTCAGTGTTCTAACTCTTCCACCAGCCTTGACTTTGCATCCAAAAACAAAAAATCAAAAAAACATCTGAACCCAATGACATGATGTTGGGAGCTCGGGTTCAAATCCCATTTACAATGTTGGTTTGTCCATTGTTTTCCAAAAGCTGGTATTTCATGTGAAAGTTCATTGGTTGGGATGTACTACGTCCGTGTGCTGTAGTTGGTTTATGTACAAGGTCTATCTAAAAATAGTAGAAACACTTTTACTTAAGTACACATATTGGAGTAAACCCGTGACTGCTGGAATGAAATGTATTCCTTTATTCCAATCCTCTGGAGATACTTTCTGAGATCTTAAATGATGACCTAACTCACGGTAGCAACAGAGTTATCAGGATTGTTCAGTTGCTGGTATGCTTCCCTCTTGAAATATTCATTTCTGGCTTTCGTCTTTGGCCGAAGCGGATTCAACCCAAACTGCTGTTTGGTGCAGTGTCAGCAAGGCTGCATTGTGGAGCATGCTGTTTTGACGAGGAAACATTAAGCCGGCTGTCAGTGGGCATTGCCAATGTAAAATATCCTACAGTATCGTTCACCTTGACGCAGCCGGAATCCTGATCGAATGCCAAATTCCTCGTGTGAATTGATATACGCGGTTGATGAATGTGCATTAGTAGATCTCCTCCTGGTCTATAAAAGAGGCAAGTCTCACAAGAATGATTATCGAGGTCTACAACGTCCACTTTGCAGACGGATGAGCCTCTCGCTTATGGTGTACTCGAAATACTACGTTGTCGACGATGCGGCGCCCCTTCTTGGAATTGCTTGTGCGAGCTGTGTTAACGAGCTCGTGGTGTACATTGGGAATCGAACCCAGGAATAGAGGGAGCCTCTTCATAGCTTATTATAAAATACCATCTACCTTGCCAACAGTCCTCAGGTTGCTGAAAATCTCCTCCACCTCCTTTTTTCATATTCATTCATTCCTTTGGTTGTTGTGTCCAAATGTGGCCCCACTACTCCACTGTGAGTTCATTGCCTTTTTAACCTCTTGCCACCTCGCTCTTCCATGAGCCTCGATTTTGTACACGAAGAAAGCTCTTGGTTGGCCAGTTAGTGTTCTCATCGGAATCCCTGGCCCATGATGTGGGGAAACCAAGGTTCAAATTCCGTAAACCACCACACGTGTTTGTCCGTTGTTATCTCCACCACCAAAGGTGGGTGGAGGTTATGTCTTCACCCCTGTGTTTGTTTGTCTGTCTGTCTATTTGTCTGTAAACAGGATATCTGAATAAGTTGTGAACGGATTTGAACCAAATTTTGTGGACAGGTTGGGTGTGTGACATGGTCGAATTGATACGATTCTGGTGAAGATCTGGTTTCTGATCCGAGAAATTTTTGAAGTGATTCTTCATTCTTGAGTGATCGGGATAAAAACAGATATATAACACGATATCTCAAAACGTTATGAACTGATTCGGACGAAACTCGGTGGATACGTCGGGTGTATAACCAGGAAGAATTGATTCGATTTTGGTCAGGATCCCGACACGAGAATCAAATATTTTTAAAAAAAAATGACTCTTCACCATTGAGAGATGGGGTCAAACACGATACATGGCTTGATATCTCAAAAGTTTGTGGACAGATTATGACAAAACATGGTAGATGAGTTTGGTTGATGACAAGAACAAGCCGATTAGATTTTGGTTCAGGTCTGGATGCAGATACAGCCTATCAATGAGATACAAAATGTAACTGTTCATCCTGGCGGAGGTATGCACTCTACCGAGTGTGGTTCGAGTTTTACTAATATCTTTGTAAGTCAAGTAAAAGTACATTGATGTCTACGAATATTTTTGTCTTGCATGAAACTTATTTATGTACAATGTCCTCAATGACCTATAAAATAATAAAACCATAAATTGTGAGATGTGCAGTCTGCAGATAGAAAACCTTTCTTTTGTTGCCTTGAATCGCAATGTTCAAAAACATTTCATTTCATATTTTCCGACATCGTTCTTCATCCCCCTGTGCATACCACCCTTCACACAAGTGACAACAACAGCCCAGATGGACACGGAATTTGCAATGTCTTGGTAATAGCAATGATGTTTCTTTTGCCTGCGTCTGCTGATTTTTATCTCCAAGTGTTTGTGGTTCCCACAGCCTTTGCTGTGCCCTTTGCCAACGGAGTTTCACCAAATGGGATTTGCCTATGAAAGCCTACATTGTAGAGGCACACCATCTGGAGGTCCGACATGGCTGCCCGCTTCTGCAAATCCATCCTTATGCCCTGTCGGGATGAATGATGGGCAATCATTTAGTAACTTCATTAACCATTGGGTGCAAATGGGGCAAGAGCAGTCGCCAGCCCACCGTTGTGAGCCTTCTGGGTGGGGTGATTAGAAATACCGTGGGCCTGTTGGAATTGTCTGGGTGTTGTCCTCGTTTGCACTAGATGTTCAATGATCGGGAAAAGCGACATTTGGTTGCAGAAGAGGTCCTGGTTTGGGAATGTGCTCCCAACCCAATCAGAAGCTTTTGAACTATGTAATCTGAACAAATTCATTTGCTTTCCTGGAATCACTAAGCAACGTGTGTCCAGTGGAAAGGATGCAGATAATGAGAGGGCAAAAAACCCTGAAAAGAGCTTTGTTAGCCTTTAATATTATCTCTCGTTCTGTTTTCAATAGAAAACTTATCTTCCAGTGCCTCTTGCGTTAACCTTTATATACGAGGGTTTATACATGGTGTGTTCAACAAGTTACACGAATGGAACACACAATGGTCCAAGACATCATGCCAACGTTTTATTTTTCAAACGATGTATATTTATTATATTCCAGAGGATATTTTTTATGAAATAAAAACAAGAAAAAGAGCAATCAGAGATTGCAGAACCTCGCCAGGACTTCTTTTGAGTGGTGTATATTTTTTACAAGTTTTAAGGTAAATCCAATAGGGCTGCCAAACCATGTGACCTATGATGTCATATGTGTGACCCTTTTGTTCCTCATGGATGGGCGGTCATATGTATAAAGTTTCGCCTCGATCTGTTCAGCCATTTCCGTGAAGATTTTTTAAAGTTAATTTTTTATATAAAAAATATGGCTGCCGAATCACGTGACTGATGACATCAAAAAAATTTGTGGACCATTTTATCCCTAGATGACCCTCAAAAATTTTCATACTGATCAGACGTACATATGCAATTGCAATTATGACGTCATGGCACAATTATGACGTTATGACTACATATGCAATTATGACGTAATAACGAAGGCACTTAATAACGTAATTTTTGAGGGTCACCTATGATGTCATAAAAAATCACACTCATTCCCCATGAGGAGGACTTGACATGTGCCAAGTTTCAAATTTTTTCCTTGGTACTGTTTCAAAGATAGAGGTCCAAAGTTTTTTCCGTTTTTCCAACATGGCTGCCATGCCACGTGACCTATGACGTCATACTTATCATAAAAAAATATTTTACATGAGTATTCGCACCAATGGTGAAAATTTCAACTCAATCCGTCAAGCGGTTGCCGAGAAAAACACAAAAGTTCTGTTCGGACAAACAAACAAATGGACAAACAAACAAACGGGCAAACAAACAAACGGACAAACAAACAAACGGACCCAAATGCAATACCCTCTCCTTCGGCGAGGGTAATTTATAACTCGAAAGAGCAGTCACATTTCAGACCCTTGCCAGGACTTGTTTTGTGTGGTGGTGGTGGTGGTGGTGGTGGTGTGTTTGTGGTGTGTGGACGATGCATTGACGATAGATGTTTGTGTTCATACAATGGACAAACAGACCTTTTCAGTTTTATTGTATAGATTCACGTTCCATTCGTATGTACTTTATAGACGTACTCATATTCTAGTCGTACATACTTCATCGAGGTACTCAGTTGAAAAAAAGATAACGTGTAATACTGGCTACCACCAGGTGGCGTTTGTGGCCGACATCACTACATGTGCAACATTATGTGTTGACAGACAGACAAACAAACAAGCGGTCAATGATCGGTAGTTGTGAAATCATCGCGCAAACCTTTCCCTTTGGACCTCAAAAACAACGGGCTTCTCCACTTTGATTGATGAACCAGTGCAGTGACCCAATATGCAAATTATATTCATACTCGCAGAAAACACGCCCTCTGTGTTGGTGCATCTTATGCATTACTTGCTGAAACAAGCTCAAATGAGCTAAGATCCTCGTCCTCTTAATGATGACGTCATTAAAATTAATATGATGTCATTGTGATGTATCAGGTTTGCCATCAATTATCATCTGTGCTAATGCCCGGCTTGATTCCCGCAAACAAAATTCATACAGTTTGCCTAGTTTCGGAGATAATGGTATGGGTGATTTCCATTAGCGGCGATATTATGACGTCAACTTTTTTTAAGGAAGAATTTCCAAAATCAGAGATGGTTACTGCCTGTGCGTGGGCTTTCTGCATATACATGGCAAGTTTCACGAAGATCCGATGAAAACTCTGGGTTGTGAAACAAAAAGTCAAAAAATAGGAATGACGTCATAAGAATTGATATAACGTCATAGTGATGTATCATATGTGCGGTAATTCATCTCTGCTAATGCCCTTTTCGATTCCCACAAACGGAATTCAAAAAGCTTGCCTAGTTTCTGAGATAATTTTTTTAGGTGATTTCCATTACTGGAGATATTTTGACGTCATAACTTTTTTTCTAGGAGGAATTTTCAAAATCGGAGATGGTTACTGTCTGCGCAGGGAATTTTTACATATATCTGCCAAGTTTCAGGAAGTTTCCATGAAAACTGTGGACTGTGAAACAAAAAAGTCCACAAGAAGAAGATGAAGAACAACAACGTGAGTAAGACTTAGAGATCCTACACGAGGATCGAAAAATGTCAAAAAATAGGAATTGTCATAAAAATTGATATGACGTCATAGTGATGTACCATATGTGCGGTAATTCATCTCTGCTAATGCCCTGTTAGATTCCCGCAAATAGAATTCAAAAAGCTTGCCTTGTTTCGGAGATAATTTTTTAGGCGATTCCATTAGCGGAGATATTTTGATGTCATAACTTTTTTTTTCTCGGAGGAATTTTCAAAATCGGAGATCGTTACTGTCTGCGCAGGGTATTTTTACATATATCTACCAAGTTTCAGGAAGTTTCGATGAAAACTGTAGGCTGTGAAACAAAAAAGTCCACAAGAACAACAACGTGAGTTAAACAGATCCTCCACGAGGATCTAAAAAAGTATAGCCTGTGTGTTGCAAGAAGACTCTAAAGATGTTTGTGTGATGTGCATCTAATGGGGTCTAAGTGCTCTTGAGGTCTAAATGGTCTCAGGGGTGTAAAGGGTTTAAGAGGTCTCAGGCATCCAAAGAGTCTGTAAGGGTCTAAAAGGTATGTTCCAACAGTAGTTGGAGTCCAAAGGGTCTTATGAGGTCGAAAGTGTTTTTAAACGTCGAATAGGTCTTACAAGGTCTACAGGGTATAAAAGGTATAATGGGGTCTGTTCAAATATGGGGTCTGTTCTGTTCTGTATTATGAGGTCTGTTCAAAGGGTACGTTCAAATATTAGTTAGGGGCGAAATAGTTTTAAGGGTTCAAAGGGGTTGAAAGGATCTAAAGGGGTCGAAATGGGTCAAAATGGCTAAAAGGTACTTTCCAATCGTACATAAATAATAGACGTATTGAATAGACATAGTCACGGTCCAACCCACGTTCAAACACTATGTAATTAATAGACATACTCACATGGGTCGACTGAGGCTTCACCTCGATGAGGCTTCATTGTCCACCCTTGCTTTTCGCATAGTTGTTAAGTTTCGTGAAGATCGGAGGTGAAATTGCAACTCATCCTGTCTGTGAAACACCAGGATGGCGGTTTATAGTTAGGTCAGGATTCGAACTCAGGTTAGACATCTAAGAGGCTACTGCACTGAACAGTTTAGGTTTTGTATCCCACGTTTTGTATAGCCTGTGTAATGCATCTCGACCTTAACTTGAGGGTTACCATTCACTTAACAAGGATTGCCATCGGTTACCATTCACCCAACATCTTAAGCCTGGATCTGGATCCAGTTCTTGTTACCTAACCAACTCGTCCACCTCATTTTGCCATCGCTCATCCATAACTTTTTTTGAGATATCATGCAATATCGTTTTTAGTCCCATCTCTCAACGGTGAAGAATCACTTCAAAAATTAAAAAAAATTCTCGGATCCAGATTCGGATCGTCACCAAAATCGAATCAATTCTTCTTTGTTACGTGTCCAACCTGTCCACCAAATTTCGTCTGAATCCATCCACAACGTTTTGAGATATTCTGTTAACAGCCAAACAAACAGACAGACAGGGGTGAAAACATAACCTAATCACCTTCGATGGTGCAGGTAATCATTTATTGCACACTTGAGTATAGCAATATTTTCTTGACGTTATTGAGCCAAAAACAATTCATTATTATTTTTCATCTTTGGTGTTCTCCTTCAATGGGCTGGCAGGATACCCTAGACTCCTAGAGCCTAGACCTAGAGGTACACACACTCACCTGTTAGCTGTTTTGCCGGGGTTCGAGTCTCGACCCAGCTTTGATGAAGTGCCATTCCAGTGCTTCACATGAAAGGTGATTCATCATTGTTCGTTAAATGGAAATCCTGTCTGCTGGCATTAGTTGATGGACGTGAAAGATCCCATGGTGTCCTTTATAAAAAAAAAAGTAGGTGACCTCTTGGTGGTACCATGGCAAATTCCAAATTCCTGCCCTAACCTTCACTGAACATCAGGCCTGGCAGGCCAGTTCGTGAAAGATTGGCCAAAACCCTCCCCGGCCCAAGCCCGCAACAACTCGGGAGAATAATTGTGGCCGTCAACGAAGAAGTGTTATTCAATATTTTCTATGCAACCTAGAAAGAACAACACACTTTAAATTCCTCTATTCAGTTTGCACAAAATATTTCCCTTAAATCCGATGAGCATTTGAAACGGGCTTCCACTTGTTTGAACACAAAGCTGTTTTATTGTTATCAACAAATCACAAACCAAATCTACATTCACCGAAGGCACAAAGTGAATAGGAACTTTGGCCAAATCCTTGGACCGACTGAGTGCTGTTTTGGTGGCACCCTGCAATGGAATAGCGACCTGTCCAGAGTGGAGTTTCGAGCTCTCCTTCGGGTGATGCAACTTTCAATTACTTCTGGGTGACGCAACTTTCAATTACTTCTGGGTGATGCAACTTTTAATTACTTCTGGGTGACGCAACTTTCAATTACTTCTGGGTGATGCAACTTTCAATTACTTCTGGGTGATGCAACTTTCAATTACTTCTGGGTGACGCAACTTTCAATTACTTCTGGCTGACGCAACTTTCAATTACTTCTGGGTGATGCAACTTTCAATTACTTCTGGGTGATGCAACTTTCAATTACTTCTGGGTGATGCAACTTTCAATCACTTCTGGGTGATGCAACTTTCAATTACTTCTGGGTGACGCAACTTTCAATTACTTCTGGCTGATGCAACTTTCAATTACTTCTGGGTGACGCAACTTTCAATTACTTCTGGGTGACGCAACTTTCAATTACTTCTGGGTGACGCAACTTTCAATTACTTCTGGGTGACGCAACTTTCAATTACTTCTGGGTGACGCAACTTTCAATTACTTCTGGGTGACGACGGCTGCTGCCATTTTAGCACAGATACATCAACACGTTAGCAACGAGGTGAACGTCACTCCTCGCTGTGATACTGTTCGTTATTTTTGTTTCTTGTAATCCGATCAAATATCGTTCAATTATCCAGAAAATCTGAGCAACGTTCACCTCGTTGCTGATGTGCTGATTTCACCGCGCTCAAATGGCGGTGACCGTCACTAACCGGAAGTGATGGAAAGTTATGTACCCCCATTTGGCCGCTCTTGTACCCTGCAATGAAGGAGCGACCTCGTCATTGCATATTATAATAACTAGCAGGGACCCACGGAACCTCCGTGGAGAAAGCCCTTACTCAAGAGAATGCCTCAGATTTTTTGGGCAGTGTATAGGCCACAGACCACTCCCTCGAGTGCTCCCGAAAATAGAAAATAATCCAGGATTGAAGCAAAAGCATGCTCGCTACCGATGTGCATTAATAATACATCATAGTTATATTGTTACGAATCTGGAAGCCATTTGCACACAAACAGACAGCAGTCCCTAAGCTTAGTTATTTCAATAAGTATGTGTATAGTTAGATTCCTCCCGATGTCTAAAGGGAATTACATGTGTGTGCTGCGAAGTTTCTTTCTCGTTAGATTTTTTCAATACCCAACGCCAACAAATCAATCCTTCCCTTTACTTCTTCGCACAATCGATGCCATTGCTCACGTGCGTTCGACCACGGACGTGGGCGGAGATTTCCTCACCTCAGAGATCCGACTCCACCCAGGAAAGGAGGGGGTTCCCCCCTGTCCAATCACGGATGGCCAGCACATCACCCCACGAAACCCTGTCCAATCAGGGCAAAGATTACCTCAGAGCTCCAACTCTGCCCCAGAGAGGCAGGGTTTCCCCCTGTCCAATCAGAGGGGGACAGATATCACTCCACAAAACCCTGTCCAATCAGGGCAAAGATTACCTCAGAGGACCGATCACCCCACCCCGCCCGGGGGAGGGATAAGAATAGCTGGGCTCTCCTGAGTGTTCGCTGGAGTTGGGTTGGAATTGTCGGAGAAGAAAGGGGTCACCATTGCTATTGGTGGTCGTCGTTGCCGTGTCTCAAGCTGGTCCTCTTACTATTCCACAGCCGTCGACTTCCATCTCTCATTTTGTCAAGAAACAACCCGGAGCCGGGAATCTCCGCTGGCCCTCTGTGAGGAGCGACCCTGACCCCCGCCTGGACCCCGCTATACCGTGTCTGGGCTCGCCGACGACCTCGAGTTTCACACCTGCAGTCGCGGGCCAAACCGCACGAGGCGGCCAGGTACCGACCAAACTCTGACCTCCAGCCTGTCTATCCCCTTGACTGCGAGGGTCGAAATAAAGATAATCCGGGTCCATTTTCTTTTGGTGTGTGTGTCTGTGGTGGCGCCGTCCTATAAGCAGAAATTGTATAAGTGTTGATTGCCCATTGTACATTGCCTGTATATTTGGAATAAGTCTACACTGTGTCTTATTATTGTAAATAAATACCTGTTAAATGTTCCAGTTTATTGCCTGTCGTTTCTACCATTGACCCAGTCTGGTTCGCGCTTGAGAAATAGGGAGGCCGATTGGGCCGTAAATTGTCATTTGGACCGGCGCGGCTTTGGTAATTTCCGCTCGGTTACACCGGACCCGAGTCGGTAACAACGACTCGGTTCGGACAAAGCCGACCGAGGGTGTGGTTTCCCCGGTAGCTAGACCGCGCGGCGAATTAGGTAAATTGGAATCAGACAAAAATACCCTAACCGTGCGGTCGAAATATTGGCATCCATGGTCCATAAGCTCCGGAGTTGTCCGGAGTGACGACCTTCAATTCCGGTGTTCGGTGGGAGACGGCCCAACTGCTCCATCTAGCGGTCGTCATCGCCACCGAACCCCGGCTCACAACAATACAACTCGGATAGAGTTCAATTGCACGTGCCCGAAGGTTGAAGCAAGAGGCCTGAATCCTAATGACTGAAGCCTGAGGCAAACACGTGCTGTGGCCTTTACAAGGCCCGTGAGGCCTATCGACTCCAACCTTTCGAGATTTAATGTTCCTTTTAACAGTCGCTTTGGTTGTTTTACACTGAAGGGGAAACATTATCGGATTATCGGGAGGGCCTGTCGATTGTGAATATGACAGCTCCGAAGATGTCTTTGGCGTAGCATATCCCCAAAATGGCGGCCGTATGATTTAATTTTTTTTTCAGGTAACAATTGTGGGTGGAGTCAGGCGAGCTGTCCAACCAATGACTGGAAAGGAGCGTTAAAAACAGACAGACAAACAAGCGTATTATTACACAGACAATACTACTGTGAATAATAAATACAATATTAATAATAATCATAATAATTAATCACCTTTAACCAATGATGACATTTGAGATCTATTGCATTCATTGTATGACCTTGGCTCACTCTACACGTCACATTGCACAATGTTTGCCAAATTTCCTCACAGACTGATTAAAACTAAAGTTTAACCCTTATCAAAAAGGTTGCATTCACATAACATAAAGATTCTCAAAGCCTGCTCTTCTGCTCTTGCTCACCCTCTCTCTGTTCTATTCACCCTCTCATTTGCCCAAGGTCATCTGCCATCTGCTTGGAAATCTGCTAACATCACTGCCCTGCATAAAAAAGGTGCAAAAACAGATCCCTGTAACTACAGACCAATCAGCCTTCTCCCAATCATCAGCAAGGTTATGGAATCCATCATCGCTTCAGACATGAAATCCTTCCTCTTCTCCAATGGCTTGATTTCCGATAATCAATTTGGTTTCAGACCAGGTCACTCCACCCTGGATATGTTGCTTCTGCTCTCCCATCAATGGATGGAGGTCCTCAATGCAAGACAGGAAATCCGAGCCGTATCCCTGGACATATCACGTGCTTTTGACACAGTCTGGCACCCTGCCCTACTCACCAAACTCTCTTCCCATGGTATTCAAGGCCATCTCCACTCATGGCTCGCAGACTTCCTCTCCTGTCGCAGTCAACGTGTGGCCCTAAATGGAGTTCTTTCATCCCCTCTTCCTGTGCAGGCTGGAGTTCCTCAAGGTAGCGTTCTGGGCCCTGTTCTTTTTCTGGTTTTCATCAATGATCTCTCGGACTCTCTGGAAAATCCTCCATTTCTCTTTGCCGACGACTCCACCCTCTGCCGTACCATCTGTCATCCCTCGGACCGGCAAGCAGCAGCTTCTTCGCTCACTGCAGATCTGGATAAAATCACAAACTGGTCCAACACGTGGAACATGTCTTTCAATCCAGACAAATCTCACACTCTCACTATGTCTCTTCGAAAGGACCGTTTACAAAACCCCCCCATCCACTTTCTCAACAATCCTCTGGAAGAAGTCTTTTCTTTCAAGCTTCTAGGTCTCACTATCTGCCATGACCTTTCCTGGGAAAGTCACATTTCCAACCTTGCCTCAAAAGCCAGTCGCCGACTGGGAATCCTCCGTCGTGCTCAGTCCTTCCTCGGCCCTCTTGAGCTCCTGACCACTTACAAAGCTTTTGTCCGTAGCCTGATGGAGTACTGCTCTCCCCTCTGGGCTGGTGCTCCTGCCTCCCACCTTTCTCGGCTTCACGCTGTCGAAACCAGGGCATTTAAGATCATCGGCATCTCCCGCAATGAAGCTGAGTCTTTGGGCCTCTCACTCAATCACCGCAGGTTGTTCGGTGGTCTTTCTGTCTTCTACCGACTCCTCTCCAGCCTTGCCCCCCCTGCTCTCTCTGCGATTTGTCCCCACCACATTTCCACAGGGCGCTCAAGGTCCGCCAACAACCCCCTTCTGGTAAAACTACCAAAATCACGAATCACTGCTCATCTTCACTCTTTCATTCCTCTTTTTTCCCGCCTTTGGAATAAACTTCCTCACTCTATTCTTTCCCATTCTTTTCTCCAGGCTTTCAAAACAGCTGTTCACCACCACCTCTTATCTTCCCCTATCCAAATCCTTGATCTTTTCTACCCCCGATAATCCACCCAAGCCCACTTCCTTCAATTCCCCTGCTTTCCTTCCTGAAAGTCCCTGAAATGTCCATCTTCTCTTCGCCATGTTCCCCGTCCCATCCCCATCCCTCTCCCTTCCACAGTTCACCTAATGTGTCTGTTCCCCACTGTTTTGTCCCTTCCACTCCCGCCCCTCTTGTCTCATGCCTCCTTGCTGTGAGTTGTGCGTCAGCTCTCGTACGAGCCTCGACCAAGGTATACAAAAAAAAAAAAAAAAGATTTACCATGGTACACCATTCAGCACCATTGAGATATCATGCCTTTTGATTCCCTACCATGGAGTGCACCATTGACTTACCAATTGCTTCTGCACCTTCCAATGATTACCATGGGTCACCAATCACCATATTTTGTTTTTTAAATAAGGGAACGTCCAAAAATCCATGTTTTTAACAAGGCAACTGCCTGTTACCTAAACTGCTTATTGATGAGTCTTTATACATGTAGTTTCATGAAACCTCAAGGATACATAGGGACGAGTCAATTCCAGCTCATACACTTCCTTCCTCTAAATCTAGGATGGATGGATGGATGGATGAAAGAATTGGTAGTTCACGGAGTTCAATCTGAAGACTACGTTCACATCCTGCGGTAGTTGGCCTGGATGTCTGCGGCCTGTTTATCTTTCTCATGATCTCACGGTTTATTGGTGTGTTCAGCTTCCTCGGGGATACACAACCGGATGCGTTGCAATCCTAAACAACAACTCCACCAATAGGAACAGACTTTGACAAGCTCAATTCAGCAAACAAGGGAGTGAAAGGAAGATGTTTGGATGTATAGAGGTAGAACCATTATTGTTGAGGTTGCATTCACAAACAAAAAAGAAAGGTATAAAAAGACAAATGGAATACAAACCATCTTATGGAGTATAAATAAGGGATAGATGCTGAAACTTAAATAATATACCATAAGAACGAAATGGAATCTTTTAGACGAGGCTGTGTTATTCAGCTTAAGTTTCTGATGTAAGCCTGCTTTGTGAATGAAAGTCATATTAAACTACATCTGATGACAATGAAAAATACCACTGCCACCGCTGCCAACACCACAACCACGACCACCACCACCCTGGTGTTAACTTCGTGGTTAGGGTGGCTGGCTTGGGATCTTCGGGTCAAGAGTGCGAGCCCCTGTTTTTTTTTCCGATGAATTAACACCAGGTGGTGTTGATTCTGCCTGTCATCCTTCCGAGGTTGGCAAAATGAGTACCACTGTACCGGTAATAGTAGCACTACATCAGTGGCATACCTGTGCCCCCAACCAATGATGCAACCAGCAGCTACAGGCTCCACAAGAATAATAATAAGAAGACTACTACTACCACTTTCCACCACCCAAATTATTTCCACATTCTTGTGGAGTTGGCCTTGTACTCTTTCTGGACCAAATCTTTCACGAACTGGTTGGCCAGGCCTGATGTTAGACTGATTTTGGCAGGAATTTCTAATTTCCCACGCAGAACAGGACAAAAGCTATTGTCTGCCCAACAATGGTAATGACAAAAAAACCAACTTATTATTTCATGTTTGAAACAAACTGTTGAGTATTTAATAAATATTTAGAACTCAATTGCGTCACAATCCCGAAATTTCAGATTCAGAGTAAAGAGAACATGAGCCTGTTTTATGAGCCTGTGTGTGTTGGTTATAATAAAGGAATGCTGTTAGAGGGAGAATATTGGTGGCGGGGGGGGGGGGGGGGAGTTGCATGTTCAGCTCTCAGAGAAGCTGTGTTGTCTTCACCATTTCTTTCATGAGGCTGTACAAGGCTCAGTAGAAGAACCGAGTGTGTGAAAGAAGGGTAAAGGAGGTAGATTAAATATAGAAAGTAACAAACACTGCCATTAAGTTAAGATTAGGATGTGTATATGGTGAACTTGTAATTAATCTCATGTTACTGTATGTTTAAAAAAAAAAACAATGGCATCAATAGGTTCAACTACTTAATGATCAAAACGGGAAACTTAAAAATCTTGATAAGAGCTTAACGTTTCAGGAAATACCTACAATATAGTTGTGGTATATTTATTTTGAAAATTCAGGGAAAACAAGCAACAGACATTTGGATGGATTTTTATGATTAAAAAACAACAAAAGCAGAGACCTGCAGAGCCTCAGCACAATGTAAAATATGACTTCAAGTCCTCAACTCTCCCCACCCCTCATAAACCCCAAATCATCACCCTCCGACTCCCAACTCCAAGGCGTCAATCCCCTCCCCACTCCAAGCCTTCGAACCCCCTCCTCACCAAGACTCCTCAACCCTCCCACGCTCCACAGAAAGTTCTCAATCCCTCCTCCCCCCCCCCAAAAGCCTCAACCACCCCCTCCCAATTCTGTCTCATCTTTACTCTCCCCCCACCCCAAGTCCTCACTCTCCCCTCCCAACTCCAACAATCTCCTCCCCACTTCAAGCTTTAAAGCTCCCTCTCCATCCCCCACCTCCTCAATCATAGCTGTTCAACCCCAACCCAAAATTCCTCAATCTCCCAACTCTGTCCATCTTTGCTCTCCCCCCACTCTCCCCCTCCCAAGCCCAACTCTGTCCTCCCGTCCTCACCCTCAATCCACTCATATAAAAGCAAATGGGCGTTCCCACATCAAAACAGCAGAATACAGTATATAACTCTTTCCCCTCCTCCATCATGCCGTCACCGACTTCACAGAAAGCACGATTGAAACAGCAACAGCAACCACAACCACACGGCTCCAACATGTCATAGCTAGTCCCAGTCGTCTGTCCAACTCACAATCCCAAGAGATATGAGGAAAACAAAATATGTGACCAAGAGCAAGTCAATTGTGCCAATAAATGACAGGCCGCAACCAATTATCTTCTTCCTGATGCATACATCCACATCGTTAAAAATAAATAATGACCTTGGACAAAGACCTTTTCTAATGACATGGGTTTAGTTGAAGCCCAGATTGAGAGGATGCCACAGTTATTTGGGAGGTGCAGCCTCAGTCACTGAAGACAATATTTACAATGGCCACAACACCTACAGGCATCCTTCCAGAACTGTCACTTTGGTCGATTTACACTGAAAGGAAAACTTGGAAGGAGGACGATGGTGTTTGTGAATATGACATCTTCCAAGATGTCTGCCTTCACGTTGCACCAAGCAGCAAGCACCAACATGGCCACCATATGATTGTGGGTCGAGTCAGACAAGCTGTCCAACCAACGGGTAGAACGTAATGTTACACATAGATAGACGAACGAACAAGCACACTTTTTTTTTATAGATTATTATTATTGTCAGCAGAGTACCCGCCCGATGGGCGATCTCGTTCCAAACATGTAACACGTTCTTCTGATACATAACTTTATTTGGGCGGTGTATAGGCAACTGACAGCTTTGTATAGGCAAAAAACACCCCCAAAAAACCGCATGAAGTTATGAGTGTGAAGCAAAAATAAAAGTACTGCTGATAATTAAAAACACCTCACTGTACTGGAAAACGTGGGGACAGGGATACTGCACTGTAAATGGTGGAGACTTGTAATACCCTCTCCCACCTGGAGGGGCGCTACACGATACACATTTACATAGAGAATTTGCGTCTCTCTCCTCCCGCCCAAGACCACCAGCAAAGATAAAAAAAACTCCCCAATACATTAGCTGGCGTCATGCTGATCCTATGTAGCAAGTCTGGATGGAATCGGTCCATAACTGTCGGAGTAGTAGCGCGACAAACAAACACACAAACACTGGTCCAAGAATTATAGCAAGGATAAGGGAAGAAAAGGGGAGTTATTGTGAATTTAATGTTCCTTCTTTATTTACTTTTAACATTGTTCTTAACAAAGAACAAAGGAGCTCCTTGTGACCCAACGGCCATCGACCTCTCATGCCCAACTGTGTCTGCGGACGTCCTCCTGCAGTTGGGCTACTTTTTTAGGAGGTCAGGTCAGGTATGGGAGCATGTGCCAGAACAGCGCGTCGCTGCGTCCACTTTCCGCCGGCACTCCAGGGGCCTCCGTCTGGCCATCCCCCAGGCAGAAGCCAGGCCCATCCCCATCTCCTTGAGATGATGGTCAACCTGCAGCAACCATGAGGAACATGGTCGGCCCACTGGCCTCCTCCACTCATGAGACTCCCTCGCTGAGAGAATCTGGTGAGCAGGATCAGCGTCAGGAAAACGAGCCACATGTCCATACAGCCGCAACTGACGCTCACGGACTATGCAGGTAACAAATTTCATCCGAGTCTCTCTCAGCAACCGCTCGTTGGACACAAAATCCGACCAGTGATTGCCAAGGATTCTCCGAAGACACCTGGTACCAAAGGAATTAAGTCTCCGTCTCAGATCCTTGGTCAGAGTCCAAGTCTCGCACCCATACAGCAAGACTGGAAGTACCAAGGACCTGAAGACTCGGACTTTCGTCCTCCCGCACAGGTACCGGCAGCGCCACACCCCATGATCCAGTGAATCCATGACTCCCCAGGCCCGACCCAGACGTCTATTGACCTCTCACTCGCAGCCAGCAGAGACATGAATATCACGGCCAAGGTAAGTGAATCTCTCCACGACCTCAACATCCTCACCACAAACAGACACAGACAGGACAGCAGCATCCAAGATGTCACCGAAAGCCTGGATCTTAGTTTTGACCCAAGAAACCCGTAATCCCAGCGGCTCCGACTCCTCATTCAGCACCTCGAGGGCCCCCAAAAGGATGTCTAAAGTCTCCGCAAAGATGACTGCATCATCTGCAAAATCAAGGTCCGAGATCTTGACATTCCCAAACGATGCACCACAACTTGATCTCTCCGACATCCTCCCTAAAATCCAGTCCATACAAGTGCTGAAAAGTGTGGGGGCAAGTACACATCCCTGATGAACCCCAGTAACAACTGGAAATAAGTCAGAGATGGTACCACCACACTTCACAGCACTCTCAGTACCAGAGTAGAGTTCAGACATCAGATTGATCAGTTTTGGTGGCACCCCACGAAGACCAAGAATCCTCCAGAGGACATCCCGATTCACTGAATCGAACGCTTTACAGAGATCAACATAGGCTGCAAACAGCCCCTGCCGAAACTCTCGTCTGCGTTCGGTGAGGACACGAAGGGCAAGGATACGGTCAATCGTTGACCTCTTTGGTGTAACGCCTGACTGCTCTGGACGCTGGTGCTCAAGCAGATGGTGGCGAACCCTATCAAGAATTATCCGAGCAAAGACTTTGCCCGGCACTGAGAGCAGCGTCACCCCTCGGTAGTTGTTGCAGTCTTGGCGATCACCCTTCCCTTTTTTAGAGTGGGACAACAAGGCCCCTCTTCCAGTCAGTTGGGATGATGCCTGTGTTCCAGGCAGAGCACAAAACTGCATGCAAAGACACGAGTGCAGCATTTCCACCAGCCTTGAGAAGTTCGGCATGGATGCCACAGATCCCTGGAGCTTTGCCCCGTTTCAACTGGTTCACCGCAGCCCGTGTTTCCACAAGCGAAGGTGGACCACAGTTGATTCGAGGGTCAGCAACAGGGATTGTAACACCCTTGACGTCCAACTCGACAGCTGGGGGATCAGCCTGGTACAACTGCTCAAAGTAACCGGCCCAGCGGGCCTTCACTTCAGACTCCTCTGTCAAGAGCCTACCACCCTCTGCTCTAACTGCAGTGCTCCGAGGGATGGGCTTGGATGAACGTAATGTGCGAATTCCCCTGTAAGCGGGACGAGAATCACCTGTCCACAGGTGATGCTCTACCCCCTCACAGATTCCTCGCACATAGGCCTCCTTGTCCACCCTCAGTGCACATACAGTTTTACGCCTCAGCTCGCTGAACAGCTCAGCTCTGCCATTCAGCCTGGCCCTGCGACTCTGGTCAATGGTATCCAGTGTCTCTTGAGAGACAAAATTCTTTTTTGCCCTGCGGTGAGCTCCAAGGCATCCACCGGCAACATCAAGGACGGTGGTCTTGAAGGCGCTCCACAATTCTTCAGGACCCCCCAAAGCACCCAGACCCCCCAAGTGTCCACTCAGCCTGTTCGCAAACTCCTCAGCTACTCTCTCATCCCTGAGCTTGGCAACATCCAGCCTAGGCTGGGATGGTACCATTCTCCAGGATTTAAGGTGCAGCTTTAGTGTTGCTACAACAAGCCTGTGGTCAGTATTGAGGAACTGAGCACTCCGGTAGACCCTGCAGTTCTGGATCATCCTCCAACGACCGTCAATGAGGACATGGTCAATCTCCTTTGCCACACCGCCAGCGTTGGAATACCAAGTCCAGCGATGAGCTTGTGGGCCCTGAAACCATGAACCAGCCACCCTCAGTCCATGACTTCTTGCAAAGTCAAGGAACTTAGTGCTATTCTGGTTCATAGTTCCTGACCCATGGGGACCAACACACACCTCATAACCATCCCTATCAGTTCCAGTCGATGCATTGAAATCCCCCAAGACTAGAAGTGTATCTCGTCTGGGGCACTGATCAACCACAGACTCGAGTGTGGCGTAGAATGCATAATTAGGAGGTTGGTGGCAGGATTTCCACTCCGCCCACCGTAAAACCCTTCACTCTGCAAAACATAACAGAACCGTGAAGAAAATTGAAAACCCACTCCGTGGGAGTACCGCCGCAGGGCAGCTCACTGGATGACAGGATTGGGGCAAATCCTTTGGGACCCGCACTCTTTGATGACGGGAGGAAAACCACGAGGTAACCTTCCCGGGTCAGATTGCGGTCATGCGTGTCCGGGGGGTGTGTTGAGGTGTCATCCACCAGATGGCGGTCTCCTTGGGTTAACTTGGGGTAACCTTCATGGAGGTGCCTGGAATGTCCTATCCTGAAGAGAGGATGATCACCTGTCTCTGTCATCATCTGGGCTCTAGCGTTTGAACATCAGTATTGCAGAACTCTCTGAGGTTCGGAGACTGGATAGTGGCGAGATCATGGTGGGTGGTTACACCTACAATTGATGTGGTCGCTCTGATGGTTACCATGCCCAAGGAGTTGATGTAGCTGTGTCCAATAAGCTGACTCCAATGGTAATTGAGGTAACACCAGTCAACAAGCGTATTATGAGACGAAGGATTCATCACTCCTTGGATGTTGTTTCTCTGGTCTGTGAAAATGCTCCTACTGAGATGAGTGATCTCACTATGTTGGACGCATTCTACGCCATGCTCGAGTCTGTGGTTGATCAGTACCCCGGGTGAGATACTCTTCAAGTGTTAGGGGTTTCAATGCATCGATTGGAACTGATAGGGATGGTTATGAGGCATGTGTTGGTCTCCATGGGTCTGGAACCGTGAACCTGAATAGCACGAAGTTCCTTGACTTTGCGAGAAGTCATGGACTTAGGGTGGCTGGTTCATGGTTTCAGCGCCCACAAGCTCATCGGTGGACTTGCTATTCCAACGCTGGTGGGGTGGAGAAGAAGATTGACCATGTGCTCATTGATGTTCACTGGAGGATGATCCAAAACTGCAGGGTCTACCGGAGTGCTCAATTCCTCAATAATGACCGCCGGATTGTTGTAGCAACTCTGAAGTTTCAGCTTAAATCTGGGAGAATGGTACCATCCCAGCCGAGGCTGGATGATGGCAAGCTCAAGGATGAGAGGGTAGCTGAGGAGTTTACGAACAGGCTGAGAGGGAATTTGGGGGGTCTGGGTGCTTTGGGGAACCCTGAAGAGTTCTGGAATATCTTCAAGACCACCATCCTTGATGTTGCCGGTGGATGTCTTGGAACTCACCTTTGGGTGAAGAAGAAGTTTGTCTCTCAAGAGACACTGGATACGTTGACCAGTCGCTTGGCCAGACTTAATGGCAGAGCTGAACTGTTCAGGGAGTTGAGGTGGAAAACTGTACATGCGCAGACGGTGGACAAGGAGGCCTGTGTGCGAGGAATCAGTGAGGGGGTAGAGCATCACCTGTGGTCAGGTGATTCTAATCCAGCCTGCAGGGGAATTCACACATTGTGTTCCTCCAAGCCCATCCCTCATGTTCTGCAGTTAGAGCGGAGCGTGGAGGGTTCTTGACAAAGGAGTCCGAAGTGAATGCCTGCTGGGCCGGTTACTTTGAGAGGCTGCACTGGGCTGATTCACCAGCTGTTGAGGTGGATGTCAGAGGTGTTACTATCGCCATTACTGACCCTCCAATCAAGTGTGATCCACCTTCGTTTGTGCAAACTCAGGCTGTGGTGAACCAGTTGAAATGGGGTAAAACTCCTGGGATTTGTGTCATCCATGCGAAACTTTCAAGGCTGGTGGAAATGCTTTACTCATGTCATTGCATGCAGGTATGTGCTCTGCCTGGAACACAGGCATCCTCACAACTGACTGGAAGAGGGGCCTTGTTGTCCCTCTCTGGAAATGGAAGGTTGATCGCCGGGACTGCAACAACTACCCAGAGATGACGCTGCTCTCAGTGCCGGGCAAGGTTTTTTGTTCAGGTAATTCTTCATAGGGTTCGCCACCATCTGCTTGATCACCAACATCCAGAGCAGTCAGGCTTTACACCAACGAGGTCAAAGATTGACCTTATCCTTGCTCCTCGGTTCCTCACCAAATACAGATGAGAGTTTTTGCAGGAGGTGCTTGTAGTCTATGTTGATCTCTGCAAAGCGTTCGATTCAGTGAATCAGGATGCCCTCTGGAGGATTCTTGGTCTTTGTGGGGTGCCACCAAAACTGATCAATCTGATGTCTGAACTATACTCCGGTACAGAGAGTACTGTGAGATGTGGTGGTACCATCTCCGATTTATGTCTAGTTGTTGCTGGAGTTCATCAGGGGTGTGTACTGGCCCCCACACTTTTCAATGCTTGAATGGACTGGATTCTGGGGAGGATTTCGGAGAGATCAAGCTGTGGTGTGTCATTTGGGAATGTCAAGATCTCTGACCTTGATTTCGCAGATTATGCAGTCATCTTTGCGGAGACTCTGGATGTCCTTTTCAGGGCCCTTGAGGTACTGATTCAGGAGTCAGAGCGGCTGGGATTATGGGTTTCTTGGGTCAAACCTAAGATCCAGGATTTCAGTGACATATTGGATGCTGCTATCCTGTCTGCACTTGCTTGTGGTGAGGATTTTGGGGTCACGGAGAGATTCACATCCCTTGGCAGTGATATTATCATATCTTTGCTGGCTGTGAGCCAGAGGTCAATAGACGTCTGGGTCAGACCTGTGGAGTCATGGATTCACTGGATCATGGGGTGTGGCGCTGTCGGTACCTGTGCAGGAGGATGAAAGTCCGAATCTTCAGGTCCTTGGTGCTTCCAGCCTTGCTGTATGGATGCGAGACCTGGACTCTGACCAGAAAATCTGAGAAAGAGACTTTATTTCTTTCATACCAGGTCTCTTCGGAGAATCCTTGGCTATCGCTGGTTGGATTTTGTGTCCAACAAGCGGTTGCTGAGAGAGACTCAAATGAGATTTGTTACCTGCATAGTCCATGAGTGTCAGCTGAAGCTGTATGGGCATGCGGTTCATTTTCTTGATGCTGATCCTGCTCACCAGATTCTCTCAGCGAGAGACCCTCGTGAGTGGTGGAGGTCAATGGGCCAACCACGTGCCTCGTTGTTGCAGCAGGTTAACCGAAATCTCAAGTAGATGGGGATAGGCCTGGCATCTGCCCAGGGGATGGCCAGATGGAGGCCCCTGGAGTACCAGTGGAAAGTGAACGAAGCAACCCGCTGCTCCGCCACATGTTCCCATACCTGACCTGACCTGATATACAGCATAATATCTCAAAAAGTTGTGGATGGATTCGGATGAAACTTTTTGGGCAGGTTGTGCATGTGACACCGGCAAATTGATTCGATTTCGGTGAAGATCTGAATCCGAATCTGGATACGTGAATTATTTCAACATAAAAGTGATTCTTCACCATTGAGAGATAGAGCCAAAAACGATGTCGCATGACATTTCAAAAAGGTACTGGATCTGATATGTTCTCGTGGATCAGGCATTGCGTGGGTGAAGTATGCACTCTTCCAAGTGCTCTTCTAATTTAATATATTTAAATGCCTTATGAATTCCACGTTACCCCAAAATACCATGTCGTGTTGTGGCACTTTATTCGATTTTAAAGAAAAATATGTGCAGTCTGTTTGATGTTCCAATCTGAGCCCATGGCACCTGATGCAGGGAACCTCAGTTGAAATTGCTTACACCATATATTAATGAGTCCATTGTCTACTAAGGCCTCGGTCACATTTGCTCTACGTCGAGGATACGGCGGCGGTACACCCTCTGAATTGACAGAAACGTGCGGCGGCCGCAGAGAAACTGAGGTGGCCTCAGGGAGGCCCTACGCCTTTGGCTATATTTTACAGGCCGTAGGGGCGCCATGGAATTATAGCGCGGAGTTATAACTTTTTTTCATTTCTACGTTCGCCGTAGCAATTCCACAAGCCAAGCTATGAAGTAGATGTGTTCCACGTCGACCGTACGTAGGACGTACGGTGAGCTTGCGTTATTCGTGCGGCTGCCGTAAGCTCTTCTCAATGAAAAATGAATTTTCCCAACCCCCAAAAAATTACGGCGGCTGCACTATTTCCATGGTCGCCGTACGGTGGCCTTGCGGTCTGTGTGACTACCTGCGGGAAACGCAGGGTCGACACACGGTTCCCCTACGCCCGCCGTGCACCTACGTACGGCCTTCGTGGCAGTCTGCGTCTATCGTGCGCTACCGCGACAGATCGGAGTATAGGTGTTTGCCCATACCGTGGTGCCCCCAGAATCCCAATTTAATTCGTTCCAGGAGGCTGTTCTGATTGCAAAAAGTTCGGATTCCAAAAATATTTTCCCAATAAGAAATAATGGAGTGAATTAATCCGTTCGTGGACCCAAAGAAAACCCACTTTCAAGACACATTAAACTGAAATTCCCAATGTTTAAGGTAAAACAAGATGAGTAAATGACCTTCGGTGGCGGTGTATTGTATGTAAACTGGTACAATCACCACATCCAAAGGTCCACACAGGCTCGAGCTCCGGCCTGGGTTCCGATCGCTCACACACTCTGCGAAAGCGCTGCCCCCAGGGCAGCTCATCAAACATGATGCCCGCAGAACCACAATCACTTTCATCAAACGCATCGGGTTGACGTAATCATGGATATTCAAAATTACAACTGCTTTTGCTGTGAAATTCAATCCTTGCCCGACAGTCCGTCACACCACGTGATCGGATTGCTTTTTTTGTTATTAATTAAAACACAAGATGATTAAAAAAAACAAACATCACAAATGAAGGTGAAAACACGAGGTAAGGCCTAAGTCATATTTGGCTCGGCGGCCGGAGGGTCTACAAAATGTACGGGCACTAGCAATTATAAAGCGGCCGCAGTATTTCCACGGTCACACAATGTAGCAGTCACATGTGTTTTTATTTTTCGGGTAGACGCACGGTGTATTTATAAATTGTGGAGACCGAAAACGTGGGGGTGCCGTACGGTGTTTGATTTGATGTCGCACGGTGACCTTTGGGCGTTCTTGCGGCGGCCATAGAATTTTCAAGGCAGACGCAAGGTGCCCGCAAGGCGACCGCAGGGGACCCTAAGCCGAACGTGCGGCAAGATGGACGGTAACGAATGGGTAAATTTATTTATTATTTTTTTTTAACCAGTTCTTTTGTTTCGGCTTGTCGAATTGCTACGGCGAACGTAGAAATGAAAAAAGTTATAACTCCGCGTTATAATTCCACGGCGACCTTACGACCTGTAAAAGATAGCCATACGGCGTAGGGCCAGCCTGAGGCCACCTCAGTTTCTCTGCGGCCGCTGCACGTTTCTGTCAATTTAGAGGGCGTACGGCTGCCGTATCCTCGCCGTAGAGCAAATGTGACTGAGGCCTAATGTGTGACTGTGACTCGCCGTAGAGCAAATGTGACTGAGGCCTAATGTGTGACTGTGACTCGCCGTAGAGCAAATGTGACCGAGTATCGATCGACACATGAGAGAAGGTTTCACGAAGACTTCCACCGACGAACTGAATGAACAAAGCGCGAAGATGCGGGTCGAATAGGTGGGGGAGACACGTGAACAACCATGAACGCCACGTTGTGTTCGTTTTTTTTTCAAATGTAAGGTTTTTAGTGCAAAATATTCTCAAAAAAATTGTTCGGATTCCAATTTGTTCAAACAATGGGGCGTTCGGATTCTGGGGCACCACGGTATATTATAGTTATAGTATATTCAGTTATATATGCTTGTTTATTTTTATTTCAGTAAAAAAAGAACTGGTATATATACCCACTCGTTACCGTCCGTCTGACCGCACGTTCGCCTTAGGGTCCCCCTGCGGTCGCCTTAGGGTCCCCCTGTGGCCCCCCTGCGGGCTCCTTGCGTCTGCCTTGAAAATTCTATGGCCGCTGCAGCGACGCCCTAAGGTCACCGTGCGACATCAAATCAAAGACCGTACGGCACCCCCACGTTTTCGGTCTCCACGATTTCTAAATACGCCGTGCAGCTCCCCGAAAAATAAAAACATATGTGACTGCTACATTGTGTGACCGTGGAAATACTGCGACCGCTGTATAATTGCTCATGGCCGCAGATTTTGGAGACCCCACGGCCGCCGTGGCAAATGTGACCTCGGCCTGATCTCCTTATATTTCACATTCAAGTACTCTAATGTCTTTTAAAGTCTTTAGTACAAGCTCGACCATATGACCTAGAGATATACACACTCGCCTCTAAGCTGTCTAGCCTGAGCTTGATTCTTGGCCCAGTTATAAAGAGTCATCCTGGTGTTTCACAGGCAGGGCGATTCATCAATGTGCTTGCCGTCCCTCGGATGGACGTAAAACGGGCGTCCCATCTGTTCGCATTAGTTAGTAGACGTTAAAGATCTCACGGTATCCTTTGCGAAGAGTAGGTGAGCTATCACTGGCACCATGAATAAATTACAAATTCCTGCCCTAACTTTAGTCGAACTTCAGTCCTGACCAGCCGGTTCGTGAAAGACTTGGACCAAGCTCCCCCCAGCCAACCCCATAAGAGCTGTTCACCAGAACTATGCCCCACATATCCACGGCCTTGTCTCAGCCCATGATAAGGATTTCATTTCACAAGATGCATCTTCAAGATGTTCCATCGAAACCTTTGAAGATTTTGATACCTTAGTTGTTTTTCTTTCCCTGTTTGGGACTGGCACAGCGTAAGTGTTATCATCCTTGATAAGCAGACAACCTAAACCGACCTTTGATGTAAGTGGAAAACTTTTTGTTTATTTATTTTTCATAAAACATTCATATTTCCCTTTTCATTCTCCCTGCCCTAGGCCTATTCGAACACATTGGCATTCCATTTTAAAAAAATTTTCTGTACAACTTGCAAGGTTTCAGACTTTCAGCACCCGGTGCATGCAAGGAGGAAGTTTTTCGGCCCATATCAGGAAAATCCAAGGTTGGTGGAAATTTCAATATTGTCGTGTGTAGTCCTTGCTTCTCGGTGGTAACAATTGTATATACCATTCGATTTTTTTCAGCAAAATTTGCTGAAATCAGCAAAATTTGCTGAAAAATTACTTGCAAGACAAAATTGGCAAGAAGCTTCATCTTCGGGAAATGATGAATGTTCTCTTGATCGCGATGCGAACCTATTTCAAATGTACATGGCGGTGAATTGTGCAGAGCATGTTCCTCGGTTGTTGTTTCTGTGAATGAAAGCCTCATGTTCTGCCTGTGCCAGGTCGTTTATTCCTTTTTCCAGAAACGTGCAAATGTAAATCCATTTACATTCCTTTAGTGGCCTCTAGGCCAGGCAGTGTTTATGTTGATACTAAGTCTATGATGGCTTCCTTTTTGGGGAGAACGGGGCGACAATATAGACCCCTTGAAATGTGGCGATTCCACCAGTCTTACTTAAATGGATTATCCATCAATGTCTACGTCGACTGTTTAATTATAGTCTCATCCGCAACTCTCCAGCTAGACCCAAAATGAAATATCACCAAAGTGCTCAATAGATATACTCGAAAAATATTTTTAATTGCCTACTAATTATTTGGGGGTGCTTGTTCCCAAATGGCTCGAGGTATGTATACTCACCTGTAACCTGTCTAGCCTGGGTTTGAATCTTGGCCCAGCTACAAACTGGGTTCATTTTCAAGATATTGTGTGTAAGGATCCCTCAGGCATCCTTCCTGAAGAATAAGCCAATTTTTTTTTTCAGCAACAATTTTGGTCTGGGTACGGCATTATCAAGAAAAAATCTGTTAGGTCTACAAATATGGCAAAATGTTGACCCCACTCTCAAACCTCTGTGTGCTCTGTGTATTCCCCTGTATTTCCTTACCATCCTCTTACCCCTTTCTTCTCCCTTTCACTTCACTCCCCACTCATGCCACACCACCATGAAAATCTCTTTTCACTCTTCTCTCCACCTTCAGTATCTCCCTTTCTTCAACTTTCATTTTCTCAAAAGGTCTCATTTTAGCTCCCTCCTCCAACACCAATCTGCCTCCCCGCCCCCACCCAGGTACATTAATCGTAGATGGCACTCTGCAGATATGCTTTCCAGCACATACAAAAATAGAGGTGCTTCATCGTATCATCGACTGGGTATCTCATAGTTAAAGGTCAATAGTAAGGAAGATAAAAGCCTGGTGTTGGCTTAACGGTTAAGGTGGCTGGCTTCAGGTCTTGGGATCTTGAGTTCAAGCCCTGGGACCATTGAAACAACACCAGGTGGGTTGACTCAGCCTGCCATCATTCTGAGGTCAGCCAAATGAGTTCCAGCTTACTGGTAACAGGGGCAAAAATCAAAATGAAAGCATTCCTCGGCAGCATCTAGCTCAAGGCTCCGGTCTGATATTTCGACCACCAAGTAGTATTCATCTGGGATGGTGACTTTTTGACCACCGATAAGTGTTTGTACGGACATTGTACGCAAGTACCCTCCAAGGGCAGAGGGAATAGGCATCATGTGACTGCAGTATGCATATGGTAAGATCCAACGTTGAAAGCTAGGATAGGTTTACCCAACCACATGCCTAACCACACCCAGTGTCACATGCAAAGCGATCATCTGCCACGTTGGCCTTCCACTGTCTGCTATTCCACTGTTGACAACAACTAGATTTAATCTCTCCTTGGTTTTCCTATCTTGTTTTTGCTGACATTAGGAATCGATTGCTTTTGATAATATGGCCTCCAAAAATTTTCAAGGATTATATTACAATGGATTGACAAGATAGCTCAAAGACAGTGTTCTCACTACTCACCTTTGGTTGTGTATTCTGGGTTCAATTACCAGCCTGGCCATAAACTTATCCTGATGATTTGGAATCAGGGTGTTGATGTCAATGGTTGTGCCATCTTTCGAAGGGACGTTAAGCTGGCTATTCCCTATACTTGCATTTGATAATTTAATAGTACATTTTGAAAAAATGTAGGACATTAAAAATGTACTCTAGTCAAATTTCACAATCTTGCCCTGACAGAGATTCTTCAGCAGTGCTGTGATGGAGTCGTGACCTGTCTGGGGTAAATTCTCAGCAATGAAGACTTTACCATTGTTGCAGGTGCCCGTGATATTCCCGACAGGGATATGGGAGAAATTACTCACATTATAAAAAATAAACAAACAGGAACAGTCTGTTTGTAAGTTCAATAGCTCCTGCATTTTTTCACCGATCTCAACAAAACTTGTCATGCATAGTCAGCCCCGTGCCCCTCCACCTTTTGGAAGGTTTCCCCAAGGGGTCAGTATCACGATCTCCCGGAATTTGTTTCTGATGATGTTTCAAACTTTCACTAGCACTCACGAGGGTGTAATGTGCAGCTGTAGAAATTCTCTCTCTCGCAGCAATGCTAAGTGAACAAAAGCTGTCAATTTAATGTAGAAAGACGAAATTCTGGAGTTTTTACAGTCATAAAGCTGTAGAAAGTGCAAGGTTTTAAAGTGATGAAAATATCATGTGATTGATTGAACCTATTGTAAGATTATGTACACCGTGAACGATCTCTTACTTCAACCCTAATTTCCTGTTAGGTGTACAAGGTGTATATTGATTACGTCTGATAAAACTACAATGCAGGCGCAATCATTCCAGCAACATTAAATGATGGCCTTCCAGTTCCACACAATATTTCAGCAACAAAACATGCTGGTTTCTTCCAAAAATTTCATCTTGGCAGGACATCATCAGAACATATAAAATCCGATTCCTATTCCTATTGCAGATCGATCACTATCAGAATTATAGCTGCTCGATTTAAATTAAACCTTCTCATGCAGTAACTAAACGTGATCATTTTAATCCAGACTTAGTGATCGATAACAAAACTACCTGCACTGAAACTTTATGCCCTTTGTCATAAATTTTCCACTCAACTACTCGTTTTTCTACTTATTCCCGTCCCTCTTCGATTCATACCACTTAACTATTCGTTATATTTAATTACTAACCTCCTCCCCCTTTCATATCCATCACTCAACTACATGTTTGCAATGTATGTCTTTGTCTGCCGGTTCTCCGTTTACGTCTGTCAGTCTGTAAACCAGTTTCCCTCTGTCGTTTTACTACTCCACGAGGAAAGACTTTGTGAATAAAAGGATCAATTGCCCTCCACCAACATGGTCCATTACCTGTTGTATTGAATGTAATTTGAGGTTAATTTACTGTAGTAAAATAGGAGGTGGCTCGTGAAATGGGCAACAGTCATCCAATCAACCAAGAACGTCATGGGAGAATGATTCAGACTCTTCATGGTTTAATCTCAAGGTGAAACGAAGAATTTCAAGCATCTCACTCACTGCTACACATTGTTCAAATGTTTTCAGCCACTCTAAGTTCCCTTTATAAATACACTTTAAAATACAAACAGGTGACTCAGTACACAAATTACAAACTTCACATTGGCAAGTGGTACAAGAGCGGCAGGGTAAGAGAGCTCGAAACTCCTCCAGACCCCCTTTTACAAGCTGAGGTCATGCTATCAGCTTCCGCAGAATCTCCGAGTCGATGTGTTTGTGCTCTTGAGACAGGGCAAATGGAATTCGGCTTCGAGCCCTTCCGGCATTGTAACATCCCTTCCTCACAAAGCAACATCAGCCAAGGAAGGCGGTTTTCCTGTGGACAAAACGAGCCTTGTTTTTATTATGATTCATCTCAACAGTGGCCACTCGGCATCATGGCTTTTTGTGGCATGGCAATTCCTTCACATGCAAAGAGAATTCTCTGATTTCTCTCCCTGGGTTCCAGATTTCACGGTCTTTAAATCGACCCTTGTGAAAATGATCATTCCATGCTCTGCCGGCTTACAAAACCCCATCCCACTCTTCTCGTGGCAGCCATTATCGATTTCCGACTGCTGTCATGAAAATGGCAGCTCAAAATAGAGGTTTCAGGCAACTGCTTACTGGTTGAAGCAACTACGCAAATTACCGCCTTTGGAATAAAGGAAGAAGGACGCCCGAGTCATCTTCCCCAAGGCCCGATCAGCATGAAAGAAAGGCTGTTAGCAAACACTCTGTTTTGATGTTTCATCAAGCCGTCCTGCTTCCATTGCCATGTGGTGGAATTTAAGGGTGGTTACTTGCTGGAGAGAGAATATGTATCTATATAATACATATACATTAAAAAAAACACACATTCAAGCTGAGTGTGCATTTGCGTTTTCATTTATTTATTATTATTATTATTATTATTATTATTATTATTATTTTTCTTTCATTTATTTCTATTTTCATTTAGGATGCTTTCTGATAGTTCTGCGATTTTTCCTGATGTATCAGCTTTGATGGGCATTGGCATTCAAAGTGACCGTGCTTCCCCATTGTTTGGGGTCACTCACCTTGATTTTTTTTTTTTTCATTAATTTATATTTTCATTTATGGATGTTTTCCGACGATTCTGTGATTTTTTTTTCCGGTGTACCGGCTTTGATGTCCATCAACATGCAAAATTTTAGCATTCTATGTCACCCGGAAGGCACCGATCTTTCATATCAGTCAGTCAGTCAATGGTTAGAAAGAGCTTTATATATTAGATATATACTGTATATGTAACATCAGGAAAAATCAGAGAATGATTGGAAACCATCCCTAAATGAAAATAGAAATAAATTAAAATAAATGTAGGTGAGTGACCTGAGACAATTGGGAAGCATGGAAATATTGCATGACGATGGATATTAAAGCCAATACACCAGGAGAAAATGCAGAACTACCTGAAAGCACCCAATGAAAATATCAATAAATGAAAATAAATAAATAAGAAAAATAAATGCGGGTGAGCACTCCGAGACTCTGGGGAAGCACGGTTCATTATTGCTTACAATGTGTAGGCATAACCAACTATACTTTATACATGTACTTACATTATAATTGTATATACTTTATACATGTACTGTACTCAGATTCTAAATGTACATCTCCCAATATAAAACATAATGTGTATTTGTATATTTGTGTTTGTGTATTTGTCGTTATTTTGTCCCCCTTGATAAGAGCGATTTAAGAAGGATTTTAAAGGCCAATCTTTTAACATGACTGTGTGTTCACAACGGTCTATTTTTCAGGATAAAAAATCATCTCGAAAACCATTTTTCATAAAAGAGTAATTACATCTCTTCTATTGGAAATGTAGATGGTTACATGCAACCGGGCCTCAAGGGCGGTGTACAGGAGCATTAAATAAAATAATAAATACAAGGCACAGGGAGGTGAAATGTGCAACATGCGCAGAGTAAAATGAGTGTTTGACATCCGTAGGATGTCTCATAAATAAAGAAGATATAAGCACACCTGATGCGAGGCCGAGGCTTCACTCTTTGGCACGCTCATGAGGCTGTACCTACGAAACAAAACGTCCGAGAAGATAAACAAAATAGGATAACATTTTTTTCTACACATTGTCGAGGCTCATATGAGAGCTAACACACAATGCACAACAAGGGGGGCAGGAGACAAGAAAGGTGGGAGAGGGAAGGACAAAACAGTGGGGAACAGAGACATTAGGAGATCTGTGGAAGGGAGAGGGATGGGGTGGGGAACATGGGATCTACAAGATGGACGCTACAGGGACTGTCAGGAAGGAAGGAAGGGAATTTGATGGAGGTGGGTTCGGGGTGGATTAACGGGGGTAGAAAAGATCGTGGTTTTGGATGGGGGAAGATAAGAGATGGTGGTGAATAGCTGTTTTGAAGGCCTGGAGGGAAGGATGCGATTGAAGAGAGTGTGGGAGTTTATTCCAAAGGAGGGAAAACGAGGAATGAAAGTGAAGGTGAGCAGTGATTCGTGATTTTGTTTTTTTAGCAGAAGGGAGTTGCTGGTTGACCTTGAGCACCCTGCGGAAATGGGGGGAGGCGACATATCACAGACAGAGCAGGGGGGGGTGGGGCGAGACTGGAGAGGAGATGGTAGAAGACAGAAAGACCACTGACCTGTTTGCGGTGAGAGAGTGAGAGACCCAAAAGCTCAGCCACATCGCAGGAGATACCAATAATCCTAAATGCCTTGGTTTCCACAGCGTGAAGCTGAGAAAGGTGAGAGGCAGGAGCACCAGCCCAGAGAGGAGAGCAGTACTCCATCAGGCTGTGAAGGAAAGCTTGGTATTTTTGTTAGGAGCTCAGGTGGGCCGAAGAAGGACTTTTCATGATGGAGAATTCCCAGTCGGCGACTGGCTTTGGAGGCCAGGTTGGAAATGTGGCTTTCCCAGGAAAGATCATGGCAGATCGTGAGACCCAGAAGCTTGAACGAAAGGACTTCTTCCAGAGGATTGTTGAGAAAGTAGATGGGGGAGGTTTCTAAATGGTCCTTTCAGAGAGATATAGTGAGAGTGTGAGATTTGTCCGGATTGAGACATGTTCCATGTGTTGGACCAGCTTGTGATTTTATCCAGATCGGCAGAGCGAATAAGCTACTGCTTGCTGACCTGAGGGATGACAGATGGTAAGGCAGAGGGTGGAGTATTCAGCAAGGAGATATAGAGGATAACATTTGTGCATGTAATGTTATAAAATAACACTTCTTGCTACGAAATATCATATCTTCTAGTCTCCTTCAATACTTCGAAAAAAATAATTCCAAGCCGTCATTTTTGTTGGGCTTTTATTCTAGTTTAATATATAAAGCTCATTCTAGCCATTCACTGACTGACTGACTGACATTAATGTTCGGTACCTTCCGGGTGAAAGAAAGAAAGCTGAGATTACGTGTGCCGACGGACATAAAACCAATACACTGGGGGGGGGGGGGGGGGTGATCACAGAACCATCGGAAAGTATCTGCGAAAGAAAATATAAAAAATGAAAATAAGTAAATTAAAATAAATCAATGAAAAAAAATCCAGGTGAGCGACTCAAGACAATGGGGAAGCATGGCTCGTTATTGCTTACAATGTGTAAGCATTCCCCATGATACTTTATACATCTACTATACTCATTCTAATTGTACAAACTTTATACACGTACTAACATTCTAATTGTACATAGTTTATACACGTACTGTACTCACACTCTAATTGTACATCCAATATATATAGCTTATTCGAACAACTCACTGACTGACTCACTGATATTAATGTTCGGTACCTTCCCGATGATGTAGAAAGCTGAAATTTTGCATACCAATGAATATTAAAGCCGATACACCGGAACAAAATCACAGGACTGTTGGAAAGTGGCCGTAAATGTAAATATAAATAAATGAAAAAATGTATGCAGGTGAGTGACCTGATATAATGGGGAAGCACGGTAATTTTGCGTGCTGAGAGACATCAAAGTCAATACACCGAGAAAAATCAAAGAACCGTTGGAAAGCGTCTGCACAAATATAAATAAATGAAAAAAAAAATGAAAAAAAACAAATGCAGGTGAGCGACCCAAGACAATAATGGGCCATAACCACACTGAAAGATCCCATGACACTCAAAACTTTCTGGTTATTTATATATTAACTTGACCTTCCTCGTGAAGAAATCACCCATGTTTCTTTTTTAAAATCAAAAATGGGATAATTAGACCAATATTTCGAACATTTCTGGTGCTTTTCACAACTTGCTATGCCCCGCCCCTTAAAAAAGTTGACTTCAGCGAACCGCAGCGTTGACGTCATCTGCAGAACGTGACTCGCACAGAGTGGATTGACTAGATGTCGCGCGCCATATAAAGTACGTACAAATGCATTGTGCACATGCGTTTGCTATCCCACTGATCGTCATAATTCCTGTGATTGTTTCGCGGAAAAGAAATTCTGCTTCTGAGCCGTGTATGCACAACAATCACGAGGCAATTATTTATCCCTTTACTACCTTGTCGTAGTCGTGTAAAAATCCAATACATGTATCCACAATAAAGGGCTATACCATGTCCACAAAATATTAAATGTGACTGTTGAACCTTTCCATTAAAAAAGAAACTTACAGGGACATACAAGAAAAATACTAAAGATTAATATTGCATCATTTCAAGGCGCAAGGAGGTAATTTTAAAATCAAATAATGTGAAAAACCTGCACCCACATTTTGCAGCTTATTGAATTATTTGTTGAAACCAGCCTGCTGGGATAGGTACGATTCCACATACATGCAAGCCAGGTATGGCTGCACTCGACATACATGGGTTTATTCTAAAGTGAAGGTACTGCTCCATTGGCTTGCTATTCATTAACAATTAGCCAAAATGCTGTAATAAATGAACAGGGAAAAATATGTTGGCACAACTATGAAAGACAAATTTACCTGTCCTATTACATGGCCTCATATCCTCGGGACTCTTACGCATTAACTTATACATTGTGTGCATGCTAATGCAAGTTACTCATCAGCTCTAGAGTCTAGACTAGTCCGATAAATCCGTCGTCCGTCCGACTAGTCCGATAAATCTGACGTGCTTTAGCTTTCTTTTATTTTTCTCTTTTCTTCATTGTTTTCTACTGGCGCTACATGACGACAGTAGGAATAAAAACAATAAAAATGCAACAGAATGTCAGATTTATCGGACTACTCTAGATAATTGTGTCGCAAGGTGTGTTCTGCACACAAGTTTTCATCGTATCCAGACAGAGAGATTGCTTCGTTTTATGCGCGGAGAGATACGGCCGATGACATGGGCCGGCCTTGCTTGCGATTCATTCGCCGTGGTGCAACATGTCTGCTGCGCTGCACTGGTCATGTCACCTCACTAAAATATTTCTGATATCGAGCAGTATGCAAGTAGAATTTACATTATTGAATTACGAATAGGATTTAGTCTAACCAGTTGCGATTGCCAAGTCTTCCTTCGATGTCCTCCCGATCATCATGAACTCCGGGAATTTCATCGCCATTTTACTCTGCTTGTTCTGCTTCGGGCTCGAACTGCTAAGGCCGTATTTCATTTCCAGCTGCCTGAATTTCACCTCCCGCGACTACGTCATCCGACAATTCTCCATGCGATTCAGACAAAAATCCTTCATTTCTCTCACACTCACTGTCGCTACCAGACAAATGAAAGTCCATGCCATCCATTATTCAAAACCAAATGTTTGATTTTTTTAAAGCAGAAATGAACGAAGCGATTGAGTCGATCAATCGAATGTGGAAACACACAGAAAGCCAATAGAATCACGTAGACCACCAACCCGAGTAATTTACGTGCAGCCTTTGTCATCCTGCAGTTGACGTCATGTGGGTTACGCCACTTTCAGTCGAATTTTTAGGGGCGTTCCCGAAGAGGTTTGTTTTTTTAATTTTACATTTTACAGAACGAGTATTGTGGAAAAACATTGTCAGATCAGAAATCACGATGAAAAACTCCTGTAGGACATATATGTATATATATATATATATATATATATATATATATATATATATATATATATATATATATATATATATATACATATACATATACATACACATGCAATTTCAGTACTTTTGGGTGTCATGGGACCTTTAAGACGTTGGCCATTATAAAGCTTGTTCCTAGCCTCATTGGGCAAGGACCAGGCACTGACGCAGGTGTAAAGGGCAATCATGATGGTGCAATATGGTCGATGTTTCCGCATCCACTCGCCGGTCCCCGAGTCATTCTTTCAGCGGATCTGACCTCTGCGACCGACCTCCTTCCTCTCAACCTTTGAACGACCATTTGGTTGGGGGGTGGATGTGAGACTGGGTCTTCCGAATTGGACGACTTGGGTCAGGATTCTCGGCCTGAGACCACAGATGGTAAAGTGGCCCGATGGACAGTCAGTGGGGGGTTCCAATAGGCTTCTCGCTTTCCTGGCCGATCCTCAACATCATTCACCTCTGGGGGGCGCAGTCCACAATGACATCTGTGAGATGAGCTGTTGGGCGGGATATGTGAGATGAGCTGTGAGATGAGCTGTTTGGCTGTTGGGCCGGATGATGGGATATGACCATGGTTCTTGAGCCCCACAGCCATTCCGAATCTGTGAGGAGGACCTGGTCATGGTCTGGTCTTCATCGGTGGTGCGAGCCTACACTGAGGTGGTCACGCTTTCGGGATTCGGGACACAATCAATAAGTGAGTTCAAGTACACAGTGTTCACTAACCTGACTTAGGCTTTCAATTTCCTCTTCAATGCAGCAACAGCAGCACTTGTTTCTTCCCCTCAGGCCCAGTTGAAAATGAAAGTATATGATACTTCAAAGTAATTGATGGTCGTTCCCTGTGTTCCCTGTCATGGCTCGGTTAGAATGATTGTATAATACATTACAAATGCTGATTTTCGAACCTATATGCCATACGTACATATACATTATTGCTCATATCTCAGAAACTATTGGAGTGCCCATCACAAAATTTATGTGGAAGCTTCTTGACATCATAAGGTACCTCTGCGATGAATTTGAGGAAATTTGAAGCATACATTTTTTGGGGATTCATGATTGAAGTTTATATTTTGTGATAACGTTTTTGTGGTTGGAGGTAGGAAAATGTTGCCCAGACAAATTCATAAGGCATGAAAATACCTTTAAAATGACACCAAAACCAGCTCTCAAGGTGTTATACTTTTAGAGATATGGCCATTTGAATTCGTGACGTCGTGATAATTAGTCCAAAGTTCGTTAGTCTGTATCTCACTAATTAAGAGGCTGTTAGCAAAAATATTTGAGTTCTTGCCGTTTTTCATGGGTCCCAATTGGTTCCCAAAGTTTTACAAAAATCTAAAAGATGACGGGAGATTCTTTGATGATTTGACATGGAATGACCCATTAGGAGGTTGGTGGCAGGATTTGCACTCTGGCCACCGTAAAACCCTTCATTCCGCAAAACATAAAAATGCAAAGAAATCTGTAAACCCACTCCATGGGAGTACCTCCTGTGCAGGTTCCCTTCGCAGGGCAGCTCACCATATGACGGGATTGGGGCAAAGCCTTCAGGACCCCCAATCGTTGATGATGGGAGGGAAACTACGAGGTAACATTCCCGGGTCAGATTGCGGGAGAGTGTGTTGGAGTGGTGCTGAGGTGTCATCCACCAGACGGCATCTCGTTGGGTGAACCTGAGGGGGTCCCTTCGGGTGGGTGCCTGGAATGTCCTTTCCCGAAGAGAGGATGATCACCTGTCTCTGTTATCATCTGAGCTCAAGCGTTTGGACATTGGTATTGCAGCACTCTCTGAGGTTCTGAGAATGGATTGCGGAGAGATCACGGTGGGTGGTTACACCTACTATTGGTCTGGTCGCTCTGATGGTTACCATGCCAAAGGAGTTGCTGTAGCTGTGTCCAATAAAATGACTCCAATGATAATTGAGGTAACACCGGTCAATGAGCGTATGATGAGACTAAGGATTTGTCACTCCTTCGGAGTCATTTCCTGGTCTCTGTTTATGCTCCGACTGAGGTGAATGATTTTACCGTGAAGGATGAAATGCCATGCTCGAGTCTGTGGTTGATCAGTGCCTCAGGCAAGATGCCACTTCTAGTCTTGGGGGATTTAAATGCATCGACTGGAACTGACAGGGATGGTTATGAGATGTGTGTTGCTCCCCATGCGTCAGGAACTATGAACCAGAACAGCACCAAGTCCTTGACTTTGCAAGAAGTCATGGACTTAGAGTGGGCGGTTCATGATTTCAACGCCCAGAAGCTCATCGCTGGACTTGGTATTCCAACGCTGGCAGTGTGGCAAAGGAGATTGACCACGTCTTCGTTGATGGTCGCTGGAGGATGACCAGAACTGCAGGGTCTACCGGAGTGCTCATTTCCTCAATACTGACCACCGGCTTGTTGTGGCGACTCTTAAGTTGCACGTTAAATCTAGGAGAATGGTACCATCCCAGCCTTGGCTGGATGTTGGCAAGCTCAAGGATGAGACGGTAGCTGAGGAGTTTGCGAACAAGCTGAGTGGGGATTTGGGGGGTCTCGGTGCTTTGGGAGGTCCTGAAGAGTTGTGGAGTGCCTTCAAGACCACCGTCTTTGATGTTGCCGGTGGATGTGTTGGAACTCACCATAGGACAAAGAAGAATTTTGTCTCTCAAGGGACACTGGATACCATTCACCAGAGTCACAGGGCCAGGATGAATGGCAGAGTGGAGCTGTTCAGGGAGCTGAGGCGTAAAACTGTACGTGCGCTAAAGGTGAACAAGGAAGCCTATGTGCGAGGAATCTGTGAGGGGGTAGAGCATCACCTGTGGTTAGTGATTCTCGTCCCGCTTACAGGGGAATTCATGTATTGCGTTCATCCAAGCGCATCCCTCGGTGTACTGCAGTTTGAGCAGAGGGTGGTAGGCTCTTGACAGAGGAGTCTGAAGTGAAGGCCCAATGGGCCAGTTACTTTGATCGGTTGTACCAGGCTGATCAATCAGCTATCGAGTTGGACATCAGGGGTGTTACAATTACTGTTGCTGACCCTCAAATCAACTGTGGTCCACCTTCACTTGTGGATACACAGGCTATGGTGAACCGTTTTTAATAGGGTAAAGCCCCAGGGATCTGTGGCATCCATGATGAACTTCTCAAGGCTGGTGGAAATGCTGCACTTGTGTCGTTGCATGCAGTTCTGTGCTCTACCTGGAACACAGGCACATCCCAACTGACTGGAAGAGGGGTGTTGCTGTCCCTCTCTGGAAAGGGAAGGGTGATCACCAAGACTGTAACAACTACTGAGAGGTGACACTGCTCTCAGTGCTGAGCAAGGTCTTTGCTCGGATAATTCTTGATAGGGTTTGCCACAATCTGCTTGAGCACCAGCGTCCATAGCAGTCAGACTTTACACCACAGAGGTCAACGATTGACCGTATCCTTGCTCTTCGGGTCCTCACCGAACGCAGACGAGAGTTTCGGCATGGGCTGCTTGCAGCTTATGTTGATCTCTGTAAAGCGTTCGATTAAGGGAATCGAGATGCCCTCTGGAGGATTCTTGGTCTTCGTGGGGTGCCACCAAAACTGATCGATCTGATGTCTGAACGGAGAAACGTTCAGACTCTGGAACGGAGAGTGCTGTAAGATGTGGTGTTACCATCTCTGACTTATTTCCAGTTGTTACTGGAGTTTGTCAGGGGTGTGTAGTGGCCGCCACACTTTTCAGCATGGACTGGATTCTTGGGAGGATGTCGGAAAGATCAAGCTGCGGTGCATTGTTTGGAAATGTCAAGATCTCTGACCTTGATTTTGCAGATGATGCAGTCATCTTTGCGGAGACTTTCGATATCCTTTTGGGGGCCCTTGAGGTGCTGAATGAGGAGTCGGAGCCGCTGGGATTACGGGTTTCCTGGCTCAAAACTAAGATCCAGGCTTTCAATGACATCTTGGATGCTGCTGTCCTGTCTGTGCCTGTTTGTGGTGAGGATGTTGAGGTCGTGGAGAGATTCACTTACCTTGGCAGTGATATCCATGTCTCTGGTGGCTGTGAGTCAGAGGTCAATCGACGTCTGGGTCAGGCCTGGGGAATCATGGATTCACTGGATAATGTGGTGTGGCGCTGCCAGTACCTGTGCGGGAGGACAATAGTCTGAGTTTTCAGGTCCTTGGTGCTTCCAGTCTTGCTCTATGGATGTGAGACTTGGACTCTGACCAAGTATCTGAGATGGAGACTTAATTTCTTTGGTACCAGGTCTCTTCGATGAATCCTTGGCTATCGTTGGTCGGACTTTGTGTCTAATGAGCGGTTCCTGAGAGAGACTCAAATGAGATTTGTTTCCTGCATAGTCCGTGAGCGTCAGCTGCGGCTGTATGGACATGTGGCTCATTTTCCTGACGCTAATCCTGCTCACCAGATTCTCTCAGCGAGGGAGTCTCGTGAGTGGGGCAGGCCAATGGGCCAACCATGTGCCTCCTGGTTGCAGCAGGTTGATCGGCATCTCAAGGAGATAGGGATGGGCCAGGCATCTGCCCGGGGAATGGCCAGACGGAGGCCCCTGGAGTACCAGCGGAAATTGGATGCAGTGACGCACTGCTCTGGCCTATGCTCCCATACCTGACCTGACCTATATATTGTTGCATTTGTGGGGGGAGGGAGGGTTACTTATTACCACAGACCAGATAAAGCAGAGTAACATTGTCCGTGTACGAGTCTTTAGCCATCTTGATGTAACAAGTCGGGAAACGTTAGCTTAAGAATTGTTTTGTTTGAATGTGCACCATACAGGGGGTCTGCATGGTTATAGTTGGTTCGCGATTCTGGTGAAGGAAATTGTGCCATTGAACCTCGATGTAAACCTCCACCGGGGAGCACCGGGAGACATGGGAAAAAGACAGAGGCGGAGCTATGAATGCCTTCAGAGGTGGAGTTATCGATGCCTTCCAAGGGGGCAAAGTGTTGCCCAGGTCAAGGATGGTGGAGCTAGTCGGGGAGGTGCGTCGAGTTCGGGGGAGAAAAGAAAAGAGCTCTGAAGAGAAAGAGCCTGAGGATAAATGAGGCTTTTGGGGAACTGCACGAGTTCTGAGGAGGTTATCCTGCCTGCCTCCCTGCTTCTACCAATTGCGTCGACCTGCCCATGTGCTTCATCTCCTCATCGTCCCCTCATCGCCTGCTCGTCCCCGTTCCCACCAGAGTTGAGTCTCCCGGTTTTTGTCTCTCCCCCAACAGGACTGAGTCTGGTGTGTGGTGCCTTTGTTTTTAATTTACATTGTACATCATTATTTCCTTATCGATTCCGTGTCCCCCTTTCTTCCCCACCACTACCTGCCGTCACATCCCTCCGTTGGTCAATCATCCCTGGTTCTATTTACCTCCATGACCGAAGGTGAACGAGGTTGTTTTCACCCTTTTCTGTTTGTTACTTGCAAAATTGAAGAATTTTCAAGTATATTGGTCAGTCGATTTTGTTATTCTGTCTGTCTGTCAATCGCCTACAGATCACAATTTTAAACCGAGCTTCACGAAACTTCACCACATGGTAGAGTTTGTCATAAGCAAGAAGCCTATTGTTTTTAAGGTCAACATAAGCTAAAGGACAACAAATTTGTCTATTTCGAAAATCCTCAATTTTCATCTGATTGACTAGAAATTTGAGAGGTTTTATATTTCAGGTCACTGAATTCAACCAGCCAATTATTTTTTAGGTCAACATAGGCCAAAGGTGAACAACTAAGGTGGTATCTCTAAAATCCTCAATTTTCATCCCATTGACTTGAAATTTGAAGAGGATTTATATTTCTATACCCCGATACCCATTATGTACTTATGGGTGTGTGACAAGGATGAAATGATTAGATTTGGTAAAGATCCTGATCCACATCCTAGAATTTAAGTGATTCTTTACCATTGAGAGATTGGGCCAAAAGCGATACAAAGCACAATATTTCAAAAGGTTGTGGATGGATTATGACAAAACATGGTGGATGAGTTGAGTAAGTGACAAGAACAAGCCAATTACATTTTGGTGATGGTCCGGATGTAGATCCAGCCTATCAGTGGGATAGAAAACGTTAACTATTCAGCCTAGCGGAGGTACGCGCTCAACCTAGTGTCATTCTAGTTCCAATATAACATTCGCTTTTCACAGAATTAACAACTTGAGCTTTCTGTATTCTTCCTTATATGAGGCACAATTGCTTTCGCTGCAATTAGGCTAATTTCCTTCTTAACACTCCCTCTCCAACTCTTTGTTTTCATAGACCAGTCATATGACCTGAGATGTGAATCTGAGTTATATCTGACGTCACAAAGTAAATGCAACAAGCAGCTTAAATGAGAAAAACAGTATTCTTAAAAAAAAAAAATTCTGACATTTGATGCAAGGTCAGGTCAGGTCAGGTATGGGAGCATGCGCCAGAGCAGAGCGTCGCTGCGTCCACTTTCTGCCAGTACTCCAGCGACCTCCGTCTGGCCATTCCCCAGGCAAATGCCTGGCCCATCCCCATCTCATTGAGATGCTGATCAACCTGCAACAACCACGAGGCACGTAGTCGGCCCATTGGCCTCCTCCATTCACGAGACTCCCTCGCTGAGGGAATCTGGTGAGAAGGATCAGCGTCAGGAAAATGAGCCACATGTCCATACAGCCGCAACTGACGCTCACGGACTATGCAGGTAACGCATCTCATTTGAGTCTCTCTCAGCAACCGCTCGTTGGACACAAGGTCCGACCAGCAATAGCCAAGGATTCTCCGAAGAGACCTGGTACCAAAGGAAGTAAGTCTCCATCTCAGATCCTTGGTCAGAGTCCAAGTCTCGCATCCATAGAGCAACACTGGAAGCACCAAGGACCTGAAGACTCGGACTTTCGTTCTCACACACAGGTAACGGCAGCGCCACACCCCATGATCCAGTGAATCCATGACTCCCCAGGCACGACCCAGACGTCTATTGCCCTCTGACTCACAGCCAGCAGAGACATGAATATCACTGCCAAGGTAAGTGAATCTCTCCACGACTTCAACATCCTCACCACAAACAGGCACAGACAGGACAGCAGCATCCAAGATGTCATTGAAAGCCTGGATCTTAGTTTTGACCCAGGAAACCCATAATCCCAGCGGCTCCGACACCTCATTCAGCACCTCGAGGGCCCCCAAAAGGATATCTGGAGTCTCCGCAAAGATGACTGCATTATCTGCGAAATCAAGGTCAGATATCTTGACTTTCCCAAACGATGCACCGCAGCTTGATCTCTCCAACATCCTCCCAAGAATCAAGTCCATACAAGTGCTGAAAAGTGTGGGGGCCAGTACACACCCCTGACGAACTCCAGTAACAACTGGAAATAAGTCAGAGATGGTACCACCAAATCTCACAGCACTCTCAGTACCAGAGTAGAGTTCAGAGATCAGATCGATCAGTTTTGGTGGCACCCCACGAAGACCAAGAATCCTCCAGAGGGCATCCTGTTTCAATGAATCAAATGCTTTACAGAGATCAAACGCTGCCGAAACTCTCGCTTGCATTTGGTGAGGACCCGAAGAGTAATGATACGGTCAATCATTGACCTCTTTGGTGTAAAACCTGACTGCTCTGGATGCTGGTGCTCAAGCAGATGGTGGCGAACCCTATCAAGAATTATCCGAACAAAGACCTTGCACAGCACTGAGAGCAGCGTCACCCCTCGGTAGTTGTGAAAGTCTTGGCGATCACCCTTCCCTTTCCAGAGAGAGACAACAAGGCCCCTCTTCCAGTCAGTTGGGATGATGCCTGTGTTCCAGGCAGAGCACAGAACTGCATGCAACGACACGAGTGCAGCATTTCCCGAGCCTTAAGAAGTTCAGCATGGATGCCACAGATCCCTGGAGCTTAACCCCATTTCAACCGGTTCACCGGAGCCTGTTTCCACAAGCGAAGGTGGACCACAGTTGATTCGAGGGTCAGCAACAGTGATTGTAACATCCCTGACATCCAACTCGACAGCTGGTGGATCAGCCTGGTACAACCGCTCAAAGTAACCTGCCCAGCAGGCCTTCACTTCGGACTGCTCTGTCAAGAGCCTACCACCCTCTGCTCTAACTGCAGTGCTCCGAGGGATGGGCTTGGATGAACACAATGCGTGAATTCCCCTGAAAGCAGGATGACAATCCCTTGACCACAGGTGATGCTCTACCCCCTCACAAATTCCTCACACATGGGCCTCCTTGTCCACCCTTAGCGCACGTACAGTTTTACGCCTCAGCTCCCTGAACAGCTCAGCTCTGCCATTCAGCCTGGCCCTGTGACTCTGGTCAATGGTTTCCAGTGTCCCTTGAGAGACAAAATTCTTCTTTGCCCTGCGTTGAGTTCCAAGACATCCACTGGCAACATCAAGGACTGTGGTCTTGAAGGCACTCCACGACTCGTCAGGACCTCTCAAAGCACCCAGACCCCCCAAATCTCCACTCAGCTTGTTTGCAAACTCCTCAGCTACTCTCTCATCCCTGAGCTTGACAACATCCAGCCTCGGCTGGGATGGTACCATTCTCCTGGATTTAAGGTGCAACTTCAGAGTTGCTACAACAAGCCAGTGGTCAGTATTGAGGAACTGAGCACTCCGGTAGACCCTGCAGTTCTGGATAATCCACCAGCGACCATCAACAAGGACATGGTCAATCTCCTTTGCCACACCGCCAGCGTTGGAATACCATGTCCAGCAATTAGCTTGTGGGTGCTGAAACCATGAACCAGCCACCCTAAGTCCATGACTTCTTGCAAAGTCAAGGAACTTAGTGCTCTTCTGGTTCATAGTTCCAGACCCACGGGGACCAACACATGTCTCATAACCATCCCTACCAGTTCCAGTCGATGCATTGAAATCCCCCAAGACTAGAAGTGTATCTCGTCTGGGGCACTGATCAACCACAGTCTCGAGTGTGGCATGGAATGCATCCTTCACGGTGAGATCACTCGCCTCAGTCGGAGCATAAAGAGAGACTCGGGAAATGACACCTTAGGAGTGAAGAATCCTTCATCTCATAATAGGCTCGTTGACCGGTGTTACCTCAATCATCATTGGAGTCAGCTTATTGGACACAGCTACAGCAACTCCTTGGGAATGGTAACCATCAGAGTGACCAGACCAATAGTAGGTGTAACCACCCACCATGATCTCCCCGCAATCCGGTCTCCGAACCTCAGAGTGTGCTGCAATACCGATTTCCAATTTCTTGAGCTCGGATGACAACAGAGAGAGGTGATCATCCTCTCTTCGGGATAGGACATTCCAGGCACCCACCCGAAGGGACCGCCTCAGGGGTCCCAAGGAGACCTCCGTCCGGTGGACAACACCTCAGCACCACTCCGACACACTCTCCCGCAATCTGACCCAGGAATGTTACCCCGTGGTTTCCCTCCTATCATCAAAGATTGGGGGTCCCGAAGGCTTTGCCTCAATCCCGTAATCCGGTGAGCTGCCCTGCGAAGGGAAGCTGCACAGGAGGTACACCCATGGAGTGGGTTTTCAGATTTCTTTGCGTTTTTGTGTTTTGCGGAATGAAGGGTTTTATGGTGGCTGGAGTGCAAATCCTGCCACCAACCTCTGAATAAGAAGTAACCCAACTGCAGGAGGACGTCCGCAGACACAGTTGGGTACTAGATATGGATGGCCGTTGGCTCACAAGGAACTCCTCTGCCCTTTGACAGATTTTGTTTTTAATCCTGCTGGGTGTCCATATCCAAACACCCTCCTCACCAAAAAACCTGGTGGGGGAGACAGGTTAGTCGCCGACAACCCAACCATGGAACAGGTTAGTACAGGGTTACATGATACCTGCAGCAAGTCACAGATCTAATCTGGCCTGACCTGACTCTGTCTGGCCACCCCCCAGGCAGTCTAGGCTATGGATATCCAGCCGGCCAGTGGGATGCAAAACGTTAACTATTCAGCCTAGCGAAGGTACGCGCTCAACCGAGCATCATTCTCGTTCCAATATAAGATTGGCTTTTCACAGAATTTACAACTTGAGCTTTCTGTATTCTTCCTTATATGAGGCACAATTGCTTTCGCTGCAATTCGGCTAATTTGCTTCTTTACACACCCTCTCCAACTCTTTGTTTTCATAGACCAGTCGTATGACCTGAGATGTGAATCTGAGTTATATCTGACTTCGCAAAGTAAATGCAACAAGCACCTTAAATGAGAGAAACAGTATTCTTAAAAAAAAAAAATTTCTGACATTTGATGCAACGATGTAATTTAGTCCAAATAAAATATCGATGGGGGCACCTGGTTTAACAACCCCCGAAAAGGATGGCATGCCCATCGATGCAGCACCTTTCCTTGCAAAGCACCAATGTGCGACAATTTATAGTTGGTATGGGAGTTGTTGCAGTGAGAAACCAATAAGGTGATCATGGCAAGAGGAAAGAAATATGTTTGTCACTTAAGTTTTGAAAATTGCATGACATGTCGGCTGTCGGGTGTTTCATGAATTGCAATTGCATGATTCAGTATTTACTTGGTCTTTGTCTACAATTGTGCTTTATCGACAAGACATCTCTGTGAAATCCATTGGCATGTATATACCAACCATTACCTCTGCCTAACCAAGCATAATATCTTGAAAATGATGCATGTTAAATAGAAGGTAAGACAATACTAGACTTTCAAATTAGATTTGATATTTTTTCACTGATGACCCATGGTAAAGCGATTCTGTATAATTGCAAATGTGCAATATTTCTTATTCTGCCGATTGAGGAATTGAGAATGCTGCGGTAAGGGTGATATTTCATCGGTTTCCTCCAGGCTTCAATGGGAAAGTATCATGACGTCACTGACTCCCGTGGGCGCGGTGATTTTGCTGCGGTTTCAGAACAGCATACCAAACAGGGCAAGACTTTAGCACGGAGCCATCAGCGGCTGCCGTGAATATCCGAGGCGACACTGGGACAGGAAAAGCCCGCTGAGAGATAATAATCCAGGCTGATGGAGCCACAGACATGGGATCCACAGGGTTATGATGCTCTTCGCCTGGGGTCTTGCCAGCTGTCCCAAGATGCCTCACCTTTAAATCACAATCACACCAACAAATTCCCTGCCATGGAGGGGCACCACTTACATGGAAGGGGCAAGGAGGGCAGAATGTCTTAGTCTCTTCATTGTCAGTAAAATAATGCATTATTTGTTTTTGCTAACAATCACAGTAAGGTGTGTGTGGGTGTGGATGTGTGTGGATCTTAAACAAAAAAAATACAATGTGGTTATTCAAGAATTCACCCATTTGTTAAACGTTTAAAGACCCTTGCAGCTCGACCCTAGCTCAGACCTTGTTGGCAAAGTCGAATAATGCATCATGTTATTGACAATTAAGAGATTAAGACACTCTGCCCTCCTTTCCCCTTCCCTGCAAGGGGCACCCTTCTATGGTACGGAATTGTTTGTGTGATTGTGATTAAAGGTGAGGCATCTTTAGACACCAGAGAGAGCCCCAGGAGAAGACGTTCAAGTCTCCCAGTCTTAAAAGCTGTAACTTCAGTTTTTTTATTTACCTTGAAATGTTTTTGCTCTCAGGTGCTCTTCAGGGTTATGTTCCTTTCAGAACATTGGAGCTGCTGAAGCAGTCATTTGGTAGAGGATACACTGGGTGGTTTGTCACTGTCCATACTAACGGCAGCCAGGGCATTGTCATGCACAGATACTGTGGGTTCATTCTTGTCCACCAGGAAATGCATGTAGACGGGACACCTGGATTTACATCCTTCTATAGGAATGCCTGCCCATCGATGCAGCACTGTGTTTGCAAAACACGAGGATGACAATTTATTGTTGGGATGTCATTTGAATCCAGATGAGTACACGATACCTCTGAGCTTTCCCGACAACTACAGGCATCTTAACTGGAGACATCCAATTATAATTATCAAAATGTACCTATTGTTCTGGGCAGGTAATTTTCAACAGTTTTGAGGCCAAGTGAATCCCCCCAACTATCCCTCCCTGACTCCTCTTACAAAACCCTGAATATGCCTCTGCCGTATTAGGATTAAATAACATCCTTACTCATTCATTAACCACACAAACATTTGTACTGGACCCACAATGACATTACTTTGACATTTAACATGAGTTATGCAAGTGCAGAATGAATAAACACAAGTCATTAGAGTATGCACTCACATGGTTGTGTTCATTAAGACTGTGACCTGCACAAAGTTAATGACTCATAAATAAAAAGCATTTTTGCATATTTTTCTGAAACTGTTTTGAGTGCCTACAGAGCTGTGTAACAAATTTTTAACCCTTTAACTGAGCAATGAACCTTTTCTTACTTGTACCTTGTTTGGCCACTGACTTGGTGTTCAACAAAGCCAAGACTGGTGGAAGAGATAGAACACGAAAAGGACCAGAACATAACAGAAAAAGAACATACATTAGTGGAAAGGGGGGAACACGAACAGTAGGGTCCAGGGTAGAAGGACACAATAGAGGGATACAATGGAAGGACAGTTGGAGGAAGAATGGGCTTGGGGGAAATGAGATATAGAGAAGGAGACAGGGGTGAATAAGCTGGATACAAGCTCAAACATAACAAGAAGAGAAAGGGAAATACCCGGGATTGAAACAGAAATTGAACAAAAAATGGGAAAGAGGATAAGGGAAGGGAGGACGGGGAACACAATAACCTGGGAAGGAAGGGGTTGGCTTGTAAAAAAAAATAGTAAAAAAAAAAAATTGCACAAAGAGAACAATTCAACAATTACAATATCCAGTATCCCCGCCACCACCCACTGACCCCTTTAATATCATGGACTTTCTTTCATTGAAAACATGAACAGAAAACGGTCAAGTTATTTTAAAAATATACTGGTTCTGCAAATCAAGCTCATTAACCTCCTACCAGACCTCATCTGTTCATAAAACGTAGGTAGTGGGTGGATGCTATTTGCATAATTAATTTAGCCTTCATTAAAACTCATTCATTAGAAGTTGAAGTTATGTATATCTTTTCTCCAAAGATCTTTCCAGCCTGTTTTACTTCACTCTGCAGTTTTATCAAATAACCTTTTTGATGACACTAACCCAAACACAGTAACCATACAAGATAACCTCTCAATTACTGAATTATAAAGCCTGGTGTTGGCTTAGTGGATAGGGTGGCTGGCTTAGGATCCTAGGGTCCTGAATTTGAGCCCCGCTGGCTGCTCAATTAACACCAAGTGGGGTTGACTCAGCCTGCTATCCTTCCAAAGTCGGTGAAATGAGTACCAATGTATTGGTCGAGGGACACAGCATGAGTGGCACAGCTACACTTCCAAGAAATGACAGCTACCTGGCAGCCAAGCTGCCATATGCAAGAACAGAACAGAACTGAAGCATAAAAAAGCCTCATAATAGTTTTATCAACCCAAAATTATTTCAGTTGCTTAATAAAGTATCAATGCTGTTGTCCTTTGGAGACTAGAGACTTACAGTGTTCTGACCACGATAAATGATCATAAACTAGCAGAGTACCCACCTATGGATGATCTTGTTCCAAGCATGCAACACGTTCTTCTGACGTATACCCTTATCTGGGCGGTGTATAGGCAACTGACAGCTCTATGGAAGCAAAAAACATAACCTAGGTTATGTGCATGAAGCAAAAGCATACCTCCTGCTTTTAATTCAAAACATCTCACTGCACTAGAAAACATGGGGACAGGAATACTTTTCTCTAAATGGTGGAGACTTGTAATACCGGGGAAAACCTGGAGGTGGCACAACATGATACACATTTACAGAGAAAATTTACACCCCCCCCCCCCAAAGACCACCGGCAAAGATAAAATTGAGGTCATGCTGATCCGATGTTGGAAGTCTGGATGTAATTGGTCCAGAACTGTAGGAGGGGGAGCGCAACAAACACACAAACACCAGTCTGTGAATGACATTAAGGGTTATTATGCGTAAATACTGATAGGAGTGTATTATGCATAAATACTTATTTGAGAATTTAACCAGAAACCTTGAGCTCATAATGGAACTTTATATTTTTTTGTTGGGCAATATACCTGTCAAAGATGGATGATTGGATGGGGAGTGATATGATAGGATGGGAGGGCCAGATATCAATAACAAAAAAAACAGAAAAAACTAGAAGGGCACTCAGTAGAGCACATACCTCCACCACGTAATGCCTGATCCACAAGAACATATTGGGCCCAATACATTTTTGAGATATCGTGTTATATATGAGTTTAGCCCTATTTCTCAATGGCGAAGAATCACTGAAATAATTATCAGATCTGGACCTGGATTCGGATAGTCACCAAAATCAAATCAGTTCGTCCTTGTCGCACACTCAACCTGTCCACACAATTTCATCTGGATCCATCCGCAACATTTTTAGATATCCTGTACACAAACAGACAAACAGAGAGAAAGGGGTGAAAACATAACCTCCTTCACCTTCGGTGGTGGAGGTAATAGCCCGATGTACATACATGAAGTAAAAACATGCGTACAACTTGTGTGTATATATACTGTTGCGAATCTGGAAGCCATGAGCACACAGACATTCAGGTTCCGATAGCTCAGTTATATCGATAAGTAAATGTGGATAGATAGCTCCCTTGTCCCTAGTCTAATGGGTGAATAAATGTTCATGCGCTGTGAAGTTATTTTGATAGTCAGGGTTTCCTTTTATTTTTACAACACCAACGAAAACCCTCTGCTCCCGGCATTCTCCACGCGCTTGCTTGGGCACTCCAAGTCATGTAATGTGACATGCCCCGCCCACCGATTCGCTTGGCGGCGCGCCGAGTAGGGGAAAGGTCAAGCCCCACCCATGGCGAACGGGTCACGCCTGAGCGAGCCGCGCCCGAGAGATATAAAAAGGGAACAGAGAGCACAGAAAGAGGTTGGTGGTTGTTTGGTTGAATCTGCTCGAGCGCGTTGTGAAGGATCGGCGCCTCGTCTTCACCAGCGCGTGTTCTGGAGCGTGTGAGGATCCGCCGGAGCTCGGGAGGCTGATCGCGGCTCGCCGGTGTCTGGATTTGGCTCGCCTCTCGCTGGTGCCCGATTCGAATCAGCTCGAAGACCACACGAGGTGGACAGGTCCGAGGCAGGTTCTGGTCTGCAGCTCGCCTCTCCATCTGAGCTGAAGGCCTCAATGAAGACCACTTTGGGTCCAATTCTTTTGGGTGTGTGTGTGTGTTTGTTTGTGGCACCAGTCCAGAAAGTAGAAATTGTATAAGTGCCTTGCTGTACATATGTGCCTTTTATTATTCGGATAACTCTGCTTCTTACGTGCCCCCCTGCTCCATTATAAATAAACCATATGTTAAATGTATCGGTTCGTCCTCGTCCTTTCTTTCATTGGTTTAACATGGTGCGTGTTGGAGAACCAGCCAGGCTGTTGCCGCTGTAAAAGGACATTTGGACCGATGGAAGATCGGTGGCCATCCGCTCGGGTCGCACACGGTTCGAGTACGCTAGCATCTTGTTCTGTACGAGCATCGTCGAGGGTGAATTTCCCCAGTAGTTGGACGACGTGGGTATTTAGGTAAATTGAAATTGGCAATCGACCCTACCCCACGTGGTCGACCTATTAGCGAACTTCGGTCCGATAAGGGACCCGTCGGCTCTGGATTTATCCGGGGTGACGACCTATAAATTCGGGTGATCGGTGGAGTCAACCCTACTGCTCCATCTAGTGGTCGTGCTCGTCGCCAATACCCGGCCCCACAACAATACTACATCGTTATATACCTGGGATCATTCCAATTGCACAGGGCCATTGACTAACTCTCAGGCTTAGGCCTGAAGCCTGCCAATCTATGCTGCTTAATTCAACAGCAGCACATGATTTTATTCGGGTGGAGTCAGGCCAGCTTTCCAGTGAATGGGTGTAAAGCAATGGGGTGGAGTCAGGGCAGCTGAACCCTGACCCACATATAATGTGTGATATTTTCCAAGTTTGGAAAGGGCATAACTCTGTGAAAAATTGACCATGACCGTACAAAGCTTTTGTCCGCAGCCTGATGGAGTACCGCTCTCCACTATGGGCTGCTGCTCCCGCTTCTCACCTTTCTCGGCTTCACGCTGTGGAAACCAAGGTATTTAGGATCATTGGTATCTCCCGCGATGAGGCTGAGTCTTTGGGTCTCTCACCGCAGGTAGGTCGGTGATCTTTCTGTTTTCTACCGTCTCTTCTCTGGCCTCACCCCTCGTGCTCTGTCTGAGATATGTCCCCCCCCCCCATATTTCTGCAGGGCGCTCAAGGTTCGCCAGCAGCTCCCTTCTGGTAAAACCACCAAAATCACGAATCTTTCATTCTTCTGTTTTTTCTGCCTTTGGAATAAACTCCCACAATCTCTTCAATCCCATTCTTCCCTCCAGGCCTTCAAAACAGCTGTTCACCACCACCTCTTATCCTTCCCCATCCAAATTCTCGATCTTTTCTACCCTCGCTAATCCACTCCAAACTCACCTCCTTAAAATTCCCCGCTTTCCTTCCTGAAAGTCCCTGTAGTGTCCATGTTGTTTACCTTATTTACTTTGTGTAGCCCGACCCATCCCTCTCCCTTCCACAGATCTCCTCACGTCTCTGTTCCTCATAGTTTTGTTTTTTCTTTCCCTCTCCCGCTCCTCTTGACTCCTGCTCCCCTTGTGCATTTCTGCATGTTAGCTCTCATACGAGCCTCGACAGTGTAGATAAAATTTTTTGAAAGTTTTTATTTTATTTAAAAAGCATAACATTTGCATTCTTAAAATCTTGTGGAATTCAACCAGGAGTATTAATTGAAGAATAAATTAAAAGTGAGAGGTTTAGCAATGAAAGAAGCACAATCCATAAAAAAACAAGAGTGAATGGTATGTTGACTGGTCCAGAATTACTACATTTTAGATTAAGTTACAAGTTTTTGACAGACGTGACTAATACAGGTTGGAATGAGAGACTGTCATTCCACACCTTTGCTGACTTTTCCACACCATCGCTCCGGAGTTATCCGGGGTGACGACCTATTGTGAACAGTTCATACTGTTCAATGAAAGATTTATTTTTGTACAATTATCAGAAAGTGGTAGTGAGTCCGATTCCAAATTGTAAGTGACATTTACAAAGTAATCGTTAAAAATATGAACAATATCTGCAATATTTACATCATTAACCTTCAAATTTAACATTTGAGCTTTCTTTTTATCTTTCCCCAAAGAACCTGTGGATTTTAATACTTTCTACAATTTCTTACCATCACCTTGGCATTCCTCTATTTTATACAAGTTGGGTCACCCAATCAAGAATGGCTTATTTTGACTTTAATAATCCATGGAATATATATTTTTGAATTGAGTCAAAGCTCCTGGAAGAGTGACAACACCAAACAGATCAGGACACAACAGAACAAAAGGAACAGAACAGAGAAGGAGGAAACACCAACAGCTGGGACAAGGGATAAATTAGAGGAAGACTTGGACAAACGATCGGTGTGGAGAGAGCGAGGCGTAGGATTGGACGCATAGGATGGACAATGTGGATACAGATGCAAACTCATGAAGGAAAAACTGTTATTTGGAATGAGGTGGGCTTGGGGTTAAGGGAGAAGGGGGTTAATGGGGGTAGAAATATCATGAGTTTGGATGGGTGATGATCTGAGATTGTGGTGAACAGCTGTATTGAAGACTTGGAGGGAAGAATGAGATTGAAGAGAATGTGGAAGTTGGTTCCACAGGTGGGGAAAAAGAGGAACAAATGAGTGGAGGTGAGCAGTAATTCTGCATTTTGGGAGTTTCACCAGAAGGAGGTTGATGGTGGACTGCATGTGCCTTGCAGGAGGCTGCAGAAGACAAGGAGCCCAACAACATGTCTGTGATGGGAAAGTGATAGGCCCATAGACTCAGATTCATCATGGGAGATTCCAATAATCTTGAAGGACTTGGCTTCCAGAGCATCAAGCTGAGCAAGGTTGGAGGCAGGGGAGCCAACCCAGAGGGGACTGCAGTACTCCATCAAGCCTTGCATGAAGGCTTTGTTGGGGGATTGGAATTTAGGTATGCCAAGGGAGAACTTTGCATGATGCAGGATGCCCATTCGGAAGTTGACTTCGGAGGCCAACTTTGAAATGTGGTTCAAAAGAGCATGGAGAGGATGCTACCTGCTTATCTGAAGGATGAGGGATGTCATGACAGAGGGTGGAGTCATCAGGAAATAGATAAAAGGGATTTTCCAGAAAAGTAAGAAGAGGGAGGGAGAGAGGGAGAGAGGGAGAGAGGGAGAGAGGGAGAGAGGGAGAGAGGGAGAGAGGGAGAGAGGGAGAGAGGGAGAGAGGGAGAGAGGGAGAGAGGGAGAGAGGGAGAGAGGGAGAGAGGGAGAGAGGGAGAGAGGGAGAGAGGGAGAGAGGGAGAGAGGGAGAGAGGGAGAGAGGGAGAGAGAGAGAGAGAGAGAGAGAGAGAGAGAGAGAGAGAGAGAGAGAGAGAGAGAGAGAGAGAGAGAGAGAGAGAGAGAGAGAGAGAGAGAGATCATTGATGAAGATTAGGAATAGGACTGGGCCCAGAACACTGCCTTGGGGTACACCAGCCTGAACATGAAAGGAGATGAAAGGATTCTGTTGAGAACCACATGATAGCTACGAGAGTAGAGGAAATCAGTAAGCCATGCGTGGTGTTGGCCTTGGATGCCATAGGCAGAGAGTTTGGAGAGCAAGTCAGGATGCCAGACTATCAAAAGCTCAAGATATGTTCAGAGAGATGGCCCTGATCTTATGTATGACATTGAGGGCATCTATCCAGTATGGGAAAGAAGGAGCATGTCCAAGGTGGAATAATCTGGTCTGAATCCAAATTGGTGACCTGAGATGAGGCTGTTGGAGCAATGGAAAGTTTTCATATCAACTGTGATGATGGATTTCATAACTTTGCTGATGATTAGAAGTCAGCTAACAGGTCTGTCATTGAGGAGATCAGTTTTTGCACCTTCTTATTTAATGCAGTGATGCTGGCTGCTTTACCAGCAGATGGAAGATGACCAAGAGCAAATGATAGCATGAAAAGAGGAGAAAGAGGATGTGAAAGAGTAGCAGAACAGGTTTTAAGAACATGCAAGGTGATGCCGCCCAGAGTCTAGTTGCAGAATCAGAGTCGAGGGTTATCAGAAACTTATCCACCTTGTGAAGTGCAAAAGACAGAGTCCAGGAGCAGCTGGGTGAGACTGGCTCGGGTGAGCAAGTTGGTTGGGGACACCAGATTAGGAAGCAAACACAGAATTGAGGCAGTCTGCTTTCTCACAAGTGGGGTCGGCTGTGGTGCCATGTGAAGAGAGCGAAGGAATGGAACGTGAGCACACACCAGAGCCAGCCTTAACAAGACGCCACCAGGTTTAGCAAGGCACCACCAGATTTTAAAGAAGGGAGACAAGTTTGAAAGTTTAATCTTGAGGATGGACACATGATATTTTCTGGCTCTCCTTTGAGTGGACACACACTTGTTGCAGGCTTTGTGGAATGAGCTGAGACTGCCTTTGGTCAGGTTTGCTTTCCAGGAAGAAGTTGTTTCAGAGCAACTGCCTCACCACATGATTCAGTGTACCATGGGTGGGAAGAGGATACTTGAAGACGAGATGCGATCAACACGCGCATCAGAGAGATCAGGTTTCTGTGGAAGAATTCCCAAGCTGAGTTAATATCAGGGGCATTAGATATAGGATACCACCTCTGAAGTGAGATAGCTGCCTGCAGTCCCTGCCAATCTTCCTGGGTGAAATGCCGGACTCACCAGTGCTGAGGCAGCTCTCTGAGAATAGCCAGAGAGATTTTTTACTCACACAAGCATATGATCAGATTCTTCTTCTTGCATATGGCAGCTTGGCTGCCGGGTAGCTATCATTTTGTTGGGGCACGACTATGCCGCAGATACTGTACCCCTAAACCAATACACTGGTACTCATTTCGCTGACATCGGAAAGATGACTGGCTGAGTTAACCACACCTTGTATTAATTCAGCAGCCAACAGAGCTTGAACTCAGGACCCTAAGATCCCAAAACAAGCCACCCAAACCACTAAGCTAACACCAGGCTATAGGATCAGATGAACCAATCGGAACACAGGAAGAACAGGAGGCATTTGCTGGGAGGTTTGTCTTCACCAAGTACAGAAGGGAATATTTGCCATTGGGAGAAAGTTCACAGATTGAGTCAGTCCCATGGAGTCACAGAAGTCCCTCACTAAAGTGGACATGGCAGGTGAGAGAGGTATGAACACCTATGCAATTTGTGTGGTGACAATTGAAATGAGGAGGAGCACATTGGGACGTGTGTGTAGAAATTAAGTGTGTATCAATTTCCACTCACGTGTGTCATACGGTGGTTCGATGAATGCCGGCAGTCTCCAAGTCTCCATTATGTTCAGCAAACGTAGCACCAGGGGTAATGGCGAAAGCAGCCGAGACGCACGTGGCCAATGTTCCTGAGAATCCAGGTCGATACCAAGGCCGAGAAGTAGAAACATTCGTCTGCTCGAAAGAGTGATCCCTCGAAAAACTTTAGGAAACCGCTGATAGTCATGAGGGAAAAATGAAGAGAACAAAGAAGAGGAAGAATGAAAACCAAAGGAAGCCAAAGTAATCAAGCAGCCCTTGTACTTGTTCGAGCTTCACCGTGCCATGGATCTCCACTCTCATGCGATTTTCCTTCTTTTTAATTCATTTCCTGCTGTCGTTTAGAAAAGTACTCTGGGTTTGATTGGTTGTTCCTAGTTTTAAACCATGCCCCGCTATGCCTGGCGTTGGCTTAATGGTTAGGGGGGTGGGCTTGGGATCCTAGGGTCCTGAGTTCAAATTCCACCCAGATGTTGACTTAATACCCAGTGGGGTTAACTCGGCCTGTCATCCTTCCAAGGTCGGCAAAATGAGTGCCAGCATGCTGGTATCCTGTGTCGGAGTGGCGACCCATCCAGGATTGTGCCCAATAGCCAAGGAGAGCACTTAGGCAGCACCAACGTTCTGCACAGAGTATGGTCCCATGGATGGATGGATGGATATTTAGAAAAGTACTCTGGGTTTGATTTGTTGTTCCGAGTTTTAAACCATGCCCCCGCTATGCCTGGTGTTGGCTTAATGGTTAGGGTGGTGGGCTTGGGATCCTAGGGTCCTGAGTTCAAATTCCACCCAGATGTTGACTTAATACCCAGTGGGGTTAACTCGTCCTGTCATCCTTCCAAGGTCGGCAAAATGAGTGCCAGCATGCTGGTATACTGTGTCGGAGTGGCGACCCATCCAGGATTGTGCCCGATAGCCAAGGAGACTGCTTAAGCAGCAACAACGCTCTGCACAGAGTAAGGTCCTAATCTCCTCCTCTCCTCCTCTCACTAAAATAATAAATTCATTGTTATTATTCTTATTATTAATATTATTATTATTATTATATGCAATGCAATAGGAACAGAGGTACAGTTTGGGAGGTGTAAGATGAGATATTGAGAAAAAAAGAAAAAAGAATGGAGTACTTGATGTACAGGCCCAAAGGACATTCTATTGAATGAGATCATTGTGGAGTGGAATAAAGTTTTTTTTTTTGTTTGTTCTTTTTTTTCTGGAAGTGAGGAGGGGAAATAGGATAATGTTTAGGAGTTAAAAAGCACAATATTTAGGAAGAAAGAAGCGAAACGAAGAACACGAAGACAAAAGGGACGCAGATTTTTCACAGCAGCTATCCGAGGAGCCGGCTTTGAACAACACAAAAACAAATTTGGCAAATAGCCTACAGCACAATGTACGATTTAACATGGGAAATAGGACAGAAACACAAACATCAACACAGGGATGAAGATATAACAGAACAGTAAGTGGGGTCCGGTTCGAAAAACGTAGCCATAATGAGGTGGTAGTGGAACC
>NC_140971.1:59340352-59432852 GCF_056783735.1 Eptatretus burgeri
ATGTCAACAAGCAGAACACCCGATTTTGGGCAGAATAAAATCCCAAGAGGATCCACAAATGACCTTTGCACAATTAACGCCTCACAGAGTGGTTTTCTTTGTTTTGTATACAAGTCAAAGGCTCGTGGAACAGCGAGAACACAGAACGGATCAATTGTGCAAAGGGAACAGGAGAAAGAGAGGGGGGGACCAACAGTAAGACCGAGGGACAAAATAGATGGAGACGGACAAACAAGCGATGCGGGTAAGAAGTGCAGTCAGTGGACTGGATGCAAACAGAAGCGAACTCTCAGGAAGGAAAACTGTGAACATGGAAGGATGTGGGCTTGGGGAGAGAGTAGTGGGATTGTGGGGGGGGGGGGGGGTTAATGGAGGTAGAAAATACCATGATTTTGGATGAGGGATTATTTGAGATGGTGATGAACAGCTGTCTTGAAGACCTGGAGGGAAAAACGAGATTGAAGAGGATGGGGAACTTGGTTCCACAGGCAGGGATAAAGAGGAATGGATGAGTGGAGGTGATCTGAATTTTGGAATGTTCACCATATGAAAGTTGCTGGTGGACTGCGTGTGCCCTGTAGAAACATCGGGGTGGGAGTGGGTGGTGTTTCAAAGCATGGAAAGGACAGAGGGTGCAACACCAGAAAGGAGCCAGTATAAGAAACATAGACCACTGACCTGTCTGCGATGGCAAAGTGATCGGTCCATAGAATCAGCTTCATCGTGGGAGATTCCAATGATCTTTAAGGCCTTAGTTTCCATTGCGTCAAGCTGAGAAAGGTGTGAAGCAGGGGCACCAGCCCAGAGAGGAGAGTAGTACTCCATCAAGCTGTGGATGAAGGCATATGGCATTTGTTGGGCTGAAGTAAGAGGGTCGTATTTATTTTCCGATACCAGTGGGACAACTGTCACATTGACATCTGAGCAATATCAAGAAATGATAAGCTATTTTCTTGCTCCAAAACTAATAGACATGGGATTTGATGATCAAACCTGGTTCCAACAGAATGGGGCAACTGCCCATACTGCTCATGCATCAATGTCACTCCTGGCCAGCCAGAAGCCCGCAGTTAACTGCACCCAATTTCTTCTTGTGTGGGTACCTGAAATCAAGAGTTTACCAGATGAGACCAAGGACCTTTCATGAGTTAAGTAGTCAAATTGAACAGGAAATAGCCAGTATTCCACTTGAAACTTTAAGAAAGGTGATGCATAACACAGTTGTCCATGCGTTTATATGCATACATAAAAATGGTGGATACTTAAAGGCATTGTTTTCAAGACCTAAGTTGCTGATATAATCTCTTGAGATTGTAGTTTTGTATGATATGCAGTCTCATCTTCTGTCCAAAAGCTCTTTTTACATTAAATATGTCAGGTGTTTCTTGGCCACCCTGTATGAGCAAAGATGTGTAGATGGTGGGCATCAGTACCTATCAGGTTGAGCATAGTGGAGATGAGCAGTCGGTCCTCAGCCACTGCTGCTCATAGACATAGTGCTACCAGTACCGCATTCTGGAAGACATGTTGGCACCCAGTTGATACCTCATCCACAGGACTTTCTCAGCACACCCATGGGCAGCCAATGGGTGCTTGCACTCAGTGGCAAATCCAGGGGGGTTTCCTGGTTGCCCGGAACTCCCCCCCCCACAACAAAAAAATTTACCATTACAGTGGCAAACCCAGGGGTTCCCTGGTCACCCAGAACTGCTCCCATGAAAGTGTGCCACAAAAAAGGCCAGAAGCCTCAGAAAAACTGAATCAATACAGTACCTAATAAACCACTAACAGCTCACAGTAATTTATTTGGGAAATTTATAATTTTCTGTTATTTGGAAACCCCCACCCAATTCCTGGATTTGCCCCTGGCACTGGTGGTATCTGGTTCTGAGGTCTGTCTGTGTCTCTGTGTCTCTGTGTCTGTCTGTCTGTCTGTCTGTCTCTCTCTCTCTTATTCATACCTTCAAGAATGTCTATGAATTTATCCTCCATCTTGGAAGTAGGGAAGTTCACATGCTGCAGGATATTTCAATTAAGTAGGTGTGAGTTGGGTACAGGAATCGAGGGAAATAGAGGGGGAGCACTCGGGAGAGTGCAAAACCTCCGCTGTCAATACTGCTGGGTCACTCAAGTGAACCTTATATCTTATTCATTAAATATGATGTCAACAGTGCTGAGAGTTATAGTTGTTTTCTCCAACATTTTTTTTTGGGGGGGGGGGGGGGGTTGGAAATCACTTAAAACATGTAAAAATGCAAAAAAAAATTCGAAATTTTGTTGAAAAAAAAGTTGCAAATTTTTTTTTTCTCTAACAATTTTTTTTTTTGGGGGGGGGGGGGTTGGAAATCACTTAAAACATGTAGAAATGCAAAAAAAATTTCTTTTTTTTGGGAGGGAACAATTTTTTTTTGGGGGGGGGTGTGGAAATCACTTAAAACATGTAGAAATGCAAAGAAAAAAAAATTATTTCTTTTTTTTTTGGGGGGGGGTTGGAAATCACTTAAAACATGTAAAAATGCAAAAAAAAATTTTCTCAAACAATTTTTTTTTTGGGGGGGGGGGTGGAAATCACTTAAAATATGTAGAAATGCAAAAAAAAAATTCTCTAACATTTTTTTGGGGGGTAACAATTTTTTTGGGGGGTGGGGTTGGAAATCACTTAAAACATGTAGAAATGCAAAAAAAAAAATTTCTCTAATTTTGGGGGGGTAACAATTTTTTTTGGGGGGGTGCAGTTGGAAATCACTTAAAACATGTAGAAATGCAAAAAAAAATTCTCCAACAATTTTTGGGGGGGGGGGGATAGGAAATCACTTAAAACATGTAGAAATACAAAAAAATCTCTATTTTTTGGGGGGTAAAAAAATTGGGGGGGGTGGAAATCACTGAAAACATGTAGAAATGCAAAAAAAAAATTTTTTTTTCTCCAACAATTTTTTTTTTGGGGGGGGGTACCAAGTCCAAAAGTCCAAGTCCAAAATTTAATGGCATTTTTTTGGACCAAGTCCAAAATTTAATGGCATGATCCTTGGACCATACCTAACCCCCCCCCCCCCGACCAAGTTTCGTCGAAATCCGTCGAGGAGTTTTTCCGTAATACTGTTCACAAACAAACAAACAAACAGAAAGGGGTGAAAACAGTAACCTCCATCCATCTTCGAAGATGGCGGAGGTTAATAAGGACTCTGGCATTTTCTGCAAAGACAGAGTTAAGGTAGTTCTCAATTGTGATCCTATCCTTCAATGACATAGGAACAGAAGGGAAGTAGGTTTCAGAGCTATGCTTAACCAACTGCCACCAAGCTTTTTTGGATGGTGAAACTGATGGTGAATTCTGGTATGTTTGAGAATGGAAACAATGGTTACAAGCTTTGCAGAGAGACTGCAGGTTCCCATCAGTGGGGTTGACTTTCCAAGACTAAAAAAAAGAAAAAGGACCAATGGACCCGTAGCTTATCTGGGCCCTGGCCGAATTCAACCCAATTTTGGTAGAATCAGGTTGTCAGGTCAGGTTAGATCTGTGACCTGCTACAGGTACCATGTAACCCTGTACTAACCTATTCCATGGTCGGGTTGTCGGCGACTAAACCGTCTCCCCCACCAGGTTTTCTGGTGAGGATGGTGTTTGGATATGGACACCCAGCAGGATTAAAAACAAAACCTGTCAAAGGGCGGAGGAGCTCCTTGTGAGCCAACGGCCATCCATATCTAGTGCCCAACTGTGTCTGCGGATGTCCTCCTGCAGTTGGGTTACTTTTTTATGAGGAGGTTGGTGGCAGGATTTGCACTCCGGCCACCGTAAAACCCTTCATTCTGCAAAACACAAAAACGCAAAAAAATCTGAAAACCCACTCCATGGGAGTACCTCCTGTGCAGCTTCCCTTCGCAGGGCAGCTCACCGGATGACGGGATTGGGGCAAAGCCTTTGGGACCCCCAATCTTTGATGATAGGAGGGAAACCACGGGGTAACATCCCTGGGTCAGATTGCGGGAGAGTGTGTCGGAGTGGTGCTGAGGTGTCGTCCACCAGACGGCGGTCTCCTTGGGTTAACCTGAAGCGGTCCCTTCGGGTGGGTGCCTGGAATGTGCTATCCCTAAGAAAGGATGATCACCTGCTCTGTTATCATCTGAGCTCAAGCGTTTGGACATCGGGATTGCAGCTCTCTCTGAGGTTCGGAGACCGGATTGCGGTGAGATAATGGTGGGTGGTTACACCTACTATTGGTCTGGTCTCTCTGATGGTTACCATACGCAAGGAGTTGCTGTAGCTGTGTCCAATAAGCTGACCCCAATGATAATTGAGGTAACACCGGTCAACGAGCATATTATGAGCTTAAGGATTCGTCACTCCTGAGGTGTCATTTCCATGATCTCTGTTTATGCTCCGACTGAGGCGAGTGACCTCACCGTGAAGGATGCATTCTACGCCACGCTCGAGTCTGTGGTTGATCAGTGTCCCAGACGAGATACACTTCTAGTCTTGGGGGATTTCAATGCATCAACTGGAACTGATAGGGATGGTTATGAGATGTGTGTTGGTCCCCATGGGTCAGGAACTATGAACCAGAATAGCACTAAGTTCCTTGACTTTGCAAGAAGTCATGGACTTAGGGTGGCTGGTTCATGGTTTCAGCGCCCACAAGCTCATCGCTGGACTTGGTATTCCAACGCTGGCGGTGCAGCAAAGGTGATTGACCATTTCCTCATTGACGGTCACTGGAGGATGATCCAGAACTGCAGGGTCTACCAGAGTGCTCAGTTCCTCAATACTGACCACAGGCTTGTTGGAGCAACTCTAAAGCTGCACCTTAAATCCTGGAGAATGGTTCCATCCCAGCCGAGGCTGGATGTTGGCAAGCTCAGGGATGAGAGAGTAGCTGAGGAGTTTGCGAACAGGCTGAGTGGACACTTGGGGAGTCTGGGTGCGTTGGGGGGTCCTGAAGAGTTGTGGAGTGCCTTCAAGACCACCATCCTTGATGTTGCCGGTGGATGTCTTGGAACTCACAGCAGGACAAACAAGAATTTTGTATCTCAAGGGACACTGGATACCATCGACCAGTTGCAGGGCAAGGCTGAATGGCAGAGCTGAGATGTTCAGGGAGCTGAGGCGTAAAACTGTACGTGCACTGAGGGTGGACAAGGAGGCCTATGTGCGAGGAATCTGTGAGGGGGTAGAGCATCACCTGTGGACAGGTGATTCTCGTCCCGCTTACAGGGGAATTAGCGCATTGCGTTCATTTAAGCCCATCCCTCGGAGCACTGCAGTTAGAGCAGAGAGTGGTAGGCTCTTGACAGAGGAGTCTGAAGTGAAGGCTCGCTTACTTTGAGCGGTTGTACCAGACTGATCCCCCAGCTGTCGAGTTGGACGTCAAGGGTGTTACAATCCCTGTTGCTGACCCTCGAATCAACTGTGGTCCACCTTCGCTTGTGGAAACATGGGCTGCGGTGAACGGGTTGAAACGGGGCAAAGCTCCAGGGTTCTGTGGCATCCATGCTGAACTTCTCAAAGCTGGTGGAAATGCTGCACTCGTGTCATTGCATGCAGTTTTGTGCTCTGCCTGGAACACAGGCATCATCCCAACTGATTGGAAGAGGGGTCTTGTTGTTCCTCTCTGGAAAGGGAAGGGTGATCGCCAAGACTGCAACAACTACCCAGCGGTGACGCTGCTCTCAGTGCAGGGCAAGGTCTTTGCTCGGATAATTCTTGATAGGGTTCGCCACCATCTGCTTGAGCACCAGTGTCCATAGCAGTCAGGCTTTACACCAAAGAGGTCAACGATTGACCGTATCCTTGCACTTCGTGTCCTCACCGAACGCAGACGAGAGTTTCGGCAGGGGCTGCTTGCAGCCTATGTTGATCTCTGTAAAGCGTTCGATTCAGTGAATCGGGATGTCCTCTGGAGGATTCTTGGTCTTCGTGGGGTGCCACCAAAACTGATCAATCTGATGTCTGAACTCTACTCTGGTACTGAGAGTGCTGTGAAGTGTGGTGGTACCATCTCTGACTTATTTCCAGTTGTTACTGTAGTTCGTCAGGGGTGTGTACTGGCCCCCACACTTTTCAGTACTTGTATGGACTGGATTTTAGGGAGGATGTCAGAGAGATCAAGCTGCGGTGCATCGTTTGGGAATGTCAAGATCTCGGACCTTGATTTTGCAGATGATGCAGTCATCTTTGCGGAGACTTTAGATATCCTTTTGGGGGCCCTCAAGGTGCTGAATGAGGAGTCGGAGCCGCTGGGATTACTGGTTTCTTGGGTCAAAACTAAGATCCAGGCTTTCGGTGACATCTTGGATGCTGCTGTCCTGTCTGTGTCTGTTTGTGGTGAGGATGTTGAGGTCGTGGAGAGATTCACTTACCTTGGCAGTGATATTCATGTCTCTGCTGGCTGTGAGCCAGAGGTCAATAGACGTCTGGGTCGGGCCTGGGGAGTCATGGATTCACTGGATCATGGGGTGTGGCGCTGCCAGTACCTGTGCGGGAGGACGAAAGTCCGAGTCTTCAGGTCCTTGGTACTTCCAGTCTTGCTCTATGGATGCGAGACTTGGACTCTGACCAAGGATCTGAGACGGAGACTTAATTCCTTTGGTACCAGGTCTCTTCAGAGAATCCTTGGCTATCGCTGGTCGGATTTTGTGTCCAACGAGCGGTTGCTGAGAGAGACTCGGATGAGATTTGTTCCCTACATAGTCCGTGAGCGTCAGTTACGGCTGCATGGACATGTGGCTCGTTTTCCTGCGCTGATCCTGCTCACCACATTCTCTCAGCGAGGGAGTCTTGTGAATGGAGGAGGCCAATGGGCCGACCACGTGCCTCGTGGTTGCAGCAGGTTGACAATCATCTCAAGGAGATGGGGATGGGCCTGGCATCTGCCTTGGGGATGGCCAGACGGAGGCCCCTGGAGTACTGGTGGAAAGTGGACGCAGCGATGCGCTGTTCTGGCACATGCTCCCATAGCTGACCTGACCTTGGTAGAATTCTGACTGATGGGTCTGGAGAAGATTTTTGAAGGAATTTTAAAGATTTTCCCCACAAATTTACCAAGGCCATCATTTTGACGCACTTCCGGTCAGGTGATGGGCATGACTTCCGCAATTTAACATCATGACCCTGTCCTAATGTTGTAACCCAAATTTGGTGGCATTATGACTGTTGGGTCGGGAGAAGAAGATTTTTGAAGGAATCCATCATTTTGACCTACTTAAAGTCAAGTGACGGGAATGAGCTTTGCAATCCCCGTTACCAGTCAGGAGTGGAATCTTGCTGCCAAATTTCAGCCACGTCGGCCCTGCGGTTTGGCCAGAGAACTCATAAAAGGAGACGGATGGACAAACAGACAGACAGACAGACAGACAGACAGACAGACAGAGACGGACGATAACAATACCTTATCTGGAATTATAATTCCATATCATCTAACAAGCTGCTTCATGGCAGTTGCCTCACTGCATGGATTGTTGAACCTGGGACGACATGCTGGGCAGGATACCTGCAGGCATGAAGACGTGAACTGATGGAAGACAGGGGGCATTTCGAGAGAGCATTCTTAGTAAAACCAAGATGATGGCCAACTTGTCACATATGCGGTGAGTTTCTTGTGAATGAGAATTTCAAAGCAGCTATAATTCCTAATAGATTATCAGGACAATGTGGCGACGCATGCCTTTCATCTAATTTCGTTTCAAAGATACAGTGAGTTAAACATGAAAATCTGTAAATTTGGAAGTGATCTTACACATTTTCACACACAACCAACTGCTGTCACTCAAACAAATATTAAACGTGTTGAATAAGTAATTTTGGAGAACTGCTAATTAACTATACGTGAAATTCTAGAAGAATTGCTTGTCGTTGTTGGATGTGTGAAAACAATTATTCATTCTCACTTGAAATTCAAAAATGGGAGTGCAAGGAAGAAACCAAAGGGTCTGACATTTAATAAAAAGGCATCTCACATGGTCATTACACCAAACCTTGTGGAATGCGATAAGGAGGAGAGAGATGACTTCTGGGAGAAGATTGTGAGCTGTGATGAGACCTGGGTCCTATAATTTCACACCACAGAATGAAAGTGAGCCAGAATAGAGGATTAAATCAACAGGACATCGATTGAGGTGTGATAACCGCCGTGGGAAGCAAGGAGAAGCTGACTTTTTGGGAGTTCACTCTTTGTTGGAGCAAAAGACTGGAGTGGAGACTTCCTGGTCCTCAACAACAACAAAAAAAAATAAATGAAAGGCTCAGTCATCAGCCGAAAAGCTCAAGTAAATACTGTTTTGTGACATTCACGTTGTCCTTATGAAACTTTTTGAATGCGACGACACCATCAATGCATAGTACAAAAGTCACGTGTTAAACAACGAAGTGAGATAAGAAATACGCAGATCTGATGTCCAGGTCTCTGATGTCTCAGGGCGTGACCTTAACTGCACCACCATGCTCACCCTCACGCGGCAAATGTGACAACACAACTACTCAAGCGGAGATGAGTTGGTAAGTTTTAAATGATCTTGCATACAGCCCACACCAGTGACCCTGTGGTTTTTATTTTTTTGGACTATTCAGATGCATCGAAACGGCATTAAGTTTACGTACGGTGAAGACATCGGAATACAAGTCCTTCTTCTTTCATGTGCAGCACAACGGTGCAGGGTAGCATCATTGGCTGAGGGAGAAGCTGTGCTGCTGATGCAATGACCTCTGCAGATTTGGGCAGAATTTGTAATTTGTTCAGAAGGCTGTCTCTAACTCGGCTACTCTTCGCAAAGGACACCATGGAATCATTCATTTCTACCAACTCATGCCAGCAGATGGGACACCCAGTTTAACGTCCATCCGAGGGATGACACACACATTTATGAATCATCCTGCCTGTGAAACAGGCAGTTTTGAACTGGGCCGATAATTGAATGCAGGTTAGACAGCTTCGAGGCGAGTGTGCATATATCTAGCCCATCCTGCCAGCCTAGCACACTGCAGATCCCCATCAAAAATATTTATACACAGATAAGATGACATCAAAGACACTACCACATGTATGTAACAAGTGTGTAAGTGTATCGGTGGAATACAAATCAGTGAAGTTTCATAAATCTCCCTGTAGTTTTTATTTTTCTTTAATAAAAAGTGTACATCAACCTATAGCTACCCTCAATCATCTATGTAGCTATCTAAATGAATGTCAGTGTGTGTGTGTGTGTGTGTGTGTGTGTGTGTGTGTGTGTGTGTGTCTCCTCCATAATTCCACAACCATGAAACCTAACAGTCTAAAACTTTGCATGCATACTATGGGAATTCCATGGGAATACTTGAATGAAAACTGGGTATTTGGGTAAATTTAAACACCCCTTTTGAAGATAATTAATGGGGTGCTAATCATGAAATACAAAGCAGGCTTACCCTTGGTTAGCCTGCTGTCCCTCGCAGGGGTCTTAAGCCGCCATTTTGTTTAGGCCTGCTCAAAAACGCCTTGCCTTGGAACCACGACATACTCTCACAGACTAATTCAAGTATATAATCGAAACATGTCTTTAAGGGGGTTGACTCAGCCTGTCATCCTTCCGAGGTCGGCGAAATGAGTACCAGTGTACTGGGCCGGTTTATACCCCAATTAAAATAGGTGTACCATATCCCTGTGTCATAAGAGGCGACCAGGGTTGCGTCAGGAAGGGCATCCGGCGTAAAACATGTGCCAAATCAGTATGCAGATCATACGGATGATCCGCTGTGGCGACCCCTAAAAGGGAGTAGCCGAAAGAAGAAGAAGAAGAGAATCGAAACATGTCTTTAGATTTGAGGATCGGAGAATGTAAACAAATTAAGTGTTGAAATCTGGAGGGAAATCTGAAAATTTTAAGAACAAGTAAACATGTAAAGAATGAGTAAAGCAACAGTACAAATTAACTACGAGTTCAAAAGAGAATTGGAAAAGTATTGTAATCATATTTTAATTCATTGACTGCAAAATTTCCAGTCAACTTGAGGCATCACTCTCCCCCTCCCCTTATTGCTCTCCCTCCTCCCTTCCTTCCTCCCCTCCTCTCTTGCTCCCACCCCCTTCCTCGCTCTCCTCCCTCCAGAATGTGTCACAAACGATATGTGTCTGTCTGTCTGTCTGTCTGTCTGTCTGTCTGTCTGTCTCTCTCTCTCTCTCTCTCTCACCCCTCCTCTTCGCAATTCTCCCTCCCAGAGTGTATAGCAACGAGTGTTGTGGCATTAATCTCTCCCCTTACTCGCCACCCAGCCCTCCTTGCTGCTCTCTCCCTCTTGTCTCCCCCCAACCCACTCCTCCCTCCACCCTCTCCCCTCCCCCACCCACTCCCCTCTGCACCCTCCCCTCCTCACACCCCTCTCTCCCAGAGTGTATAGCAACGTGTGTTGAGGCGTCGCTCCCCCTCCCTCCCTCCTCCTTCCCCTCACCCCTCCCCTCTCCCCCTTCCACCTCCCCCTCCCCTCTCCCCCTTCCACCTCCCCCTCCCCTTTCCCCTCACCCCTCCGCCTTCCCCTCACCCCTCCCCTCCCCTTCCTCTTTCTCTCGCTAACATCCTCCTCACACCCCTCTCTCCCGGAATATATAGTGACGTGTGGTCAGCAGTCACTCTCTCCCCCTTCCTCGCTCTCCCACCCTCCTTTCTGTCTCCCGTCCCCACTCTTCTCTCCCTCCCCCCACCACCCGTCTCTCTTAGTATTCCGTTTAGCGAAGTGACAGGTGGTATTTGCTCATAGAGAACAAGTAAAACGACAGTTGATTATAATTTGAGTGGATACAAGCAGGCAGGATAAGCGAAATGACTTTCACCTGTGTTTACGTGTCCTTGTTTTTATTTTCCATGCAGTCTTTATGGCTCATGAAGGACATTATACAACGAACTAGATCATGGACATTTAGAAACGGTGAATAAGTCAATGCAGTACATGGTGTTCAAACTAAAGAACCTCAATATTGTGAGCTCATTATAAGTGTTTGGATGGGCCAACTACCTCGACTCAACATTTCCTAACCTCGACTCAAATCGACAAAGCATCAAACATTTTAAGGGATACCCGAGCCAAAATAACTTATCTTTTGAAATCTCAACTATCATTGTATTTTCATGATTTGTAGGCATTGATACACTTAATGTGAATAAGTAAAGTTAAAGGTTTTCTTCACATACAGCACACCTGTCAAATTTAGGACGAAAGTAATATAAATAATTCAGAACAAATGGTATACCGATGACATTATAGCCAACTTTTAAAAACGCTTTCAACAAGTACGATGTGGGAGAAGTGCACGTTTTAGAGCTTAGTGCCTCATCCACTTCACAAGGGTTGATCAGTAAGTCTGTGGCCTAACATAGAAGTCGACAATAAAAAAAGGTGATTGTTTCGTTTAAAGGTCAAAATTGTTTGCAAAGAACACAGTAATAAATTTATTGTCAAAGGTATTGGCAGGATAGCCTAGAAGTATGCAAACTCTTCTTAGATGTCAATTGCATGAGTTTGAACATTGACTCACCCAGAAACTGTCGCCTTGGTTTTTCACCGGGAGGGCGATTCCTATGAGGACGTTAAGTGGGAGGACCCGTCTGCTAGCATAATAGTTGGTGGATGTTAAACATCCCACGGTGTCGTTATCGAAGAGTAGGCGAATCATCGTCGGCAACCTGGACAAATTCCAAATTCCTGCACAAATCAGCTACAATTGAGCATCAAGCCGGGGCTAGTTCGAAAAGGGCTTGTGCCATTAAGGTAGTAGTTGTAGTCATAGTGGTAGATAAAATTAATTGACAATCTTGAAAAACAAGCTCAAATGAGCTAAGATCCTCGTCCTCTTAATGATGACGTCATAAAAACGAATATGACGTCATTGTGATGTATCAGGTTTGCGATAAATGATCTGTGCTAATGCCCGGCTTGATTCCTGCAAACAAAATTCAAACAGCTTGCCTAGTTTCGGAGATAATGGTATAGGGGATTTCCATTAGTGGCGATATTATGACGTCAACTTTTTTTCAAGGAAGAATTTCCAAAATCGGAGATGGTTACTGCCTGTGCATGGGCTTTCTGCATATACATGGCAAGTTTCACGAATATCCGATGAAAACTCTGGGTTGTGAAAAAAAATAGTAATGACGTCATAAAAATTGATATGACGTCATAATGATGTATCATATGTGCGGAAATTTATCTCTGCTAATGCCCTGTTCGATTCCCGCAAACAGAATTCAAAAAGCTTGCCTCGTTTCGGAGATTATTTTTTAGGCGATTCCCATTAGCAGAGATATTTTGACGTCATAACTTTTTTTCTAGGAGCAAGTTTCAAAATCGGAGATGGTTACTGTCTGCGCAGAGTATTTTTACATGTATATGCCAAGTTTCAGGAAGTTTCGATGAAAACTGGAGGCTGTGAAACAAAAAAGTCCACAAGAACAACAACGTGAGTAAGACTGAGAGATCCTCCATGAGGATCTAAAAATTAATGAACTTAAAAATTCCAAAAATGCAATCAACTTCGTTTATTTAAATATCAAGCGACAGACTTACTGATCGCAGATTGTACTTTTAATGGTTTGTGTTCTGTCCATTCTTTATAAGGGTCTGAAGGAAGGATGGGTGATTTGAAACATCTACTGAAGTTAAGAGCACTGTTTAAGTGCTTTCTTCTTCTTCATCTTCGGAATGAAGACTTTTCAAAACTTTTTTTTGGAAAACTCTCATTGGAAACTTCTCTTCCTTGCCAAGGTCACCTCAACATTTCTCATGGATGAATGCAAGGTCAGTTTCCATATGAACAAGACAACCAGAGAGACACAGGTGAGGAATGGAGATGAAAACCAACAGACGTGAAACAATACATGACTTTAGAAATGACATACGAATGCTAAATGAAGCCAAAAGCACATGCACTGTGTGCGCGTTTTCAGTGACTCGTTTCTGCCCACTGGGCACTTTTAACCTGCCGCTGCTCCTGTCTCTCTCTGTCTCTCTCTCTCTGTCTCTCTCTCTCGCAGCCTGTGGCTGCTGGTTGCATCATTGGTTGGGACGCGGCTATGCCGCTGATGCAGTGTCGCCCTTACCAGTACACTGGTGCTCCTTTTGCTGACCTCGGAAGGATGACAGGCTGAGTCAACCTCCTGGTGTATTTTTTAATTTAGTGGCCAACGGGGCTTGAACTCAGGACCCTAGGATCCCAAGCCACCACCCTAACCACTAAGCCAACACCAGGCTTGCTGCTAGCACTAAATCTGTGATTCATATAGTCTTTTAAACATAATTTTCAGCATTTAGATGAAAGAGTAGCAATTTACCGGGCGTAGTGGCTTGCGCCTGTAATCTGGCTACTCGGAGGCTTGGGTTGGAGGATCGCTTGAGGATGGGAGCTCTGCGCAGGGCCGCACTATGAGAGGGTGTAGGGCAGCCCGGAATCATGGGGAAACCCAATCCTAATCCCTGTGTCGTAAGAGGCGACCAGGGTTGCGTCAGGAAGGGCATCCGGCATAAAACCTGTGCCAAATCAGTATGCGGATCATAACGGATGTTCCGCTGTGGCGACCCCTAACGGGAGCAGCCGAAAGAAGAATAACAACATGAAAGAGTAGCAATTTCAAAATGGTTAACCATAATTGTTCTGTTACTGAATGCAAATCGGACTCGCAGAAATATCGGAAGGAACACAGTAAGAGAAATAACCTTGATTGAGAGTTGATGGATTCGAACCCTTGACTGTTAGTACATTCGTGCATTGAAACACACACACACACACACACACACACACACACACACACACACACACACACACACACACACACACACACACACACACACACACACACACACACACACACACACACACACACACACACACACACTTTTGCCAATAGATGCAAAAAATCAAGAATAATTTCTATTGTGGCCCTGGAACCAAAAAAATATTAATAGTAATACGCTTGTTTGGGTGTCCGTCTGTCTGTCTGTCTAACACTGCTCCACCAATTGGTTGGACAGTTCACCTGACTCCCCCCACAATATTGATTGTAAAAATATCATACAGTTGCCATGTTGGTGTTTCCTGTGATGCGAAGTCAGACATCTTCAGAGCTTTCATATGCACGATCGTCATGCCCTCCCTATAAGTTTTCCCTTCATTATAAAATGACCCAAGCGACAGTTCAAAGGATTTTGAGCTGACAGGCATCACGGGCCTTGTGAAAATTGGCCTCAGCAATCCAGGGAGCGATCTGTTAAGTTATAAACTGCCCAAATAACTATGTGGCATTCTCTCAACCAGGGATTGAACCCATGTCATTATAAAAGGTCATTGTCCGAGGTCAATATTTACTTTTAACGATGTGTATACATGCATCAAGATGAAAAAAAAAATTGGTTTCAGACCAGGTCACTCTACCCTGGATATGTTGCTTCTGCTCTCCCAACAATGGATGGAGGTCCTCAATGCCAGACAGAAAATCCGAGCCGTATCCCTGGACATATCACGTACTTTTGACAGTCTGGCACCCTGCACTACTCACCAAACTCTCTTCCCATGGTATCCAAGGCCATCTCCACTCATGGCTCGCAGACTTCCTCTCCTGTCGCAGTCAACGTGTAGCCCTAAATGGAGTTCTTTCATCCCCTATTCCTGTCCAGGCTGGAGTTCCTCAAGGTTGCGTTCTGGGCACTGTTCTTTTTCTGGTTGTCATCAATGATCTCTCCGACTCTGGAAAATCCTCTATATCTCTTTACTGATGACTCCACCCTCTGCCGTAAAATCGGTCATCCCTCAGACCGGCAAGCAGCAGCTTCTTCGCTCCCTGCAGATCTGGATAAAATCACAAACTGGTCCAACACGTGGAACATGTCTTTCAATCCGGACAAATCTCACACTCTCACTATGTCTCTTCGAAAGGACAGTTTCAAACCCCCCCCCATCCACTTTCTCAACAATCCTCTGGAAGAAGTTCTTTCTTTCAAGCTTCTGGGTCTCACTATCTGCCATGACCTTCCCTGGGAAAGCCACATTTCAAACCTCGCCTCCAAAGCCAGTCGCCGACTGGGAATCCTCCGTCGTGCAAAGTCCTTCCTCGGCCCTCCTGAGCTCCTGACCACTTACAAAGCTTTTGTCCGAAGCCTGATGGAGTACTGCTCTCCCCTCTGGGCTGGTGCTCCTGCCTCCCACCTTTCTCGGCTTCACGCTGTAGAAACCAAGGCATTTGGGATCATCGGCATCTCCTGCAATGAGGCTGTCTTTGGGCTTCTCACTCAATCACCGCAGGTTGGTCGGTGGTCTTTCTGTCTTCTACCGTCTCCTCTCCAGCCTTGCCCCCCCTGCTCTCTCTGAGATTTGTTCCCACCACATTTCCACAGGACGCTCAAGGTCTGCCAACAACCCCCTTCTGGTATAACCACCAAAATCACGAATCACCGCTCACCTTCACTCTTTCATTCCTCTTTTTTCCCGCCTTTGGAATAAACTCCCTCACTCTATTCTTTCCCATTCTTCCCTCCAGGCTTTCAAAACAGCTGTTCACCACCACCTCTTATATTCCCCCATTCAAATCCTCGATCTTTTCTACCCCCGATAATCCACCCAAGCCCACTTCCTTCAAATTCCCTGCTTTCCTTCCTGAAAGTCCCTGTAATGTCTATCTTGAATACCCCATTTTCCCCGTCCCATCCCTCTCCTTTCCATCGATCTCCTAATGTGTCTGTTCCCCACTGTTTTATCCCTCCCACTCCTGCCCCTCTTGTCTCATGCCCCTTTACTGTGCGTTGTGTGTTAGCTCTCACACGAGCCTCGACAAGGTATACAAAAATTTTTTTGTTTGTTTTGGGTCGTTTATTGGCACGTATCTTTTCCACATATCTCACAGGATTGTGAGTTGGACAGGTGACCGACTGTAATGGGCCATCACCTGCTCATGGTCACATATCTTTTCTGCCTATCTCATGGGCTTGTGAGTTGGACAGGCAACTGTGACGGGTGGGGAAAGGATTTGAAGGTTTGAGGTGGTATTGACACCTTAGGGTTGAGAACAAAGATGGGAGAGTTGGGAGGAGAGGTTGAGGCTTTGGGAGGGAGGACTGATGAATTGGGGTGGGGTTGAAGGCTTAGAGTGGGGAGGGGATTGACACATTAGAGTTGGGAGGTTGAGGACTTGGGGTTGGGAGGCGGAGGAGTAGGGTTGAGGACTTTTTTTTTTAGGTATACCTTGTCGAGGCTCGTATGAGCGCTATCACACAATGCACAGCAAGGGGGGATGAGACAAGAGGGGTGGGAGAGGGAAGGACAAAACAGTGAGGAACAGAGACATTAGGAGATCTATGGAAGGGAGAGGGATGGGGGCAGGGAACAAGGTATGCAAGTATGCATACGGGGTATGCAAGAGGGACATTACAGGGACTTTCAGGAAGGAAAGCAGGGAATTTGAAGGAGGTGGGTTTGGGGTGGATTAACAGGGGTAGAAAAGATTGGGGATTTGGATGGGGGACGATAAGAGGTGGTGGTGAGCAGTTGTTTTGAAGGCCTGGAGGGAAAAATGGGATTGAATAGAGTGAGAGAGTTTATTCCAAAGGAAGGAAAAAAAAAAGAGGAATGAAAGAGTGAAGGTGAGCAGTGATTTCGGTCGTTTTACCAGAAGGGGGTTGTTGGTGGACCTTGAGCACCCTGCAGAAATATGGTGGGGACAAATTACAGATAGAGCAAGGGGGGGGGGGGTGGGGTGGCGACATCGGAGAGGAGACGGTAGAAGACAGAGAGACCACCGACCTGCCTGCGGTGAGAGAGCGAGAGGCCCAAAGACTCAGCCTCATCACGGGAGATGCCAATGATCCGAAATGTCTTGTTTTCCACAGCGTGAAGCCGAGAAAGGTGGGAGGCAGGAGCACCAGCCCAGAGGGGAGAGCAGTACTCAATCAGGCTGCGGACGAAAGCTTTGTATGTGGTCAGGAGCTCAGGTGGGCCGAGGAAGGACTTTGCAAGACGGAGGATTCCCAGTCGGCGACTGGTTTGGAAGCGAGGTTGCAAATGTGGCTTTCCCAGGAAAGATCATGGAAGATAATGAGAGAGAACAAGAAGCTTGAAAGGACTTCTTCCAGAGGATTGTTGAGATAGTGGATGGGGGGGGGGGGGGTCCAAACGGTCCTTTCGGAGAGACATAGTGAGTGTGAGATTTGTCTGGATTGAAAGACATGTTCCACGTGTTGGACCAGTTTGTGATTTTACCCAGATCTGCAGTGAGCGAAGGAGCTGCTGCATGCCGGTCTGAGGGATGACATGGTAAGGCAGAGGGTGGAATCATCAGCAAAGCGATAAAGAGGATTTTCCAGAGTCGGAGAGATCATTGATGAAAACCAGAAAAAGAACAGGGCTCAGAACGCTGCCTTGAGGTACTCCAGCCTGGACAGGAATAGGGGATGAAAGAACTCCATTTAGGGCCACATGTTGACTGTGACAGGAGAGGAAGTCTGCGAGCCATGAGTGGAGATGGCCTTGGATGCCATAGGAAGAGAGTTTGGTGAGCAGGGCAGGGCAGGGTGCCAGACCGTGTCAAAAGCACGCGATATGTATAGGGATATGGCTCCGATTTCATGTCCGGCATTGAGGACCTCCATCCATTGTTGAGAGAGCAGAAGCAGCATATCAAGGGTAGTGACCTGGTCTGAAACCAAATTGATGATCAGAAATCAGGCCATTGGAGAAGAGGAAAGATTTAATGTCTGGACGTCACATTTTGCATGACGTGGAATTTCATGGATCCCTGCAAGTACTTTATATTATAACAGCCTTCAAAGCCCCCGTCGAGCTCCCCCCACACCCCCTCCCCTCCCAACATGATTAAATGTAAATAAAGTTACCCTGTACATGTCCTTCCCATCAGTGTTCACAAGAACCTAATCCAGATACACAGTCCATTCACTGGTCAGGATCTCTGGAGGGAGAAGGGAGAGGAGTCACGTGACTCCACTCCACTTCCATCAAATAGGAGTTTGCAGTACAAAGTTCTCCAAGTCTTTTGGTATGCAGAGGCACAGTCTGTTCTCTCAGGTACTTTTCCAAGTATCTTTCAGAAGCTCGGTGAGCCATTCCAAGTAACATTCCTTTTCCCAGACACGTTGTATAATTTATTCCCACTCTCTTCTTCAGCATCTGAGGGCTTCTGCATATGTGCACCCATGCATTTTGGGGGTGAAATAATTACATCATTTTGAAAGTGCCATATTAATGATACAACTCAAATGAATAGTGCAAATTCATTCAATTGGTTGTGCTTTCTGACTTTGAAAGTTAAAAAAAAAATTAGCATACAAAATCGAGACTCATGGAAGAGTGAGGTGACTGAGTGGGGAAATGAAAACAGAGTCGGGGCACGTGTGTGCACAAGCAATTAAATGAACGAAAAAGAAAAGAGGTGAGGAATAACAGTCACCTGCAAGAGAGGGTTGGGCTTGGTATGGTTAATGAATGTAGAAAAGATCATCAGTAGGTATGGAGGATGTGCACCGGCTGCTAAAGGTCATGGAGGAAAGAGTGCGATTACACATCCTCTGGAAGGCAGTTCTTCAAACGGGAGAACAGAGGAACAAATGAGTCGAGGTTGACAGCGTGCCTGGATTTTAAGAGTTTAACGAGGAAGGGGTTACAGTCAGAATTCGTTTCGACTTCCTTTAAATTACCTGCAGCACTTTATTGGTTGCTTCTATTTTTGCCTCTTGGGAAGGTCTGTTTGTGTGACCTTACCCTTTTGTGTTCCTCTTGTCGTTTCTTGATCAGTCGGCCGAACATAGTTCCAGAATTCCAGGACGAATTTGAATGAAGGGATCATTAAATGAAAACAATGGAATGTTTTATCCCCCACCTCTTCTTTTGCCCAAATATTCCTCTCAACTGCTGACTTACTGTTAAATAAAATAACTCACCAATGCGAGAAAGAATTTTCAAATGGTTTGGATTTGAGAACCTTTCGATGAAGTTTGGGCTGCCAGGATAGCCTAGGCCCTAGAAGTATTTGTACACTCACCTTTGAGCCATCCAGCATGGGTTCAAATTTCGACACAGTTGTAAACTGTCACCCTGGTGTTTCATACACATGATGAGACATCGATGCGTGTGCCGTCTCTCCATTGGAAGGATGCCAGCATTGGTCGTTGGTGGATGTTAAAGTTTCCATGGTATCTTCCAAGGAGTCGGTGAATTATTGGCGACGTCTTGAATTTATTTTTACAAATGCCTGTCCAAATCACCTTCAGTCGAACATCAGGCCTGGCCAGCAGGTTCGCGAAAGATTTGGGCCAAAATTCCCCCCTCCATATTCTTCTCCCACCCCGATCCCACAGTTAATGTCACAAGTTGCTCATGCCCGCACGGGATTCTAAAGCGGGTTGGGATGGAGGAGGCAAAAATACAAATGGTGTCTTCTGTCATCGAGCCAGCAAAGCTGGGAGCAACAACTCACACTTATTGCCATAGCTGATGCAACTTAAATGTTCTAACGGTGGAGAAGTGCTCCATTTGGAACAGCTTGTTCGATATATGTAGCTTTTTGATGCCTAGGGTCCATAATAACAATTTGTATTTGTGTCAAAGCCAGCGACCAATTGCAAATCAATAGTAGGATTCAGTTAGAACATTGCATTGAAGTTTTAAACAAACTCGATCAGAAATGGGTGGGTTTCTTTGACGTCAAGCGGTGCTGCTTTGAAACGTTCAGGAGGCAATAAAGCACTCTCTAACCTTTGCTTCCTGAGTGTTACGACAGTTTTGCCAGGCAATAAGCTGCTGCAAATAGGTGAGCTGTGAAGGGAGATGTTGATTTCACGATAAAAGCAACTCGTTTTCAAAGCACGCACAGCATTGCAAATCTTGCTTCACAATGACTAAGGGTTGGTCTGGGACAGTCCCAAGCACAACGTAGATATTTACACAATAAGAAGGGCGATAAATCCCTAAATTAGGTCTCCACGAGGCTTCATCTCTCGACTAATAACATCTCAACTCAAAAACTCACGTTAAAAATGAAACAAATCCAAACTTGGACCAGTTTGTTTCTAAAAAAAAAAAAAGAAAAAGACAAACGGCATTTTAGATCTTTAGATGTCATCAAAATCTCAGATTGTCAAAACCAATTTGCACAAAACAGTTTACCATGAGGTTTCGATGGTAGTTAGTATGGAGATGCGTCTTACAGTCATATTTTATTTACAGACCAAATGTGATAAGAAACGCCATCTAAAGTATTGGTACGGGACACCCGAACTTGACATGAACTCGCAACTTGCAGGTGCTTTCTGAAGGTGTTTCGATGTGATACTTTAGGCAATGCCACACTACAAGTGTTGATACACCACTATGGTGAAGGCCTTTAAATCTAACGGAATAAAAAAGGAGCATGCAACATGCCAGTTTCTGGTCACGGAATTGGTGTAAGAGCAATAACAACGAAGATCTCCAACTTGAACCGATTCGAAGCACACCGGCCCATCTTAGAGATTGCACCCCAAGGGCTATGGCCAAAGCACAATGCACATCACTGAGCATGTACTTGCATTGGAAGAGAAATATGCCTGATGTGCATAAACATTTAGTACAAAGAGTAATAGTTATTATTATTTTGTGTACAGCCTGTGGCTGCTGGTTGCATTATTGCTGGGATCACGGTTGTGCCGCTGATGCAGTGCCCGTTTCCAGTAAATTGGTACTCATTTTGCTGACCTCGGAAGGATGACAGGCTGACTCAACCCACCTAGTGTTACTTAACGGCACGACTTGGGCTCAAACTTAGGGCCCTAAGATCTTAAGCCAGCCACCTTAACCGCTAAGCCAACACCAGGCTTACAGAGTAATAGTCCCTTTTTATGAAATCAAATTATGAGTTGTGAATGAATAACCAATTAATAGTGACTCCCCCATTTTTTCTTTACAAACTCCAATTATTTGGTTGTGAATTAATAACCAGTAACGATGAATACTGTATTTTCTTATTGTTCCAAAACAGCAGTGGATACTTGGAGCGCTCATAAGGTTTGACGAGCAAGACAAAAACCTTGTTATCAATTACATATATTTATATATCAATAAAAGAAAATAAATTTCTTGCATTGCTGCATCTCATTCCAATAAACTTTTGAACAAAACACACACACACACACACACACACACACACACACACACACACACACACACACACACACACACACACACACACACACACACACACACACACACACACACACACACACGAATGTAAACCCATAAACCCAGGCGAGGAAGGTATACAATAATTAAACCCTCGATTCTGTAAAGATTTTCAGGCAAAACATCAGAGGGCTTCTGCATTGTAAGAATAATCAGAAGCTGAAACATTTTAGTGTCAGGTGGACAAACACACTAATCGACACAACCTTGATATATTGCAATGGAAGGCAGGAAGGGGCAAAGTCGGGCAAAACAAATGTGGCTTTCCATTAAAGTTAAAAATGGGTTTTATTGATTATTTGAAGGAGGTACAACGAGTGAGGTATTCGAAAACTAATGCTGTCAAACACGCAAGAGAAAAGTCACTAAACAGTTTGAACGAGACAGCAGGTGGTCACCAAGACAAGCTGTACAAATAAACGTACGCATGGAAACGTAATGCAATATAACAGTCTATTCCTGCTACTTGAGATAAAGCACGAGTTTACAGACTTGCATGCCAGATGCTAACAAGATATTTACACAAGATTATACTATAGTGCTAAATTAGGGATCACAAATCTGCCAGCTTTGACCACAAGTAGGTAGGGGCATAAAGGTTCAGCCCATCAAGAGACAGGTGCTCCAGATGGTGACAAGCTCTTCTTCAATCTTTTCTACCAGAAATTTGGGCACAAATTTTGACGAATCAAGCACCCATGTAGCATGTACAACCCACAGTGGCATTGGCAGGTGGTGCAAGAAAAAGAAAAACCATCAGTGATGTTTGATGACTGACAACCGCACAAATTAGCAAGAGCGGTCAGACACAAAAGAAGTGGGTGGGGGGGGGGGCATAGAAAATGAAAAGATGGAAATTATAAACATGCAGAGTGAGATAACTTTAAATTTTATTGATAAGAACCAATTTGGCTCTTTTATAATGCTGTTCCCAATATATCAGTGGCAAAATCTGTTTAATTTAACCACTGTACACCCACTCCCCCACCGCCCCGCTCCCCCACAAACAATCCACAGCACCAACATCGACCAACTGCGTGCAATCAAAAAAAAAAAGTGAAATGTCACAGGTACGGTGAAAAGTTACATCATCTTCTTCTTCTTCTCATTTTTTTAATAAACGTGATATTAAAAACCATTCACAAAACAATTACTAAAAAGTTATTTTTTGCTCCTTGCAGAAGGAAACCACGTCAGCTACAATGCCTTTGTTTATACATAAACTTCTCAACGAAACAATGATATGCGGTACACCGAAGAGCTTGCAATACCTTGGACATTTTACGTCTTTACTTCAACTGCCAAAAGATCTAACAAAACATTGAAGTGTTGCAGTAATTTGGTTGGAAGGGAGGAGGGGAGTGGGGAGAATTCAAACAGACTTGAAGAGCTCTTCCATTGATGTACACAAAAATAAACGATCGATGAGTCTCAAATTCATGGGAAACAACAATGTGAGTCGCCATCACATAGCCCAAAAGAACAACTCACAACAGGCAAGGGAACACAAACAGCAGGCCATAGTCATGGCAAGTGTCACTGTTATCAAGCAGGTTTCACAGAAACCATCTGCAAGTCAAAGCCTAGAACAGGAAGGAAAACTCATTGGAGATACCCATGAAGTCAAAGCTTGGGACAGCAAGAATTCATGAGATATCCATGTACCGACTCAAGGACTGCAAAGATGCTGGGATATAGAAGCCTGCACCTATGATTCTGACGTTATTGGGGTGCTATCATCAGATGGATCTTTGGCACATGTGTTTTCCACCATGGTGTTGTCAAACCGACAGAGAAAATCAATGGAGGTGATGGGGAGGTAGGAGACATCCACAGACGTTCCTGAATCTTGGAGTTGATAGCTGCTCCAACAAATGCCCTTCTCTTTTGTGGAGTTGGCCTAGTTGTCTGCATGAGAAAATGAATGAATCCTCCACTTGCTTGGTTCCTGTGAAGCACTTTTTTGTCGAATAAACCCTAGCTAAAGAAAGGGTCCTCATCTTCTGTGGGGCTTCCATCAGGCACAAGTTGGTCACCTTGCGACTCCTGAAATACACTGTCACCATTGGGTGTAAGTGTGGAATCTGTCAAGAGCCAGGGGTGGTGCAGAACATCGGCAGCTGACAATCGCTCAGCTGGTTCACGTCTGAGAAGGCTGCGGATGAGGCAACGGGCTCGTGATGACAGTGCCTCGGGTAGGGTGTAGTGGCCTCGGCGAATGCGCACAAAAAGTGCAGACGGTTCCGAGTCGTGAAAAGGGTAGCGCCCAACAAGCATGGTGTAGAGCATAACACCCAGGCTCCAGAGATCGGCAGCGCGGCCCGAATAACAACCGGACAGCCCGCCGGCCATCAGTATCTCCGGGCTGACGTAGGCAGGGCAGCCATGTTTTTCGGACAGGGAATCATCGCCTCCATTGAGAACGCACGCTTCCTCGAGGCCTTCCAGTCGGAGGTGCGTCCTGTAGAACAGCAAGTAAGAGCATTATTAAAGGAACAGATTTTACAACCATTCTACATTGTTCAAATAGTTACAGCTTTTGAAGTTACTGTCCCTCAAGAAGTGCAAAAACACCTTTTGGGGAAGAGGGTAAGGAATAGTTCACTTTGCCCACAATCAAGACATTGGCACATATGATGCCCGATTCAATGAACGTATTTGATGAAGGTAAAAGGTTACTCTGTTTCTGCACAAGCACATGAGGGTTTCTGGAAAGGTCTCTTCAGCACTTCAGACCATTGGACCAGGCCTTGCTGTTATGGCAACATCGACTGGGCTGGTGTACATTTGGCCGACATCTACGATAACCTCCCAATGCCAAGTAGTCCAGGGGATGCACAATCATGTTCCAGTTTGCACAATTACATGTAAATGAGGTATTATAATACAAATCCAGTAGCTGCTTCTATAGGATTGTCACCTCAACCTATGCCAGTCTATCTTATCATTTGTGGTCACCAAATAATAGACCATGGGCCACCGGAGACCCCCATCCCCCCCTGAGGATTTTTGTAGACTATGTTTTTCAGATAGCCTGACTCATGCCCAAGCACAATCCAGTTGTCTGCAAAAAAAAAAGAAAAAAAAAATTCGGTGGTGGGTGTGGTCATGACACGCCCCGCAGGAACCCCACCCCCCATTGTGAAATAAGGAGTTTGGTCTCCATAAATGTCTTCGCTATCCCTTAGGTTAGGACGCTGAAATTTCTCGTACTTTACCATTGGGTCGTCTTAACTGAAAATCTCAAAATTAAATCCAAGATGGCCGCTATAGTGACGTCACAGTGACGTCATTTCCAGGCTGTTTTTAGACCTAATTTTGGAATTTGTCATTTGTGGATGTTTTTTCTTTAAAACTTATGCATAATTTCTGTTGTTCACCAGCTCACTGCCATCATACATGTAGTATTCACAGATTGTTGAATTGATGTTGATGTTCATTAACCTCTGCCATCTTCGAAGATGGATGGAGGTTACTGTTTTCACCCCTTTCTGTTTGTTTGTTTGTTTGTGAACAGTATTACGGAAAAACTCGACGGATTTTGACGAAACTTGGTGGGGGGGGGGGGGTAGGTATGGTCCAAGGATCATGCCATTAATTTTTGGACTTGTTCCCCTCCCCCCCCAAAAATTGTTAGAGAAAATTGTTTTTTTTTTTGCATTCCTACATGTTTTAAGTGATTTCCAACCCCCCCCCCCAAAAAAAATTGTTACCCCCCCCAAAAAGAATTTTTTTTTTGCATTTCTACACATTTTAAGTCATTTCCAACCCCCCCCAAAAAGAATTTTTTTTGCATTTCTACACGTTTTAAGTCATTTCCAACCCCCCCCCCCCCAAAAAAGAGAATTTTTTTTTGCATTTCTACATGTTTTAAGTGATTTCCAACCCCCCAAAAAATTGTTACCCCCCCAAAAAGAGAATTCTTTTTGCATTTCTACATGTTTTAATTGATTTCCAACCCCCCCTCCAAAAAAAAATTGTTAGAGGAAAAAAAATTTTTGCAACTTTTTTTCAACAAAATTTCGATTTCTTTTTTTTGCATTTCTACATGTTTTAAGTGATTTTCAACCCCCCCCCCCCCAAAAAAAAATGTTGGAGAAAAGAACTATAACTCTGTCAGCACTGTTGACATCATATTTAATGAATAAGATATACGGTTCACTTGAGTGACCCAGCAGTATTGGCAGCGGAGGTTTTGCACTCTCCCGAGTGCTCCCCCTCTAGTTGATTTCTGTATTTCAGTTTAGATGAGACTTTTCAATGGCCGACAAGAAGAAAACAGATGAAAAACCCTTGATATTAAAGGCCAGCTCACGGTCTAAAGCCAAACATTCGCATGAAGGCTTATCCTGTATTATACACTATGTGAAACACACCTCAGATAAAAAAGTTAGACCACTTTCAGATGTTAGTTTCTCGAAGATAGAAGAAACAGTGGAACTGCGACAGAAGAGAGCTAATGCCAGTGAAAGGCTTGATGATATTTGTATGGAGGTACCAAAAACTTTCTACAAAAACGTGCACGGAGCGCACAGATGGTGTTACACAAATTTCATGAACACGTCCTGCTTCCTCAAAAGAAAGGGTCCTGCTGAAGACGATGAAGTACCATGTAGCGCCAAGAGACGCAGATCCTCAGAATTGGCTGCAATATTATTTCCTGCGAACAAATGTCTCTTCTGCGACAGATCATGTAAAAAGGCACAGGGGAAGGAAGAGAGGCTTGTGAAGTGTGTTACAAGTAGCGCAGAAGAGTCAATCAAAGCAGCCGCTGAGAAAATGAAAGATGCCAATATATTGGCGAAAGTACAAGATGTTGATTTAATCGCCCGTGAGGCACACTACCATCCGTCATGTCGTAAGCATTATACACGCACAGACGATCGGCATGAAAAAAAAAACTGATGTAGACACTTCTGTCGTGGAACAACAGAATGCTCATGCAGCTGCATTTGAGCATGTCTACCAATATGTTGAGAACAGCATTATCCATGGGGCTAACGTTGAAAGAGTTACAATGCTCAAGGACCGATATTTGCAGTTTATGTTGAGCAATAGCCCCGAATTTTACAATGTCAATTACAAAACTGACAAGATAAAAGCGAAGTTGACAAAGAAATTTGGAAGCAAAATACAGTTTTGGCAACCTAATTACAGGAGTGAACTTGTGTATTCGACGGAAGTTCCAAAAGGTCAGGCCATCGAGTCTGCATTTGAGGTTGCTGCATCCGACCTGAAACGCCTTGAAGAAGCAGCACTACTTCTAAGAAGACTTATTCTTGGCTCCAAAGAAGAATCCACAGAGATGCCTTGGCCACCTTCACAGAGCTTCTTACTTAGTGGAATTATCCACCCACCTACTCAGTTGCAAGATTTTCTCTCCTGGGTGATTACTGGAAAGAAATTTGCAGATGCGTCGATGAAAAGAAGCAGATTGGTTGATTCCTTTGCTGAAGATATTTGCCAAGCTTTGACAAGAGGGCAATGGACAATGCCCAAACACCTTCTTCTGGTTATGACACCAAGGCATTTGACTGGTAGTGCTGAAATAGTCACTCTATTGAATCGATATGGACACTGTGTTTCTTACTCTCGTTTGCTGGAACTGGAAACGGCCATGTGCAAGAGCATAGTGGAGAGAGAAGGCGTTATTCCACCTTCAATTCAGCCAGCGGGAAATGTTGTTCGTCATCTATGCTGGGACAATTTTGACCTGAACGAAGAAACACCTTCGGGTACTGGCACAACACACACGGCCCATGGGATAATGATCCAGGAGGTTCTTGTAGATGCTTGCAGGAACCCCTCTTGCATTCAAGTTCCCGTTCTCAAGAACAAGCAGCGCTCAGTGGTTTACAATCCTCAAGAGATAGAGCCATGTTTTGTCAATACCAAGACTGAACCATCCCCTGTAGTATCCATCAGGGATGCCCCACAAACAGACACAGAAACTAGGGCCCAATGGTCTGATACAGTGTGGGTATTTTGCAGGGCACTGCTGCAGAACACGACCCAGATGATACCTGGATGGGCTGGTTGGGTAACCATGACAGCGAAGAGCAAAGATGACAAGGATGTGTTATCCACAGTTGACTACATGGCTCCTGTGAATGCCCCGGTTACTGAGAATGCCACTGTCCAACACCTCCTGAAACTTTCCCAGGCAGCATCCAGAGAAGTGGGCCAGCACTACACAATCGTGACGTTTGATCTGGCGGTGGCAAAAAAAGCATATGCTCTTGTATGGCAGAATAACCGTTTGTTTGAAGACTTAATTGTCAGGATGGGTGTTTTTCACATTACCTGTGCATATCTTGGTGCTCTTGGAAAACGGCTTCAGTCCAGTGGCTTTGAGGAAATGGTAGTGGAAGCTGGAATCTGCGCCACTGGGTCCATTAACAAAGTAATGTCCGGTAAACATTACAACAGAGCATTGCGTGTTCACAGGCTAACACTTGAAGCCTTAGAGCGTCTGTTGTTGAGGCCTTTCGAGAAAGAGGGGCAGATTATTGGAGACGAAACAAGAGGCCTCCTGCAACGCTTATCACTCATTCCAAGTAAGGAGAATCTATCGGAAACTCTGGCTAACAATAGCTGCACACGGCTGCTGATGCTCTACAACAGTTTCAAGGAAAAGGTTCACAAGGGAGAAATGGGGAAAACCACTCAGTTTTGGTTGGATTATATGGATAAAGTATGGCTGGTCTTGATGTTTCTCAGAGCAACCAAAGAGAACAATTTGGATCTTCATCTGTGGTGTCTGCAAAACCTGTGTCGCATGTTTTTCAGCTATGACCGACCAAATTATGCAAGATATACAACGGTATACATGCTGACTCTCCTAAACCTCCCCAGTTCCCATCCTGGAGCTCAAGAGCTTTTGCGGTTCAATGGATTCAGTGTGAACAGATCCGAGGTACAGTCATCGAGAAATGCAGTTGATATTACCATTGAACAAACCATCAATCGACATGCAAAATCTCACGGGGAATTATTGGATTCAGCAGAAACTATTCTGCTTACTACAGATGGTGTATGACAAGACACTCATGGGCAGGTTATGTCCAAGCCACCATGGAACCGACAGGAATGGAGAGTCAAGGATGTTCAACACACAAGGATATAAGGACCTCAGAAATACTCCGCAGTGAAACCGATGTTTGCAAGGTTGTTGATGCCATCACAAGCTTCATTAACCGTTTTGATGTAGAGGATAAAGATGTCCTCTATTATCTGTCATCAGGAGTACCAGCTCCACCCGAAGTTGAGCAGGATCTATCAGCGGACAATCGTGGGAAGATATTACACGAAGCATTTGTAAAAGAAAGGCTAATCAAGAAAGAAAAGAGTTTCCACAAACCAATCAAGAAACAGAAACTCAAAACATTTGCGTCACTAGCAAAGTCAGTTAAAGTTACAGGGACAGACAAAAAACTAAGAATGTTGTTGCACAACGGAATGTGTTTGGCCAATTGATATTGCTGGCTCTTAAATACAACATAAGCATGGAAAAGGTCCTCAGTTATCCATTGGGGCCCATTCCATGGGCTCTAGCAACAGCTACAGGATCCTCAACGAAAACAGACAAGGCCAAGCTAATGCATACCCTGGAAGGACATGTTAACTTGTCACAGCGACCGACCAACGAAAGGATGAGTTACATAATCGATGGAAATGCCCTACTACAGACACAAGTTTCCATCCCAGAAACATTTGGTGAGCTAGCTGAAAGTTTGTTCGCACAACTTCCTAAAGTACGACGGATAGACTTCGTGACTGATACTTACAGAGACATGTCGATCAAAGAAGCAGAGAGAGAATACAGAGGAGCATCGTCAATGCACTTAATCAAGAGTCCGCTTACGAAGATCCCACGTGACTGGAAGAAGTTTCTGCGTAACTCAAAGAATAACACACAACTTACCAAACTGCTTCTGCTGGAATGGAAAACGCCAAAGTATTCTGCAAAACTGGTCGAAAGAAGAATCCTGTTTGTCTGTCAGAGAGACTGCACATCCATCACAAGCTCAGATGGTAAAACTACTGAATCAGAAGATGTGGAGGAGCTACATTCGACTCAAGAGGAAGCAGACACAAGGATGATTCTGCACTGCCTACATGTGGCTTCACATTCCTCATCTGAGTCCACAATTGTAATTAGATCACCAGACACAGATGTATTCTAGTTGCTGCTGAAATTTACGCAAGATATTCAACAGCGAGTGTTATTTGACACAGGAGTCGGCAACAAACGACGGATGATTGACGTTCATCGTGTAATCGCAGAAGCTGGAAAAGATATCTGTTCAGCACTACCAGCGTTGCATGCATTTTCTGGGTGTGACACGAGTTCATTCGTACGAAAGGGGAAGCTGCTTCCTTTGAAGACTCTTAAAGATCATCCGGATTTCTTGGCTACGTTCCTCTCATTAGGAAGTTCACCTGATGCGAGTGATACTCTTTATCAGACGTTAGAGCACTTCACATGTTTGTTGTACAGGAAGACGTCAACATCATCTGATATTAACAAGCTACGTACCGAGCAGTTCTTGAAGAGGTTCAAGCCAAAATCTGGATCATTGTTGACCAGTTACAATGGAGTTGACTTGAGCATACGACCTCCATGCCGGGCATCACTGCGGATGCACATACAGAGGGCTAATTACAAAGCACTGGTCTGGTGCAGGGCAGACCAGGCTATGCCAGATGTACCAACGCCAGATGGGCACGGTTGGTGCATAGTAGATGGCGAATTGGATTTCCAGTGGACGGAGGGAGATTTGTACGATGAACCGGAAGAGGACCTTCCAGAAGTTGAGAGTTTTGAAGATGTCATTTTTGAAGATAGAGGAATAATTTTCCATGTTTGCCTTCGTGCTAGTCCGTTATTATATAGCCAGTACATTGGAACTTATAGAGAACACTGCCACGAGTTTCACCACATGAACGGTTGTTAGTTGCTAGACTCTACTGTACCATTTGCAAATATACCAATGTCACAAGTTTAAACTTGTTCTTGATAGCTTTAGAGAACCTGGACAACATATATATTGGTGGATTTATTGTTTATCAAGATATGCTTCAATAATCCTTGATGTTTGTCCACTAATGTTGAGATTTGCTAATTGGAAACGAATATTGGCACAAGCAAAATAAAACGTATCATTTCAATTTGATTTCAGTTCAATTTATAGCGATGGTTAATTAATAATATGACAAGTGATTGATATTCATATCTGTGTGATAATGAGAGCATCTGAATTAATTCTGCTTAGTAATAATCAACATGTCGGAGATGATTGGAGAAAAATGCTCAAAAATATCATTTTCTGTCATGACGTCACTATGACGTCATTGATCTTTGGGTCAATTAAATTTTCTCCATGTTTTTATAAAGAACAGCTTTTCTAAATACAGCAAGGTGAAATTCAGCAGGATTCACTCAAAAGTACACAAGAAAATAACAAAATCTCACCCCACCCCCCATTCCTACAATTATCAAAATTGCGTCAGCAAGGTACAGTTAACATAGCCTATACCTTTATTCCACCAAAATTCTGCTTGCAGACAAGCATATTTCAAAAAGACATATAACAGGCTATTCAAAAATGATAGTCTGCAAAAATTCCCGGGGGGGGGGGATGGTTTTGACTATTGGCCCATGGTCTATAACAAGAAGGGCCTTTCTAGCACACCATTATGGCTTTGGAAGCCATCATGATGCAGTTGGAGTAAATGGCTCGATCTTGTCTCCTGGGATTTGTCAACAAGCGAAGCTCTGGTATTCCGCAAACCTATCGTTGCGAATACAGCGCCCCAAATTAAGTCGGAGATAGCACGTCTCCTAGTTCCCCCAACCCACCCCTGTTCGACCTCATACAAAAATAAACAAACACAATTAAAAGGAATTGTGCTGCAAGGTATGGTTTTGTGGAGAGGTCAGGTGAGGAACTATTAAAGGATTTAAAACATCGAGACAATGCAAGTCGACAAACCTTATGCCTTTTCAGCCAAAATTGAGAGTTGCTCCATTGGTGTTCAAACAGAAATTTCTGGAATGATCAAAAGGAAAAAAAAAAAAAAAGAGAAGCAGGGTCCAGCAGAAAGTAATTTCATTCTGGAAAGATATGTGACCAACGTAGAATATGGCCCTGTGCAGCAAGCAACCAAATTTGGGAGTCCTGGTTACCAACAGCATCACAAACCAAATGACTTTCCTCATTTGCTTATTTGACCTCCTCAACAGCTGATGTGACAAAAGAGGAAACATATGGTGGGGTGTTAAAAAACAATTTCTACGAACAATACTCACAATTAGTCCAAGACAAGCCAATGTTAAAAAAAAAAAAAAAATATATATATATATATATATATATATATATATATATATATATATATATATATATATATATATATATATATATATATAATCAAGAATGAAATACAGTACAGCAAGGTCTCGATTTATGCGTGTTTATCATCTGTGGATTTAGAGTTATGCGGTTAACATATTTCCACCAAAATTCGATATAGGCGGGAAAAATTCAGTTATGAGGTTCATGCAGATCGAGATTTACAAAGATAAATGTGGTCTTCCACCCACCCTGAACCCCCTGCCCCAAATGTGCTCGCCTGAAAGAAACTTGGCGCACCTTTAGGTTCACAAGTATTCGTTATGTGTGGCCATTTTGAGGTACACAACCAAAAGTACGATCGAAACCAAACTTTTATACCAAACACTCGGCATTTTCACCCATCGCTTTGCTGATGGACATGTTGTTAGGGTTGGGCACACATCGACTTTTTCTCTGTTGTCCCGTTGAAAGGAGTGTTTTTTTATGGCCATTTTTCACGCTGATCACGAATCCGTTGAAATTTTTGACCAAGGATGATGTCTTAGGTTGGTAAAATGCAAAAAATCAAAATGGCCACCAAATTTACCCACTTTTCAGGTAAAATTTGATAATTATGGCTTACTAGGGCATGTAATAATATTACTTTTTAATATTATTACTATAATAATATTACATTACTGTCTTACTAAGACATCATCCAAGGTCAAAAATTTCAACGGATTTGTGATCAGCGTGAAAAATGGCCATAAAAAAACTTTTAACGGGACAACAGAGAAAAAGTCGATGTGTACCCAACCCTAATATTACTTGCCCTAGTAAGCCATAATTATCAAATTTTACCTGAAAAGTGGGTAAATTTGGCATCCATTTTGAATTCTTGCATTTTACCAACCTAAGACATCATCCTATCTCAAAAAGTTCAACGGATTCGTGATCAGCGTGAAATTTGGCCATAAAAAACACTCCTTTCAAAAAACGTATGGTTGTATTCCCAACCCTAATGTTGTACTTCAAATGTTCTGCTCTATTCACCCTATAATTTGCCCGAGGTAATCTTCCATCTGCTTGAAAGGCAGCTAACATCACCTGTGTTCTTCTTCATCTTCTTAATGGCCATAATTATACCCACGTTCTTGTAGGGTTGGCCGGGGAGAAGTTTGACAAGTCTTTCACGAGTCGGATGGCCAGACCTGACGTTCGACTAAGGTTAGGGCAGGAATTTGCAATTTTGCCAGGGTGCCGGCTATTGCTCACCGACTCTTCATGAAGGACACCATGGGATCTTTAACATCCACCAATTAATGCCAGCAGATGGGACGCCCATTTAATGATAATACACAACTGCCAGTGAATGACGAGGATGACCGTTTGTAGCTGGGTCGAGATTCAAACGCAAGCTAGATAGCTTTGAGGTGAGAGTGTGTACCTTTAGGCCATCCTGCCTTCAATCTTCATAAGCCAACTTTGCTTTGAAGGTTTTGGAGTCGCCACTGAAACCTGAATCCTACCCAGGTTCCTCCTGATGACTCCATCTTTGCTCTTTACTTCAGGTTCCTTCTTGGTCTTCCATTTCATTATGTTTGTACCATATCCTGATGCTGTGTGGATTGTGCTTCGCTGCTGACAGACCTCTGGTAGCATGTACATGTTGCTGTGTTTGGGTCTGGGGAGTAACTGCTGAAATCTATGTCCGGGTTCTTCCCAACATCTTTGTTCTTTATTGCTTTCACACTTCTTTCTCATTTTAAAAAGTAATTACCTTTTTTTCTTTTTTATCATTCTCTTAATGGCTTTTTCTTATCCTTCATCTCATTTACCCTCTTTTCCTCTCATTTGTTATCTTTCTCTCTAAGGCAGTGGTTCCCAAACTTTATTGTCCATGACCCAAAATTTGAAATCACATTTGCCTCGCAACCCAAATGATACTGGTACCTAGTGTAACTATGATAAAAATTGTCAGAGAAAATGCTTTTGACATGAAACCCCCCCCTCAAAAACTGAGATTTTGAGGGGGGGGGGGTGAGGTTTCAAGTTTGGGTCACGACCCTGGGTTTGGGAACCCCTGCTCTAAGGAGAAGTGAATTATTGCAGAAATTTTTCTGTAAGGCTCACTTGGCTGCACCTGGATGGGTTTGAGGGTCGGGGAGTAGCGGCTGAAACCCGAATCCTATCCAGGTTCCTCCTGATGACTCCATCTTTGCTCTTTACTTCTTTAGGTTCCTTCTTGGTCTTCAGTTTCATTATATACAGTGCACACAAAAAAAATTACTTCCGCTTTGCTAACGAACTCGCCTTCTTTTTCTTGGACTGCTGTGAACATTTTAGAAATTTGTCTTAATCCAGCCCCCAAGCATGAAATAAAAAGCAGGCACCATGAAAGTCAAATTTAGAAGGGGCACTTGTGAGCGGGATGGGGGCAATAACCAGGAGTCGGGAGAGGGAGGAGAGAGTGGAGGGGAGGGGTGAAGTGGGGAGGGGATCCCAGTGCAAATGGACCCAGATATGCAAAAAAGAAATTTGTTTCAGATATACGTCACACTACACTCCTCCACAGCCTCTATATATGCATCGTTGATAGAGATTTCAAGGCTGCAAGAAAAACAAAAATGGAAGATCGTAGAGGAGGCATTAGTACTTTGGAAAGTAATTTTCATACCTATTTTAGGTATTCTACATATTTTCAGGGAGCAGGGGCATGACATCAGAAGGGCAGAGGCCTTTTTTCAAAGGGCAGAGAGCATTCCAAGGATGGGTCGGTGCATCCACCCCTTGGATTGATCCTAGCTACTCTGTAATGTCACAAGGACAGCAAAACAAACAAACAAGTTTTGCTCATCTCCATACATAGCACAGACATCAAAGAAACAAACTACTGAAACACATTCTACAAAATCTCATATGTGTGGCAACCACAGGAATTTTATTGTAAGCTTGTATTACTTTGATCTGTGCTCGCAGTAGTCTAAAGTTAACAAGACAACCTTTCACAATAAAGAGCCATGCTATGGCATATAGATTACAGTAGATATAATGATCTATAGTAAAGTTGATCTGGATGCAGACATACAAAACACATGCATATCCATGCGCACGCACGCACACACCTCCCCAGTCTGAGAACGGGGGAGTATAAGTGTATATTTTGCACGTATTTTACTAAAAAAAAAAAAAAATGATGTTTGGTTATGCATGTTGTGCATGTTTAACTGTGTTGTTGTTCTTCTTCTTGTATAAAGCAAGGCATTACTATATTTTCCATCCTCCATTTTCAAACTGGACCTGGAAGTACAATTAAGACATATTTAAGTCATGTGAGACTTGGGCTGACAGGATGGCCGAGAGATACTCACATTTGCCATTGAGCTGTCTGGTCTGGCTTTGAATCCTGAACAAGCTATAAACAGTCATCCTGGCATTCCACAGATATCCCTCAACCTTCAGACAGGAAGGCTGCAGACTCTTCCCTCTCTACAGATCTTGCCAAAATAAAAAGCTGGTCAAACACTTGGAATAAGTCTTTCAATCCTAACAAATCTCACACTCTCACTATCTCTCTCCAAAAGAACCATCGAGCAAACCCTCCATTTACTTTCTTAACAATTCTCTTGAGGAAGTTCAGTCACTCATACTCCTGGGTTTCACTATCAGCCATGATCTTTCTTGGGAAAACCACATTTCAAAGTTGGTCTCCAAAGCCAGCCACCAACTCGGCATCCTCCATCATATAAAGTCCTTCCTTGACACATCTGAACTCCTGTCCATCTACAAGGCCTTTATAGATAGCTTGATGGAGTACTGCTCTCCCCTCTGTGCTGGCTCCCCTGCCTCACACCTTGCTCAGCTTGACACTGTGGAAACCAAAGCCTTCAAGATTATTCGAATCTTCCATGATGAAGCTGAGTCTATGGGCTTATCACTTCGCCACTGCAGATAGGTCAGTGGGATCTCTGTCTTCTAACTCCTCCTTCTGGTCTTACACAATCTGCTCTTTCAGTGCTTTGACACTCCCCATCTGCACCCCCACCCCCAGATTTCCGCAGGGCACGCACAGTCCACCATTAATCCACTTCCGTATAAACTATCTAAATCCAGGATCACTGCTTAACTCCACTCATTTGTTCTTCTTTTCTCCCACCTGTGGAACCAACTTCCACATTCGCTTCAATCTCATTCTTCCCTCCAGGTCTTCAAGACAGCTGTTCACCACCATCTTAGGTGGTCCCCAATCCAAATCCATGATCTTTTCTACCCTCGTAAACTACTCCCCCCCCCTCCCCCCACCCCAACACTTTCTCCTTCGAAATTTCCAGTTTTCCCTCCTGCGAGTTTCCTTCTATCCATCTTGGCCACCCTATGCATACTCTCCTGCTCCTCATTCCTCCCCACACCCATTGTTTATCTGCCTCTATCTTGGCCTTCACCTCTGCTGTTGGTGTTTCTCCCCTCTCTCAACTCTTCCTTTTGTACTGATCCGTTCAGTGTATCAATTCTCACTCTTCCACAAGCCTCAGCTATGTATATATTAAAACAAAAGTGGCGCCTCGTCTGCTGGCATTACTCGACAGACGTTAAAGTTCCCACAGTGTCCTTTGTGAAGAGTCAGCGAGCTATCGCCGGCACCATGGCCAAATTACAAATTCCTGCCAAAACCAGCAGAGGGCATTGCATCAGTGGCGTAGCCGTACCCTCAGCCAATTATGCAACTCCGCAGCCTTGTGCTGCTTACAAAGAAGATTTGAGGCTTGGTAAACTGGGCTCTAATTTCCACCCATGATAGCTTTGCTTCAACATCATGCAGAAAAATACTACTAATTACACCGATGACAACTTCACGTGTGCAAGGCCTGGATTCAAAATGAAGGTCTCACTGTAAGCGGTCTACATTTTGATGCACATTCGTAGTTTTTACAAGCATCAAGTTTTATGAGTTCCTTTACAAGAAACTTCAACACAAGAGGAGGCCATTAGGTCCATCAAGCCTGCACAATGGTTGCCAACCTATGGTTATTTGTCCATGCTCTTTTAAAATGCTGAGCATCAAGCATCAAGCAGGTACCATTTTTGTAGTACTCTATTTGGTACGACTCGGCAGTGGTTTGAACCGCTGACCTCGCAGACTCAGAGTGGATGCACCAACCAACCATTCTGGCACCACAAAGTAAAAAAGAGAAAAGGGAAAAGTTCCAAGGTATTCCACAAAGATGAGTGGTAAAACAGAACGTTTCCTTCCCTTCATCACCACCATATATTCTTTTGAAATGCCCTCAATTGCAAAATCTCTGATCTCATTTCACGCAACACTTCCACAAACAATTCATGAGAAGCAATAGCAGGCACTATTTGCTGTAGTGTAAAGTTGGGGGACACTGGGTACTTGAAGTCATCCTTCACAATTATGGCAAAATTTGGAGGGAGAGGGAGGGAGGGGAATAGAAATGCAGGAAGCTATGTCGGGTGCTTTACTGTAGCACCGCTCATCCACCGAGAGAACGGATTGTTCCTCAGACGCATTGCTGACAAGCACAAGCTGAGTTGCACTGAGCAATAACACTACAAAATCTGCATGCAACGGCATCAGCCTTTGGTGGGAAAAAAAAATTACGCAGTCATGGATAAGATGAGGTTGGAATCCTGATGTTGTCATCTCAGAAGCTCAGGGAATGAAGGATGTGACTCAGCTGCATCTTCTTGTTAAATAGCACATCTCGTCCTTGGCAAGTCTGGAGGATGATCAAGCGTGAGTAGCATTTTTCCCCATCTCAAGTCTTGAAGTAACGACCAGCTGAAAAATGACCCTTCTGCGGGGGCGCTGTATCACCTTACTTTTTCCGACTTCGTTGGCAGCAGTGATGCCTAATGCTTTCCTGGACATTTTGTGCCTCATCAAAAAGCTCGGCTGGAAAGGCACTTTCCGTTCCCTTTATATAATTTCCATTCTGTGAAGTGAATGCCAATTACAGATAAAATTAATGCGAATATGGTTCTTCCTCAAGTGCAAAGATTCAGAACCCTCGATCCCTCCCTGCCTTCCTCAGCTGACATAAGCACAACACAGACATGCACATGTGCTAGGAATGTGATGGTAATGGTGTTATGTATACCATTTCCATGGCTATAAAAGCTCAGGTAATGGTGCGTAAAAGAGTACAACACAATAGCATCCATCGTTCCCTGCATCTCAATTGATGTCAAACTGTAGAACAAAATATCTCATTCCAGAGGGCACAGGGTAACAATTTGTCATAACGTCTGTCACTTAGCTGGTCCTTATACAAGCTCCTGTCAGGGGCTATCACTTCGTTATGAAGGGGAGGATTGGAAATAGTGGTAGAGTGGGACAGAGTACAGATCGGGTAGGAATAGTAGTGTGTGGCAATTGGGTAGGATAAACCTATCAAAACCTCTGGAGGAAAGGGGATGGTGGGGGAGAGGAGGGAGGGAAGGGATTAGCAAATGATAAGTTTCATCACCTGGAATTTTACAAATGCTGTGGAAATCAAAAGGCATTAGCACGTCATCAGAACGAGCTTCCATGAAGGGGGGTTGGGGAGGACAGGATTAAAAAAAAAAACTGGGAATGGGCCTTGGAGTAAGAGGAAGGGGAAATTGGGAGTAATATGTAGGGGAAATAGGATTCATTGGGGAGGGGGATTCTAGAGATTTCAAGGTAGAGGTGTGCATCAACGTCACATAGTTTTGAACCCGACATGTGTGCATAGCTTCATACAAGTGCAACTGATCGATCATGTGTACTATCAACTGATTTTCAGAATTAAACGGAGGAACATGCACTTGGGGCTATCAGGCCTGCCTTGTTGCCATAGCAAACTTTAGACAATGGAAGTCTATACCCTATATTAGCACTTGCCATCTAAACACGGATAGTGACGACCGAATGGTAAACAATCAGATGGTTCTCATCAAGGTGGGTTAGAAATGTCTGAGCAAACTGAATCATTTCAAAGGGGTCGGCTCAAACTACTTTGATTTCTTCAAGTACGTACTATCCCATGGACACAGCATGATTCAAATGCAAGACATGTGGAATGTCAAACACCCAAACAATCCACCAGAGCTGCAATTAATAACAGCAATAATTCCAAAAATGCATACAATTGCCGCATCAGATGGGATTAAAGAAAGAAACAAACTCCCTCTTCTGCCAAAAAAAGAGAAGAAATAAAAATAAACATATCGAAGGTCGTTGAGATTATAAGCAACACTTGATCGGAATATGGACGATAACCGAGAAACAAAGACAAACGCAATGATCTCATGAGTGCTAAAATGGCACAAACAGAGCGAATCCTCAAAGGCACAACAACAAATCTGAGATTTCATTTCCTTGGCTCGGCTTCAGTGAGGGGGAAAAAAAAGAAGAATAAATGAATGAGAAAAAAAAACTGGCTGGCAAGTCACGAATAATAACGATCCCTGCTCCCTTTATTCCCTCCGTCATGTCAAGAGAACTGGCCATGATTGCACTGCACGGAAACCTTTCCATGACCAACGAATGAGGCCTTTTGCCCATCATGCGCCGCTCGCTGCAGCCTTCAACGGGGCTTTGTGCGAGAAAGGGCGCAGCATCGACAGCAAATCCTTCAATCACAAAGCTTTATCAACCAAAGCAACCGCAGAAGCCGCAGCCTGCTGCAACCGCCGTTACGACTTCCTGTCCGTGCTGAGAGGACGTTTGTGTGCATTGATGGGCTGACAGAGATGGAGAAGCTACCCTCTTAGGAAGTGAAGCAGTCGGACCGAGATGTATATCGTTCTCCTGCGAAGAAGGGCACATTCTGACAGCAAAAGACCTTTCGCAAAGAGAAGGAGCAAGATCATTTTTTCCTCACATCTCAAAAGCACGTGTCAATATATTTGACGCATGCCCCATCCCTGATATCCCCTAACCCCATCTTCTTCTGTTATTCTCTGCAATGCTTCAAACTTCAATTACAACCTTGCACTCAATTGTTGATCTAATCTACCATTTCACTCCACGTCCCCTCTTATCGCCTCGCTCGGACACTCGGCTTCCAAATTATTTAATTTACCTTTTCTCTTAATCTCTTGACCTCCCTCCATCCATACCAAAGATGGTACAATGCTATTTCGTGTCGAATACTGCAAACCCACATTGCGGTTGAAATGAGTGTGAAGCATGAAATCACAACACGTGGAATGAGAAGGAATTGTAGAATGTATAAAGCTAGCAGGTGAACTATACGGGTTTTAATCACATGAATCTACACGCAAAGCCAACACACAAATGGGAAGGACGTTTTCCTTGATGCATCACAATTGAATAACACACCTACCCAGCGAGCACCCGTACCATGGCACACGTGGTGTAACACACGGGAAAGGCACACTGCCTGACCGCACCGAAAAGGTCATCAGTTTCCACTCTGGCCATCTGTCAAAGCGATTTTGCCAGGCTCCAGTGAACACAGTGTACTCTGGCTCACATTTTCCATTGCTAGGTGAGCAAACCTGGTATAGTATGCTGTGGGACCGGGCATCACAGGCAGCGAGCCGGTCATCAGACAAGGATGTGAAATGTCCGGATGCAGTTAATAAATAAATGAAAATAAAAACAAAAACAGTATTCATCTCAGAGCCAGTCCAATCAATTTTTCCACCCATTTAATCCCACTACTACTTACACACACCTTTCCCAGAGTTTTGCAATCTGCTTCATCTCCCCGATTCACCCCCCCCCAACTTAATTTCCTTCACATACCCTCTTCCCAAGATTGCAAAAATGGCAGGATGTTAAAAAAAAATGAGGCAAAATAGTTTGCATTCAGCAAAAGTATTTCTCACACCAAAACGTGAAACTAAGTTAATGACCATCTCCATGCAAAGTATGAAGGCACAGTGGGGTGTGGTGAGGCAGTGAGGCAGGAGGGGGGTGGGTGGGGTGGTGAGAGTTGGGGAGATGGGTATGGGTCGATCAATAATATAAAATTTGAATTTTTTTCAAAGAGGGAAATGTAGGTAATTTTGCAGTTAATTTCCCCTTCAAGAGACTTTCGTGTCAGACAGTTTACAATGAGGGAAATCCTCAACAGCTGGATATGTACAGCACTGGGAAAAAGTGTCAAATTAAAAAACAACTTTTGTTATCATACAGGTCACCATAGATATGCTACGTCACTTAAAGTTCACAACACCATGATGGCAGCAATGAAAGGCCGACTAAGACCAGGTGAAACACCAAGATTGATCAATAACAGCAGGTGAAAGGGATATTGCCCACATGAGTGGGGTGCAACATTTGTACTCGGAAACGACCTTTACGCCCACTAAATTGGCAACTGTACGTGGCTGGCAAAGATGGCTTCCGGTTGCACACTTCCATAGCCTTGACATTTGACTAATGGTGGTCCAATGCTAACTGGTTTGTTGATGTTCACCCAGAAAAGTTAATTAATGTCACCAGTTTTATTTTTGAGCTCCGATGAAGGGCCAATGTTCGAAATGTCAGCCGCACCACACTTCCCACGGTGGATAACATGCTATTATCGGCTTTCAGTTGATAAAACCCATCGTTTTTAACTTTTTGGAAAACGCACACTTATGAGGGCCTTCACGACGACAAGTATTCCGTAATTCTCGATCTCCAATAATAAGACATTATCCGAATAATATAAAGCACTGAGCATAATAACAGAGCAGTGGGCGAACCATAATAACAGAGCAGTAGGCTTCCGGCTGCAGCCGTTATCAAGCCAACGCGCTGTTACCAATGTAGCAGTCACAAAATTGGACTCGTTTTCCCCGCTGAGCATGAAGAACAAAAAATTGAGGACATAATCAGATGTGCCTTGCATGGGGAGAATGTTTCAAAGAATTATTTCGAAATAAGTCTGCAATCCACATACAATATTTGTCCTGTAATGGAGGCAAACATTGTTCCTGCTGCTCCACACATAATATACATAACAGGCTCAAACGTCAAGCTCGTAAAATTAGTTCCAAGTTCCTTTTTAAACTATCAAAGCATTGGAAGGAAGATATCACATATGTATCAAGGGGGAAAAAAAAAAGAAAAAGGAAGGCAGATAGGAAAATAAATAGAAGAGATTTCAATAACAAGGTTAGAAGCATCTCTATTGCTAAGCCTGGTGTTGGATTAGTGGTTAGGGTGGGGCTTGGGATCCTCGGGTCCTGAGTTCAATCCCCGTTGGGCCGCTGAATTAATACACCAGGAGGTTGACTCAACCTGTCATCCTTCCGAGGTCGACAAAATGAGTACCAGTACACTGTTAAGGGGGACACTGCATCAGCGGCATAGCTGCGTCCCAACCAATGATGCAACCAGCAGCCACAGGCTGCACTCGATAGAGATCGATCTCCGTTGCTTGCCTTCCTACCCCAGCGCCACCATTGCCTAATCGAAAAGGCATCCTCCGGTGATGCACACAATGTTGCTTTATCACTAATCAGTCACTTCGTAATGTGTAATCACTAATGGCTTTCATGCATCAGCAGAGGAAAAGAAAACCAAACAAACTGAAAGAAGCAAACAGCTATTTGGCCATGTTGATAAATCCAATAAGGGCAAAAAGAGCCAACCAAAAATAGGTAGGTTGTTATGCAAGACCGGTGATGTCATGTGACCGAGAATATCCTTTTTGACAATCTGACATGGAAAACCAAATGCTATCTGCGAGTCTCCTCACCTCTCCTCATCGCAGAAGACGAACTTGCGTAGCTTAAGGTCACGCAAAACCACGCCATGGCCGTGGCAGTGTGCTACCGCAGCTGCGGCCTGCCGGAACAGACGTGCGGCTTCGAGCTCGGGCAGGCGCTTGCATGCACGCACGTACGAATGAAGGTCTCCATAGCCACGTTCGAGGAAGACATATGCGTGCGCTTCGCCCAGCAACACCTCAGAGACACGTGCCACGCTCTCGTGTGCTGGTAATCGGAAGTAGGCCTTCAGGACTTCCTGGTATCCTACCATGTCCAATACCTGTACATATCCATTGGGGAAGGGGGGGGAAGAGGAATGATAGAGGAAGAGGGCAATAAGGTAACAATAGTGAGGATGACAGAAGAAAAAATGAAAGGTGGAGAGGAAGGAAGCGGATACACGAAAGGCAAAATTGGAAAAGATGGAGAGACCCAGACAAGGCAACTTATTTTGATACCGTGATTTCTTCACGTGGAATCAAGGCACTGCCCTTGGTGCAAAAACACAGCTAGTTGGTAAAACCCAAAGGAGTCCAAATCAATTGTCAGAAGTTTTTTTATTTTTCCGTTCATTTATGAAAGGAAAATGTGATAACCTTGATGGGAAAACAACAAAAGACTTGTTTATTTATCTTTTGAGTCAGCAGAAAGTTTGACTAAACATACACCGATGCACCTGGCTGAAGACACCACAATTGGCAGTGAGTTAGAGCCAATAATTGAAAAGGAACAAAGAAAGAGCGTACATTGAGCAGGCAACACAACTGCACTGCAAAACAATGCCTTGCTCAGGAGAGTCGATGGACCCTTGTGAAAAACTCATTCATCAGCAAAACCCCACAAGTGGCGAGTCCATTGACAGGAAACGAAGCAGAGTGCAGAGCTGGCATGCGGTTCATTTTCAAGTTTCCTATCCAGCTCACCTCGTCGATACATCCTGAGTCGGGGCAACACCCGACAGGCCACAAAGATACCAAGTTAACAAATCGACACACCACACCCGACAAATATACGATGAGGAGCTCGGCTCACTGCAGAATGAAATAAAAGACGGACAAGCCGTTTTCCAAATCATCATCTTTTGTCACAAATTTGTTGGAACATGCCCAATTGGCATCACAAAGAGCCATTCCCAGGCGATCAAAACTCTTCCTCAGCGTCATTATCGCAAGGATCTCGATGAACCAGATCTACTAGTATGTTGTTTAAGCAAATTTTTTTTTTTTACAGCACAATATGCAACTCGACACAACCACCAATGACGCTCAATGCAATCCCAACAGCATCTCCCCCACTAAGGAGTTCTCAATATTTCTCATGCATTTGGAAAGGTTCGTCTCTACGCCTCTAGCTGATTTTTGCCGATAAAGGGGCCGAGACACATGGCATACAAATGCAGCAAGAACACTCCTACAAGACTTGGGCCTCATTTTGATTATCACTTAACCATCACAAATACAATGGAATATAAAAAAAGACAAAGTGAAAGGTCACAGTTCTCAGGACACCAAGTTCTTCCTACCTATTCAATGGAAAGTCATCTAACGGTGCCATTTGTGGTGGGGATGGGGAAGAATTTTTGTTCAGCAACAGAAGCGGAAATGAATAGTTGCAAAGAGTTCTTTCAGACAGCTGCCCTGGTTACAATCAACAATGAAAAAAAAGAAAGAAAGAAACCTTTTAAACCTTCTTTCCCTCCCCCCCAACGCCACCAAACCCAACCCGGCAAGGTCAGCCGCATGGCCCATGGCTAGGTTTTGTGAGAGCAATGCAAGTCAACGCGTCGTCGTCTGCAGTCGAATCCACGGGCAGCTGCATACCAGGCATTGGAACAATGTCGTCACGTCAGGAGGGCTTCACGTGGTTCGTTTCGTCTACCATTCACACGTCGGACCAGGCACCTGCGATCAGGCAGGCCCCCTGTCGAAAACCACCCTGCCGGTTCTCCGTTTGCAATGCCTAAATTGGGAAGCTCTTTGTTTAGAAAGCACATGGTCAAAAAAAAAAAAAAAAAAAAGGAGAAAAATGTATCGCCCTGCAAATTCACAATGCTGCTTCTGTAGGGGGAGGCCATCTTCACAACGTTACCTCTTTGTTGTTTATCAATTATTTTCCTTCCTAAAACAGCTTACGGCTCGATAAAATATTCAACTTACAATCAAAGGCATACTTGAACAGGAAGGGAAGGCAAGATTCTCAAGAGAAATTCCATATCTGCCGGAGGCTGCCAAGGATTCTAGGCTCTGGGCCAAGTTACCATCAGGCAAATAATGTCGGTCACAAAGGAACATATTTTCAAGGGAGGTATTATCTCATGCTTCTCGAAGTGATATCCCAGCAAGAACAAAATGCGTGTAAAACAAGGCAAGCGCAAAAGCGCATGGCAACAAAAGAAAAAAAAAAAAAAAACGAAGTAATAATTCCGAAGGCGAGATGTCAAGTCGATGAAAAGCTGAACCGTCTCCCTGAAATGCAAACATTCGGAGCAGCAGCTTGTAGCCAAATACGGGGAGGACCGCGAGGAATAAAGGGGGCATTTGGGGGTTGTAAAGTTTTTGAACACCGGGAAATATTTCCTTTTTAGCAAGAAGGGGCTCCAAACACGTGGCTTGCTTCTTGAAGTGCGATATTGCCACAGCACACGCAACAAACAGGATACCAAGATTGGTTGGATCACGGTCTCGGGTGCAACACCCTTTTCAAGCTTAGAAAACAACGGACACCGTCATCGAAGTTGGGGTTTTTCGTGTCGGAAATGGGAAATGGTTGAGGGGAGGGGGAGTGTTAGATCAAAGGCCTAAGAACCTACCCCTCCCTCACAAACTTCCAAGCTGCATAACATGCCAGCCGACGTTTGAAAGCACGCTTGCACTGCTCACCTTGCACACCATCTCACGGCCGGTGTGCACGTGCAGTGCTCGGAGCACGCCGTCCGTTCCGAGCGGCTCGAGCAGCAGGTAGTCCGCCAGGCGAGCGGGGCACACGGGAGAGCCGGGAGCCCTGGGGGGCGTGCACGGCGAAGTCGGACTACCCGGCCCGGGGCTCAGCACGGAGGGCTCGGACAGGCGACGGCTGCTTGGGGAAGGCTCGTCTGCCTCGCCGTGAGCCTTGTGCCGAGATCCTGATCTGACGCCGATCGCAATGGGCAGCGAGCGACGTACGTTGGTCCCCATGTTCGACCCAAGGGGGTCTTGGATACCTAGTGCGAGAGAGGATGGGTGAGGCCAGTATCCCTGTGACGTTGTTTTTTTTTTTTTTAATAAAAACGCTGAGACGCATTCCAAATGCGCTGGCCTGAGATGACCCCTCCATCGAATGCTATTGTTACCGAAAAATGAAATGTCATTTCAGGCAAACAAATGTGTGCGGACCCTCAAAGCAGGTCTCAGGTGAATCAAGGAAACAGAAGCAGCCATAACGATTATATCATGAAGAAACATGATTGTGTGTATTATGCAAAAAAAAAACACAAACGCGCACACACACACACGCACACACACACACGCACACACGCACACACGCACACACGCACACACGCACACGCACACACACACGCACACACGCACACACGCACACACACACACGCACACACACACGCACACACGCACACACGCGCACACACGCACGCACGCACGCACGCACACACACACACACACACACACACACACACACACACACACACACACACACACACACACACACACACACACCACGTGGTAAGCGTCTGATCGATGAGGGAGAGAACATCGGACGATCAAAAATCTTTTCTAACACCACAAGTCCGCGCTATTAATCGACCATCACTGTCCCTGTCGCAATTCAATAAGACTTTACACCGACACGTCAGCAAGAAGGCGCTTCAAGTGCAACAACTCCAGCGTCGCTCAAAGGAACGGACTTAGCAGGTCGGACAAGGAGCTTCGTTCGGCTGCAGCGACAAAGTGCATCATGGTGGGAGTGAAGCGGCGGGTGACAAGACCCGATGAAAAGGGCGCCGTGCAAAATGGGCCGCGTGCAATATCACCTCAGGGAGGGACGGACGTGCACGTCACTCGGAGAGTCTCCTCAGCAAGTTGGTCGTCGTGTCGCGAGACAAAAGGCTTCTTCAGCGCAGATTCTCTTCTGTCGCTCGCACCCTTCTTCTTCTTCTTCTTCTTCTTTGAATCTCGGTTCGTCCGCTAGCCGAGTCGCGCAAGGACACGAGACGGGACACGGCGGACGGAAATCGGCCACTCAGTATTCGAGGCGGCGATTTGTACGTTTGCGCGTCGCTCCTCCGTTTCGCTAGCTCCCACTCCGTCCGTCTTCGACCTCCATCCTCCGGCACAGCGCGGCGTGCGCGCTTACCGAATCACGTACACATGACGCACGTACGTAACTCCACCCATTTCTCATCCCCCCCTCACCCCCGGTTTCATTAAGTGAACATCGAATGGAAGGAGCTAACGTTGGGGGCCAGCTGATGAAGACGAGGTTTTGTGCCGACCGTACTCTACGCTACTCTACTCTGCGCTGTTTTGTTTTGTCCACGAGGTCACGGGCAGGGATAACCTGCGAGCGACAGAGGCGGTTGCGACACGTTGAACATTCCTGACTCCGGTCCGATTCGGGCGTTCGTTGCGTAAGCCGTGCTAAAAATTAACAGCGTCTCCATAACCCACCGCCGGTTAGCACCGTCTTCGGTTTTCGCTTTCCAAGTGGCCCGAAAATTCATCAGATAAGGGGGAACCTGCCCCCTTTAAATACCTTCTACTTCTACACTGCGCATCGTTTTGCTGTATATGGTCCATTTTCCGTACGCTCATGCGCGATTCCCCGACGTCATTGTTAAAATGCAAAAAGCTGAAAAAATTTTTTTTTTCAGAAACTTAATATATCGTTCTGTATAATTTACTTAAAATGTTTGTTTCGATATCTACTTTCATTTTCTTTCCACGTTTATTTGCCGTTCATAAATCGTTTTATTATTTCAATGCATTTTATTATTTTATTTTTTTACCTTCCTTCAATAAAATACCTTCATTCAATTATTCATTCCCTCATGATCTCTCAGTTCGCACTGTAAATGATTCAGAACGCACGCAGGTGGTTCGAGAGGGGGGGTTCATGAAACCCACTGCACGGGTGTGGGAAATTGCTCTGTGGTGCCTCGGTGTCCTTGCTGGTGGAGAGCAAGCCGAATATGTAACATGAAAATGAAATCAAACGGCGAAAGATTGAACACTTGGCGTTGATTTGAACGGAATTCCCTGAAGAGGACCTGAGATGACACGTTCGGGCGGTGTAAGAACTGGGTTTTCGTTTGTGGTTTATTTGATACCGAATTCGCGTAAATCCGGCAGAACTCACTGTTGTCTGGAACGAAAAGAATCAGATGTTTGAATTGTAAATGTTTTCTTCAGCAATAGTCCTCATTCGATCAAGTATTCATTCTCTTCATTCATTCACGTTTTCATGATCCTCAGTTGTGAGGTAAATGTTATCCTCAGCAATAGTCCTCATTCGATCAAGTATTCATTCTCTTCATTGATTCACGTTTTCATGATCCTCAGTTGTGAGGTAAATGTTATCCTCAGCAATATTCCTCATTCGATCAAGTATTCATTCTCTTCATTGATTCACGTTTTCATGATCCTCAGTTGTGAGGTAAATGTTATCCTCAGCAATAGTCCTCATTCGATCAAGTATTCATTCTCTTCATTGATTCACGTTTTCATGATCCTCAGTTGTGAGGTAAATGTTATCCTCAGCAATATTCCTCATTCGATCAAGTATTCATTCTCTTCATTCATTCACGTTTTCATGATCCTCAGTTGTGAGGTTAATGTTTTTCCTCAGCAATAGTCCTCGTTCGTTCAAGTATTCATTCTCTTCATTCATTCACGTTTTCATGAGCCTGAGTTGTGAGGTAAATGTTATCCTCAGCAATATTCCTCATTCGATCAAGTATTCATTCTCTTCATTGATTCACGTTTTCATGATCCTCAGTTGTGAGGTAAATGTTATCCTCAGCAATAGTCCTCATTCGATCAAGTATTCATTCTCTTCATTGATTCACGTTTTCATGATCCTCAGTTGTGAGGTAAATGTTATCCTCAGCAATATTCCTCATTCGATCAAGTATTCATTCTCTTCATTGATTCACGTTTTCATGATCCTCAGTTGTGAGGTTAATGTTTTTCCTCAGCAATAGTCCTCGTTCGTTCAAGTATTCATTCTCTTCATTCATTCACGTTTTCATGAGCCTGAGTTGTGAGGTAAATGTTATCCTCAGCAATATTCCTCATTCGATCAAGTATTCATTCTCTTCATTGATTCACGTTTTCATGATCCTCAGTTGTGAGGTAAATGTTATCCTCAGCAATAGTCCTCATTCGATCAAGTATTCATTCTCTTCATTGATTCACGTTTTCATGATCCTCAGTTGTGAGGTAAATGTTATCCTCAGCAATAGTCCTCATTCGATCAAGTATTCATTCTCTTCATTGATTCACGTTTTCATGATCCTCAGTTGTGAGGTAAATGTTATCCTCAGCAATAGTCCTCATTCGATCAAGTATTCATTCTCTTCATTGATTCACGTTTTCATGATCCTCAGTTGTGAGGTAAATGTTATCCTCAGCAATATTCCTCATTCGATCAAGTATTCATTCTCTTCATTCATTCACGTTTTCATGATCCTCAGTTGTGAGGTTAATGTTTTTCCTCAGCAATAGTCCTCGTTCGTTCAAGTATTCATTCTCTTCATTCATTCACGTTTTCATGAGCCTGAGTTGTGAGGTAAATGTTATCCTCAGCAATAGTCCTCATTCGATCAAGTATTCATTCTCTTCATTGATTCACGTTTTCATGATCCTCAGTTGTGAGGTAAATGTTATCCTCAGCAATATTCCTCATTCGATCAAGTATTCATTCTCTTCATTCATTCACGTTTTCATGATCCTCAGTTGTGAGGTAAATGTTATCCTCAGCAATAGTCCTCATTCGATCAAGTATTCATTCTCTTCATTGATTCACGTTTTCATGATTCTCAGTTGTGAGGTAAATGTTTTTCCTCAGCAATATTCCTCATTCGATCAAGTATTCATTCTCTTCATTCATTCACGTTTTCATGATCCTCAGTTGTGAGGTAAATGTTTTCCTCAGCAATAATCCTCATTCGATCAAGCATTCATTCTCTTCATTCATTCAAGCTTTCATGATCCTCAGTTGTGAGGTAAATATAGTAGAGTGTAACATATACATCAGAGGAGATGCGAATAAGATTTGTGTTGAGTGAGAATTATGAAGAAACTATATTATGTACTGTGATAAGTATTTTTTTTATATTTGGTAAAGATTTAGTTCGACTCGTTGCATGCGGAGGTTTTTTTCAGAGCTATCCCATAATGCCGTGCGCGTCGCCATGTTGATTGTTTTCAGTTCCCTAGCAACGCCAGCATCAGTGGCTCGACAATCGAGAGCACGTTTAGCTCGTTATTCTCACTTACTGCAATTGAAGGTTACATTTTCTCGCTTGTTTAGCTTGCCAACCAAGATGGTGCCAGAGCACTGCATCATGGGTATCGGAGCCCCTCTATAACCTTGATCACCGTGTTTACAAATCATATTTCATTGTGTTCTCGACAGTATTGTATACAGAAAGAGAGGGATCCGCTTAAAACGACCAGGATGTGTCTAGCTCTGGCTGAGCTTGCGTAAGTGAGGCAATGAGGGCTCATGGTGTTTACATGGGTAAAAGGCACCACAACACGAAGTCCTCTGAAATGTCGACTGTGCAGGTGAAGGAATGTTTTCGCCTTCTTCCTCACATGGGTAAATACTGGCAGGATCAACTGGCCGAGTTTGAAGGTCAAGCAAGCAAAGAGCAAATCACAAGTAGAGATGTGTAAAACTGAGTTTTTGGGATGTAGAACACCCAGAACATTCCCACTAACCTCCACTCTTTCAATCATTCCTTCATCCGCTAGCTAAAAGGGTGGTAGATGTATGGATAGTTAAGGGGTGTCCACATGTGATAATTCCCTTTGGGGTTTCATAAAAGAGATTGTTGCACAGCAGCGCTACAAGAACCAATGATGACCTTAAACAAGCAGTGAGATTTGCTTTTTATGGTATCACCCCACAAATGCTCCAGAGAACGTTCCACGGATCATGGTGCAAAATTATTCTCTGTAATGACAATGATGGAGCACAAACAGATCCACTGGATTCTTGAGGCTTGTGTCATATGCCCTAGAATGTATAATAAAATAAGAGTACTGCAAATGTATGTGGTGTAACTTGTAGAAGCCTTCAGTGTTGTCAGTTAATGTGATAAAAGGCAATGTCACCATTTTTACAATGGGGTAACAAGACATTGTGGCCACCTTGTACATAAAAGCAATTGCTTCAACTACCTGTTGGGACATCTCAGTGCATGCAGATTCGTGGCACAGAATTTATAGCAGATTCCCAAGATATCAACAATTTCCCATCCCAGCACATCGACACCTCGTTTGTGATAGTTTAAGGTGGTAAATAAAATGTGAATGGAAACCAAACTTTTATGTACACAAAATCGAGGCTCATGGAGGAGCTAGAACAGAGAATGGACCATAAAGTAACAAAACAAGAACAGAGAGGAAAAGGGGAACACACCAACTGCAAAGTAGAGGGACACAATAGAGGGATATTTGGAGGGAAAATGGGCTGAGGATGAATGAGAGCAGAGGAGGGGAAGAGGACATGGAGTTAACAAGCTGGATACAAGCTCAAGCACAGCAAGAAGAAGTGAAAAATCTGAGGATGAAACAAATGGAATGAAAAAGAGGGAGGAGGGTGACAATAACCTGGAAAAGAAGGGGGTGTGCATGGGGAGGTTTAATGATTGCAGAAAATATCGTGAGTATGGATGTGGGATGACCTTAGGTGGTGGTAAACAATCATCTTGAAGCCCTGGAGGGAAGAGTGAGGTTGAACAGACTGAGGTGGTTGATTGCATAGGCAGAAGAAATTAAGAACAAATGAGTGGAGGTAAGCAGTGAGCCTGGATTTTGGGAGTGTTGCCAGAAGAGGGTTCACCTGGCAGACCACCAGACGATGGTTGCACACTGTAAACCTTGGGACGACAGACCAAGAACTAGAAGGGCACTCAGTAGAGTGCATACCTCTGCCACGTAGTGCCTGATCCATGAGAATAAATCGGGCCCATGACATTTTTGAAATATCATGCTGTCCAGTAATATATCATTTTTCGCCCTGTTTCTCAAAGGTGAAGAATCACTTTGAAAATTAAATAACTCTCGTATCCAGATCCGCATCGGATCTTCACCAAAATTCAATCAATTCTTCCTTGTCTCACACCCAACATGTCCATCAAGTTTCGTCCGAATCTGTGGACAACTTTTTGAGATAGCATGCTATATATAATTTTTAGCCAAATCTCTCAATGGTGAAGAATCATTTTAAAAATTCTAGTAGTCCGATCTGGAACTCGATCTTCACCAAGATCTAATCAGGTCATCCTTGTCACACACCCAACCTGTCCATAAAATTTCACCCGGATCCATCCACAACTTTTTGAGATATCCTACAAATAAACAAACAAGAAGAAAGACGTCATGCAGAGCACGATAATTGCAGGATCCATAAAACAAACTTGATCTCAAAAATAATTGGTGGTTGAATTCGATGACCAAGTAGGCAACTCCTCAAATTTCAAGTGAAACGAATGAAAATTGACAATTTTAGAAATTCGGCCGATGTGGACCTTTTGGCCGATGTGGACCTCCAAAATAATTGGTGGTTGAATTCAATGACCTGATATATATATGTATATGTATATATATATATATATATATATATATATATATATATATATATATATATATATATATATTCTCTTCAAATTTCAAGTCAATCGGATGAAAATTGAGGATTTTAGAAGTACCACCTTCATTGTTGACCTTGGAACTATGTTCACCTTTTGGTCTATGTTGACCTCAAAAGTAATTGGCTGGTTAAAGTCAGTGACCTGAAATATAAATCCTTTTCAAATTTCAAGTCGATTGGATGAAAAGTAAGGAATTTAGAAATCTCACCTAAGTTGTTGACCTTTGGCCTATGTTGACCTTTTGGTCCATGTTGAGCTTAAAAATAATTGGGTAGTTCATTTCAATTACCTGAAATATAAATCCTCTTCAAATTTTAAGTCAATTGGATGAAGAATGAGGATTTTAGACATGTCACCTAAGTTGTTGACCTTTGTCCTATGTTGACCTTTAACCTTTTGACCACAAAAACAATAGGCTTCTTCCTTCTGAGAAACTCTACATTGTGGTGAAGTTTCGTGAAGGTCGGTTTAAAATTGTGAGCTGTAGGTGACAGACAGACAGACAAACAGACCAAATAACAAAATCAATTGACCAATATACTTGAAAAATCTTAAATTTTGCAAGTGACAAACAGACAGGAAGAGTGAAAACACAACCTCCTTCACCTTTGGTGGCAGAGGGAAAAAGGCAGAGAGTGCACGACCAGAAAGGAGGCAGTGGAAGACGATAGGCCGCCGATCCATCTGCGATGCGATGTTGAAAAGAACATCAACGATGTTGCTAATCTTTCTGCTGGACTGATCTACTTGTATATTTGCAAGTCAATAGGGTCCCATCCATCTTTATTCATTGATCATGACACTGTATGTACAACCCAATAAAGTTTTGGTGGAAATGCATGTTATGATGTCCGGGGTGTTACTATCCCTATTGCTGACCCTCCAATCAACTGTGATCCACCTTCGTTTGTGGAAACACAGGCTGCGGTGAACCGGGTGAAATGGGGTAATGCTCCACGGATCTGTGGCATCCATTCTCAACTTCTCAAGGCTGGTGGAAATGCTGTACTCATGTCGTTGCATGCAGTTCTGTGCTCTGCCTGGAACACAGGCATCATCCCAACTGAATGGAAGAGGGGCATTGTCTCTTTCTGGAAAGAGAAGGGTGATCGCCAAGACTCAACAAATGCCGAGTGGTGACGCTCGGATAATTCTTCTTTGCTCTGAATTTTCTTGATTGGGTTCACCACCATCTGCTCGAGCATCAGTGCCCAGAGTAGTCGGGCTTTACAACAAAGAGGTCAACGATTGACCATATCCTTGCCCTTCGGTTTCTCACCAAATGCAGATGAGAATTTTGGCAGGGGCTGTTTGCAGCCTATTTTGATCCCTACAAAGCATTTGGTTCAGTGAATTGGGATACCCTCTGGAGGATTCTTGATCTTCGTGGGGTGCCAGCAAAACTGATCAATCTGATGTCTGAACTATACTCTGGCACTGAAAGTGCAGTGAGATGTGGTGACACTATCTCTGACTTATTTCCAGTTGTTACTGGGCCCTACACTTTTCAGCCCTTGTCGGGACTGGATTCTGGGGAGGATGTCGGAGAGATCAAGCTGTGGTGCATCGTTTGGGAATGTCAAGATCTCTGTCTTTGATTTCGCAGATGATGCAGTCAGCTTTGCAGAGACTGGAGATCCTTTTGGGGGCTGTCGATGTGCGAAATGAGGAGTCGGAGCCGCTTGGATTATGTATTTCCTGAGTAAAAACTAAGATCCAGGTTTTCAATGACATCTTGGATGCTGATATCTTGTCTGTACCTGTTTGTGGTGAGGATGTTTAGGTCACAGAGAGATTCACTCACCTTGGCAGTGATATTCATGATATTAAGGTCAATAGATGTCTGGGTCATGCCTGGGGAATCCTGGATCACTGGATCATGGGGTATGGCACTGTTGGTACCTGTGCAGGAGGAAGAAAATGTGATCTTCAGATCCTTGGTGCTTCCAAGTCTTGCTCTACAGATGTGAGATTTGGACTCTGACCAGCAATCTGAGACGGAGACTTAATTCCTTTGGTACTCGGTCTTTTTGGAGAATCCTTGGCAATCGCTGGTTGTACTTTGTGTTCAATGAGCGGTTGCTGAAGGAGACTCAAATGAGATTTGTTACCTGCATAGTCCGTGAGTGTCAGCTGCGGCTGTATGGACATGTGGCTCGTTTTCCCGACGCTGATTCTGCTCACCAGATTCTCTCAGTGAGAGAGCCTCGTGAGTGGAGGAGGCCAATGGGCCGATCACATGCCTCGTGGTTGCAGCAGGTTGATCAGCATCTCAAGGAGAAGGGAATAAGACAGGCATTTGCCGGTGAGATGGCCAGACGAAGGTCCCTGGAGTACCAGTGGAAAGGGGATGCAGCAACGCGCTGCTCTGACGCATGCTCCCATACCTGACCTGATCCTGATGCTCCAAATGGCCTTCTGTTGTTATTACTTGGCAATTTTTATTTTTTGTTTGACAAGTGTGTTGATCGCCTCCGTTTGTTTGTTACTTGCAAAATTGAAGATTTTTCTAGTTCCTGTATATTGGTTCGTCAATTTTGTTATTCTGTCTGTCTGTTTGTCTGTCTGTCTGTCTGTTTGTCGCCTTCAGGCACAATGTTAAACTGATCTTCACAAAACTTCACCACATGCTGGAGTTTGTCATAAGGAAGAAGCCTATTGTTTTTTGGTCAAAAGGTCAAAAGGTCAACATAGGCCAAAGGTCAACAACTTTGGAGAGATTTCTAAAATCATCAATTTTCATCTAATTGACTTGAAATTTGAGGAGGATTTATATTTCAGGTCAATAAATTCAACTAGCCAATTGTTCTTGAGGTCGACATGGATCAAAAGGTCAACAAATTAGGTGAGATTTCAAAATCCTCAATTTTCATCCAATTGATTTGAAATTTGAACAGGCTATATATTTCAGGTCACTGAATTCATCCAGCCAATTATTATTGAGGTCCACATCGGCCAAAAGGTCAACTTAGGCCAAATTTCTAAAATTGTCAATTTTCATCCTATTGACTTGAAATTTGAAGAGGATTTATATTTCAGGTCACTGAATTCATCCATCCAATTATTATTGAGGTCAACATGGACCAAAAGGTCAAAATAGGCCCATGGTCAACAACGAAGGTGGTATTTGTAAAATCCTCAATTTTCATCCGATTGACTTGAAATTTGAAGAGGATTTTGAGTTCCTCTTTTTGAAGAAAAATTTGAAGAGGACTGAAGAGAACCAAAAGGTCAACATCGGCCAAATTTCTGAAATTGTCAATTTTCAGGTCACTGAATTCAACCAGCCAATTATTTTTGAGATCAACATGGACCAAAGGGTTAACATGGGCCAAAGGTCAACAACTAAGGTGGTATTTCTAAAATCCTCAATTGTCATCCGATTGACTTGATATTTGAAGAGGAGTTGCATATTTAATCATTTAATTCAACCACCAATTATTTTTGAGGTCAAATTTGTTTTATAGATTTTGCAAGTGTCGTGCTCTACATGACGTCTTCTTCTTGTTTGTTTGTTACTTAGCAAAAAAACCCAATTTTTTGACAAGTATCTTAATCGCCTCCGTTTGTTTGTTACTTGCAAAATCGAAGATTGTTCAAGTATATTGGTCAGTCGATTTTGTTATTCTGTCTGTCTGTTTGTTTGTCTGTTTTTTTGTTTGACTTTTTATCGCCTACAGGTCTCAATTTTAAACCGATGTTCACGAAGCTTCACCACATGGTAGAGTTTGTTAAAAGGAAGAAGCCCCTTGTTTTTGAGGTCAAAAGGTCAAAAGGTCAACTTAGGCCAAAGGTCAACAACTTAGGTGAGATTTCTAATATCCTCAATTTTCATCAGATTGACTTGAAATTTGAAGAGCATTTGCATATCAGGTCAGCGAATTCAACCACCTATTAATTTTGAGGTAAACATAGGCCCAAAGATCACAATATACCAAAAGGCCAATTTGTGCCAAATTTTCTAAATTCTCAATTTTCATCCGATTTAGTTGAAATTTGAAAAGCATTTTCATGTGATGTCGCTGAATTCAACTATCAATTTTAAGGTCAAAAGGTCAACACAGGCGTAATTTCTGAAATTGATAGATCAGGCCAAAAACTAAATATATCACTATATCTCAAAAAGTTGTGGACACGTTATGCCTAAACAAGGTGGATGTGTGGAATAGGTGCCAAGAACAAGCGGATTGGATTTTGGTTCAGATCCAGCCCATCAGTGGGATACAAAATGTAAACTGTTGTACCTGGCCGAGGTATGCGCTTTACCGAGTGCCATTCTCCTTTATGCTGTTTTGCCAAGTTGTCACTCTTTGAGTGATTTTTTCATTTGTTTGTTTGTCTATCCACACGTCTCTGGCCCAAACCGCTCAACCGATCGTTCTGAAATGTTCGGAGATTATGGTCACCAACCCTGCGATGGACCCGCATTAAAGTTTCATAAAATTCGTTCGAGAAAAAATGTGTACACAAGCCAAAAGGCCAATTTGGGCCAAATTTTCTAAAATCCTCAAATTTCATCCGATTGACTTGGAATTTGAAGAGGATTTGCATATCAGGTTATTCAAATCAACCACCTATTTTTTTTTTAGATTAACCTCAGTCAAATAGTCAACATATGCCATAATGTCATCCAAACATTGGCCAAATTTTTTAATTGTTTCGAAAATTGTCAATTTTCATGCTATTGACTTGAAATTTGAAGACCATTTGCACATCAGCTTTCTGAATTCAGGCACAAATTATTTTTGAGATTAATATCAGTCAAAAGGCCAATTTAGGCAAAATTGAGCCAAATATATATATATATATATATATATATATATATATATATATATATATATATATATATATATATATATATATATATATATATACACACACACATCATTATATCTGAAAAAATTGTGGATGAGATGACAAAAAAGGTGGATGAGTTGGTTAGGTGACAAGAACAAGCAGATAAGATTTTGGTTCAGATCCAGCCCATCAGTGGGATACAAAACATGAACTGTTCAACCTGGCACATGTATGCGCTCGACTGAGTGCTGTTCTACTTCGTGCTGTTTTACCAAGTGTCGCTGTATGAGTGATTTTTCATTTTGTTATTTTCACATCTTGCATTTCAAATGATGTTTTTGCAGTCTATGTTGTCTGGACATAATTGGAAGTTTTTATTGATTTATTTTGGCTTTTTAAAAAAAACAGTCAATGCTTGTGGAAGAGCAAGAACACCACATGGATATGGGTGGAACAGACAAAAGGAGCAGTAGACTTGGTTTGTTTTGCCTGTTTAAGAGTTTTTCTTTTTGAAAGAGTACAGAATGAAAATATTTGGTTTTGTAAATAGATGCCATTGACATTATCGCAGGAGTTATTTTTCCTTCACAAAGTCCTGAAGATGTTGATGATGCAATACCTTGCAAATGTCGGTTTTACATTGACGAAAAGAGTGAAGGCAACCTTTACTTGTTTATCAGTTTGTGCATCAGCGATGTGTGTAATGAGAACCGAATCGATGGTGAAACGCTATGGGACCTCGGTCATTACATTTGGACATTTTTATGATGTGGAAAGCAATCGGAAAGACCTGATGTGATCTTCCATTGGGGTCTCATCATCGGAATTTTCATGGGGCCTTTGAAGTAGTTATAGATCAAGAAGCATTATAACGAAGCAAATTCATTAATCTCGCTCTCAACTAATCTGGGGAAGTTTGCCAGAATATCAGATTCAATGTCTACGTTTGTAAAAGATGCCATTGGATATTTAACGCCTCGTTTACAGATGCGAAAGTTGCCATAATCCGTCATCAAAAGGAAGCAATGCATCAGGTGGAAGTTTTATTCAGATTTTTTTTTTATCCACTGGGAATCAAACCAAGAAACCAGTCAGCCCAGAGTAGTTTGTTCAAGGAAGATGCAGTGCCAAGCAACGTTCATGATTGCTAGAAAATGTTGAACACAACCCTGCTTTATGTTTTGTTCTGAACTAGTATATTTATCTTACTAACCTGTGGAACCATTCGATCCATTTCAGCAATCAATGTAATTTATTTACATATTTCTTTATTTCTTGAACAAAGTTCTTGTTTGCAATACAATGACCTTGTTGTTCGAAACATCTGAACATCCCGTTAACCATTTCTTGGGATAGCATTTAATCAGCTTAAAGTTCATATTGGCTTCAATGGATTGAGCACAAGCCTTCATTAATTCGTGCTAACTTTATGGAACCTGTAAAGCACTGTACTAACCATGACTTTACCTAAAGTACAAACACCATGTATTACATATACAATCACTGAAGTACATTTGTATCTTGGTGAAACATATGTTTTCACATACAAAAAATGAAAAGTGTGCACCGATGTGTTTATTATACGATTGTCTAGTAAAAGTACACAACACTTGCATGCAGTGTTACAATTTCCACCGGTGACAAGGCAGAAGATCCATGTGGCGTTCCTACAATCAGACTCGAGGATGGCTGGTGCTGTGTATATAATGCACACGTGTAGTCACACACACACACACACACACACACACACACACACACACACACACACACACACACACACACACACACACACACACACACACACACACACCTAATGAAGCTGGAAAGCAAATGATAGATTTTCCAACTGCCTGGAGTATCAGCTATAGGCTCTGTTATTCATAGGGATTTCGACCCTTTCAGCCCAGTCTCCAAACAGTTTAGAACAAAATCTCTCAAGTGACCAGACTTGGTGGTATAATGGTTAGATCATCCCCCTCCAAATGTAGGAATTTGGTGGTTCAAACCCTGGCAAATGTCATACCAAAAACATTCAAAATGGTTCATGCTGCTGCTTCCTTGCTTGACGTTCAGCATTTAAAAGGACAAGAGCACGGTCAATCCCCATAGGTTGGCATCCATCGGGAGGAGGAAATTTCTCCTTAGGAAATGCCTTGCTGAGTGCGGTGAGAAAAGCGATGCCATTGTTGTGATGTCACTGGTACCCAGAGTACCCAGGGAAGTGTTTGACGGCATTTCCCTCGAGCTCAGTGGCTGTTTGTCTCATCTCACAGTCTTGTCTTGTGTTATATATGTTTATCTTTATGTCTATGTGCATGTGTTTCAGCTCCACTACGAGCCTTAGATCATGTCAAGAAAAAAAAACACAACAAAAAAACAGTGGCCCCACAACCTTGGTTGTGTCCAGATATTGTTAACCCAAAAATATAACCTCACTATTCAAACTTTCTACATGACTAACTGTCGTACGAGGTTTAATGTATTGTTGTGGAAATGACTCCTTGGAGTTAATAAATGCTTATTATAGCATGTTTATTTAGTTATTGAGTGTTTAGAATAAGCGTAAAAGTCATTAAATGTGATATTAGATATGCGTTGCTATTATGTTCAGATAGTGATGTCAAACCCACCCTCTGTGTCTACAATTCTCAATCCTACTGACCCTTTATTTAATGTTTCTACCCTCTGTTATCAGTACTAAATATTATTTTTAGCATTTTATCAGGCCGCAGGGTGCAAGTATCGGTGGAGAATATGGTCCTCACAATTGGAAGGTGAAGCCTTGCCGAGTTTGGGTGAAATGTCGGGGGGGGGGGGGGGAGAGAATGCATTCACCCCGCCCACCGGCTGGGATGTGGACCAAGAGTGGCCGGGAGAGGAGGGGCTAACTGCATTATCAGGCGGGTGGGGACCCAAGGGGATAGAGGTGGGTGCATCGGGATATACAGTAGGTGGGCCAACCAAGGAGGAAGGCTGTTTGTCATTGCTTGCGCTGTTGAAAACCACCCCCCACTCAGCTGGCCATGCCCCCTCCTTCTAAAACGCATCATGGCGCACGGGCCACAGAGCTCCTCAACAACCATGTTCAGGCTGAGTTTTTTGGATGCAATTCGCCTCTTTTCCACCAGCTCTGCTGGGTTTAGCATTTCTCTCTCTCTCTCTCTCTCTCTCTCTCTCTCTCTCTCTCTCTCTCTCTCTCTCTCTCTCTCTCTCTCTCTCTCTCTCTCTCTCTCTCTCTCTCTCTCTCTCTCTCTCTCTCTCTCTCTCTCTCTCTCTCTCTCTCTCTCTCTCTCTCTCTCTCTCTCTCTCTCTCTCTCTCTCTCTCTCTCTCTCTCTCTCTCTCTCTCTCTCTCTCTCTCTCTCTCTCTCTCTCTCTCTCTCTCTCTCTCTCTCTCTCTCTCTCTCTCTCTCTCTCTCTCTCTCTCTCTCTCTCTCTCTCTCTCTCTCTCTCTCTCTCTCTCTCTCTCTCTCTCTCTCTCTCTCTCTCTCTCTCTCTCTCTCTCTCTCTCTCTCTCTCTCTCTCTCTCTCTCTCTCTCTCTCTCTCTCTTGTTCTGTCCATACCCACTCTGTCTGTCTCTTGTCATGTGATTGATTGGGCCCGAAGCACATAGGTTATTTGTGGCATCCCATTTGTTATTTAAGAAATCTAGATTTTGTAAGTATATTGATGACTTCCATCCTCTGTTTGTGTGTTTGTTTGTTTGTTTGTGTGTGTGTGTGTGTGTGTTTGTGTGTTTGGTTGTAGGCACGATAACTCGAGAACAGAAGAAGCTACCAATGTCAAATTACACCACGTGATTCAGGAGGGTGATGGCTAGCGCTGATTAGATTTTGGTCAAAATCGGTCAAAGGATAAGGTCACAGTGAGGTCAAACATTCGATTTTTGATGGTTTTGTACAGAATCATCGTAGAAACCTATGGTTTGCGTCGCTACCTTCTCTAGAGACAGCTTCTATTAGACAAGGTCAGAGGTCAAGTTGACGATTTCGTAAGTACCAGTCTATGACTGCTTGTTTGTTAGTTCGTGGGCACAGATCAGTTAGTAGAGCATAAGGGGTTTCATTATTTGATAATTTGGACTGTTATTTGCGATCGCTCCTTTTGTTCCCCCCTGGTACCATCATTATAATAAACCTAATTTGGCATTGGGTGAATTCTGTTTGTCCTGGTGGCTTCATCTGGTGGTTTGAAAAAATCCCGTTGAGGTTGACTGGTTGTGGTCTCTGAACCGCCAGACGATCGCATCATGTGACTCAGGTTTGCTTGGCCTCATAAGATCAGTCAAGCGACTGACTATCGGCATACCATGTGGCTGGCTATGTGGTTCCAACGGGCACAGTAGTGGAGATCAAAGCCTCGATCCGACCCGGGGATGTGGACTCACCTGACTGCCAAGGCCGCTTTAATTTGGCCTGTTGGATTTGAACTTGGCAACTGGACTAAACCAATGACGATAACAGTATTATGATATTGTTGTGGGAATGACTTCTGGTGGCTAACTTTGCATAATATACAGTATATAGTTATCTCCCATATTGCATGCATCATCGTAAGCATGAGGTAATGCAATTGTGATATCAGATATGTGTCGTTTTATGTATAGAATGACATTGCTTACCTTCCCCAAATGTTTGTGTCTAAAACCACCAGCACTTGAAACCCCTTTTTAATGTCCTTTCCTGAGGAAGCTGTCTTTGATGTGATTTAACATGCTCTGTGAAGGCGTTGGCACAAGTTGAGCCAGGAAAAACTGCCCTCACAAACTCGATTGATCCCGCAGCACCAGCACCATCTGGGTGAAAAGTCAGAGGGGGGATTCCCTCATCCCCAAACTGAGTCCCGAACCAGTAGTGGCGGCACAGGGAGGGGCTAAGTGCGTCATCCATGTGGGTGGGGATGTTTTTAAAATTGTTATTGTATTTATTAAATTCCATGTGGTGTCATTTGCTGGTCATTAAAAACACATTTCATTTCGCTTACTGGAGCTCCCTGTGTTAATATATGTTTGATATAGTTGTTTCAATCAACTGATGAGTTCCACTCTACGCATGGTGGCTTTCAGTGTCCTGATTATTCCCTCCATCACTGAAGGTGAAGGAGGTTATGTTTTCAACCCTCTCTGTCTGTTTGTTACTTACGAAATCTAAAGATTTCATAAGTATATTCATGACTTCCGTCCTCTGTGTGTTTGTTTGTGTGTGTGTGTATTTGTTTGTAGGCACGATAACTCGAGAATGGAAGAAGCTACCAATGTCAAATTACACCACGTGATTCAGGACGGTGATGGCTGGCGCTGATTAGATTTTGGTCAAAATCGGTCAAAGGTCAAGGTCACAGTGAGGTCAAACATAATTCCGTAAATTCATGTGGAGAAATGGAGTATTTTTTCTTCGGTCGACGTTCCGAGTTCGTTTTAACTTCGATTTTCATTTTGTCTTCGGTTTTTGCGATCGCTTAGGACGCTTAAAACTCAGTTGTTGAAATTCTGGTAAAAATCGGATGTTTTGGAGACGTTTTAAGATTGTATAAAAAATATTTCACTCGCGGCGTCACAGCTCGTCACGTGGTGCAGCGCGCTCGAGCAGAGGCGTCGTTGATCACGTAAAGGTTTTCCGTGTGCGTGCTGACGGTGTTTTCGACAAAGATTGTGTTTAAAAGTCATTTTTTTTATCCCAACAAAGGTTATCGTCACATGCCTGACTCGCTAAGCCGTCGGATTATGTAAAGATTGTTGGTGGATGGCCGAATATTACGGTTTTGTGACTTTGATAAAATAATATTAAATAATTGCGTGGAGAAATGGAGATTTTTGCTTCGGTTGATGTTACGATTTTTGATGGTTTGGTACAGAATCATCGTAGAAACTTCTGGTTTGCGTCGCTACCTTCTCGAGAGACAGCTTTTATTAGACAAAGTCAGAGGTCAAGTTGACGATTTCGTAAGTACCAGTCTATGACTGCTTGTTTGTCTGTTTGTCTGTCTGTGTGCAGGATATCCCAAAAAGTTGGAGCTGTATCCGGACAAAATTTGGTCGGCATGTTGGGTGTGTGACAAGGACAAACTGATTAGATTTTGGTGAAGAACCGGATCCGGATCCGACTGCTAGAATTTTTAAAGTGATTCTTCACCATTGAGAGATAGGGCCAAAAACGATATACAGCACGATATCTCAAAAAGTTGTGGATGGATTTGGACGAAACTTATTGGACACGTTGGGTGTGTGACAATGAAGAATTGATTCAATTTTGGTGAAGATCCGAATCCGGATCTGGATATGATAGTTATTTTAAGTTTTAAAGTGATTCTTCACCATTGAGAGATTGGGTCAAAAACGATTATATATCATGATATCTCAAAAATGTATTGGGCCCGATATGTTCTCGTTGATCAGGCATTACGTGGCGGAGGTATGCGCTCTACCGAGTACCCTTCTTGTTTCTTCTGCAATTGTACCTGAGAATATAGTTTATTTTTATGGACGGTTCCTGTCCAAGAAAGGCAGTTACACAACGTGCAATGAATGGAACAACCTCTTGTTTATCAAACACCATTGTGTGCCATTTATTATTCTAGATATCGATTTGTGATTCGAAAAACAAAAAAAAATGACGGAAATGTGAGTATAGCAAATTTATTTTCATAATCTTACCTTTGTTTGAGCAAACAGTTGCGTGTGAGTCTCATGAACATAAGCACGGGCGCACATACACCAAATGCCCATTCTCGACACTGTATGCTTGTCTGAACAAGAGTTGTCGAAGTTTTACGGGCAATCGTAATTTGTGATCTCAAACCTGCGGCAAAGCTCCATGCTGTCTGTCATGTGCGATATGGAACTCGCTGCCCTGGTGTAAGGTTACTGATATAGGGGGAGGAGGTGCACCTTTGGCCTTGGATTGCGGAAAGCACGTGTTCCACTTCATTACTGCCTTAATTATAAATGATCAGCCACTCCACAAATGGCTTCACAAGAACAAGTCATTGCAGTGTCTTGAAAAGCTTCAAACAGTTCATTGTAATGCCGGTCTCACACGTGTGCTGTTCTTGTTTCTGTAACAGTTTCATGCTTTTCCCATACTTCATAATGCACAAGAAATGTGTAAATTTAAGGAGAAGCACACAAAATGTACAGTAAAGCCTATAAAAAGGTGGACATTGTTGTGTCGGCCTAATTAGTGGCAAAGTAACGCGATGACGTCATAGCTCATACTCTGCGTCAATGAGAATCGTGACAATTGTGTCATAAAATTATATAATGTAGTTACATATCATCATAATTATACCAAACTAGGCCTTTATTAAAATGAGCAGCAAAACCAGTTTTCTCAACAGCTTTCTTTGCCTCCCTCATCGTGCAGGTAAATAGACTTGTCCTTGTTAGAAATTTTTTTTAGATAAATTGTCTGAAGCTTGTAATCCACAAAGTGGGAATGGTGTCAGCACCTTGAACATTTATTGTTCTCGGAATTTCGTCAATCAATTATTTATTTATTTTCATTCATTTACTCGATATGGTGTTGCTAATTGGCAACGAAAGTGATTTGCCTAAATTTGTTACGAGTTATAGGGGGTTAGGTATTGTGAGACTGAGTGATTTGATCTATTCATTATCTCTGCCCTGGAAGGTGGACAGAGATTATGTTTTTACGCCTGTCTGTCTGGCTGGCTGTCTGTCTGTCTGACTGCTTGTCTGTCTGTCTGTGAGCAGGTTGTCTCAAAAAGTTATGGATGGATAGATTGGGTGTGTGACAAGGATGGATTGATTATCGATTTTGGTGAAGATCCGGATCTGGATACAATAATTTTTAAAGTGATTCTTCTGCATTGAGAGACTGTTCAAAATGTAAACTGTTCAGTCTGGTGGAGGTATGCACTCCACTGAGTGTAGTATACAGTGTCATGCTCCTCCAGGCGGCAGTTTGCAATGCCCTGAGAGTGGGCCTCATATAATTGGGAGCTCAGAAGGCCGATTGGGTTGAGCTACCCAATCTCTCAATCTCCCAAATGGTTTAATTTAGAGCCAAGTTTCTCCATGGAAACAAGCAAGGAACACCACCTTGATTTATAATTATAAACAAATAATTTATTATCGGCATACAAGAACAGAAACGTAATGACACCTTTATAAATAACCAATGACAATCACTAATGATCACGTACAGGCCGGCAGGTTAAGCAAAGGGACGAGGGGAAGGAGTAAAATCAGAGGATTTGGGGGGGGGGGGGTGCTGTGGTTGGATTAAAATGGGAATTTTTTTAGGGAAGTTGGAATTTGAGAGCAGGGGGACAAGGAGCAAGAATTGAAAAGAGTTGAGAGATGACATCAGCCACACTACTTGGAGAACTATTTTAGTGAATGATGGGCTGAACTATGGGCTGTTGGCTTAATGGAAGAGTCTTGAGAGTATCAGCAGTGTGCAAAGTGGCACAGGGGAGGGGGTGGATGAAGGGAGGAAGGAATGGGGTGGGGAGGAGCTGAGTTGTTCAAGGAATAGAAAGCTCATAGTGGCCGTACAGTCACATAGATACAGACAGGAGAGTCCTGAGAGCATCAGCAGCGTATAGCATGGTACAGTTGAAATGCAGACTTTTATTGAGAGATCAAAGTGCTGTGTTCCACGATTGATAGATGAAACAACTTCAAAAGCTGGACACGACTCATCTCCCCTGCTCCGACTGCTCTGTTTTGAAATTGAAACAATTCAACTCTCTGACGTCCATACCATAATTCTCCCGATTATATATCTCTGCTTTTATCGTCATGAACTGACTCTTTTACAACTCGACTCTCCCAACTCTTCCTCCAACGTCGATGGCGTATCTCTTAAGTCATCTCATTCGTTACAGCACTCCCCGGGACCAGATCCTAACTGGAAGCAGTTGTCTCCAGAGCATCACCCATTGTTTCAATCTATGGGTAAACGTTTGTGAATGGTTCAGTTCCATGGGGGAAAGTTGTGCTGACAGCGTTCCACACCCACCTGTTGTTTCTCCACGGAAACCGACGTTATCCAATAGGGCCCCACCTGCCATACATTAAACGATGTAAGTGACAACAAGGCAGGGAGTCAAGATGAGTGGTGTAATGATTTGGGCCATTATTGGCAATCAAACAAGGGGGAATCCTCCTCTTCTGGCCACGTTGGTCCGGAGGGGACATTGGATGAGCGATTGACAATGGAGAAGGGCAGGTCACGGGTGGCTGCACTTCAGAGCATATTAGGTCAAATATAAACTGCAATTGAATGTGAGCACAGGTTTTTCACTGAAGGCTGCCGAGGCTTGTTCCCCAGGTGGTACCAGGATGAGACTTGGGTGTTCCTGCAACATATGGGTGGCCTTAATACTGTCTGGTGGCCGAAGAGGGTACAGCGCATCCAGGAATGGCTACTGTTTGTGCTTTGTCAGAGAAACTTTAAACTGTCCTTTTGTCTTCCCCTCTCCTTGTTACTATTCACCCTTTAAAATTGAAGCTTCAATCTGCCAGCTTTGTCCAAGTAGAAGGAAGATTTTACATTCAAATGGGAGGACCCACTTTAAATCGCTTGCACATTTGTCTCTTTGTGTAGGATTTGCTGCATGTTTTATTTCTTTGTGCAGTGATGTAGAGAAATAGTGAATGGTTGAAGACTTTTATGATGGAGGATTGTGAAAGATTTAAGGTGTCTTTGTGGTGAACCATTTGATTGAGTTGAAGACTTTTGATAATAATCAAAGCTTGCTTATGTAAAAATTGCTTTTTTATACCGAGTGTAAAGTGTTTGTAAATACACGAGTAGTAGTTAAATGAAGTCGTTTATTTTTGTAAATAAGCTGGTTTTGTTTTATTTTGTATTCAAATTTATGGTAAACAGTTGAGCTTGCGTAAGTTAGATTTTTGGGAGGTATTTCAAGGGCTCATTCCGCAATACTTGTGATTGAGTCAAAGCAAGGTCATTTTGGACTAGGAAATGTGGCAATGCTTTATTTCGAGAGAGTCAATTGGGCATCTGGGATCGTGCCGTGACCAGTTCACGATATTTTGCATCTCAGCGGATAAAAGATTCCTAAATGGAACCGGTTCTGATACGGCCATGTAGGGAAGTAAGCATTCGGCCAGAGTACTGGGCCAAAGGCCTATTTTGCGGCATTACTTGACCTTCATGGTCTTTGTGGTTTCTCGCATCATTTGAAAGAAACAGCAGCTTGAACCTGAATGCTTGAGATTATGTTGGAAAAACAAACAACGATAACAAATAAATCATGTCATGGACTATCAAATCTATTTTCTGTTTGAGAATCAACAACCATGAGAACCTGCAAGGCATGATAGCATTTGTGAATCTCACTTTATATATTTAGCTATATATGGGAATAGAATACCATTTTTATCATTCACATAGTACAGTTTACAGACCATAATAGAACAAGTAATCACACTAGCGGTGACGGATAAATCTCACGAGGCTTATTGGGCTTTATGGAAGCTGCCAAATCAATTCCTTTGCTTGCCAACTCACTGGGAGGTGTCTTTGATCTCGTATCTACTGGAGTTCAATGCAGACTTGGATCACTTTTGCTACATTTGCACTTGAAAGTCGCATGGCATGATGCCGCTCATGGTCTTTAAGGGAACTTCCCGAATGAACCAATGAGCTTGAAGGAAACTTTTGGCATAACCCGCAGTCATTTCATCGCATTCACCTGGCAAAGCATTCTGGGGTAGTTTCAAAAACTGTTCAGGGTAAGGTTCCAAAGGGCCGAAGATTATGAACTGAAAACGACATCACCTTAGGAAGACTGTATAGAAACTATGTCAGGATATAGAAGGGTGCAAACAGCTGTGTTTCGAAATACTTTGCGTTCCTGACATTTAGCAGTCTTCTTGACACAGGACACATTAACAACATCATTATATTCACTTCAGCTTTGCAGCTGCTTTTTCGGCTGAAAGAGAGCGTAGCGCACACTCAAATAATTTTTTGATTCAAGCCATGCATTCATTGCTTTTCGATCATTGCAGGCCTTGTCTCACCTCATGAACACGTGTGCTGGAGGGTATTGCAGAAAATTGAACAGCTATTGCCATTTGCATTCACCCAGACTCTCCACCCCCCCCCCCCGTCTCCCCACCATTCACTCCCCATAGAAACCCGCTCCCCACGGGATATGTTCCAGGAAAAGTCCATAATCAAGGAAGGCTCTTTTTACCCAGCAGGGAAGCAGAGCTGTTATCTTTGAGAAATGACTCTTAAAAATGGCTCCCAACAGGGATAATCAGCAAACATGTCCTGGACCTGGGATAGCAAGCAGGTGCAATAGTCCAATGTTTGGTAATTGTTCGGGCGTAAGTCAAAGGGTGATAAAATTTTAAGTTGTGAAGGTTCATGCCATACCGAAGGCTTTACTGACATTTGCTTAACCGGTTTGACAGTTGTAATGTTGAGTAAATAAATTCACTTTGAGTTAGCTAATCGTCTGTATGTAGTAGTTACTTAGGTGGTGCAAAGTACAATTATGTGAAGGGCAGTCTTCAGAGGTGTTACTGATGTCTCATGAGGCAAACAAAGATGGGGGCATCAGTAAATAGAATATACACATTTGCAGGAGGATGATTATAGTTGGGTAAATGTAAGGAAATGTGGGAAAAAGGCAACTCTGCCAATTTAACCTGCACCTTGTCAGCAGTCCATCATACATCATCCATCGACCAGATGATGATGATGTACTGTACTATAGCCATTGCAAAGCATTGGTGCTGCTGAAGCAGTTACTTGGCTACAATCCTGTTTGGGTTTCCACTCTAACTTCAGCAAGTCAGGACAGGAACATGGTAATTTGTTCATGGTGCTGACGATAGCTCGTCTACTCTTCACGAAGGACACCATGGGATCTTTAACATCCACCAACTAATGCCGGCAGACGGGACTCCCATTTTACGTCCATCGAAGGAACAGCGCACACATTGATGACTCACCCTGCCTGTGAAACACTGCGATGAAAGTTTTTCGCTGGGCCGAGATTCAAACCCAGGCTTGACAGCTTAGAGGCATACCTCAAGACCATCCTGCCAGCCCACTTCAACATTACTTTACTTATTCATTCAATTAACTTATTTCCTCTTTCACGAAAAAAAGGGAATGGGAAAAGGATATATAGAAGAGACATAAGTGAAAAAATACAACTAAAAACAGTTGGGAGGAGAGTAGCTCCCAAGAATGAGGACTAAATCCGGGTAAAGTACCTCGACATGATCCGTCACACACACATGCACCCTTCCAGCCTATCCACCAAAACCCCTGTGTTCATCTGTTCTCTCTATTTCAGAATAGTTATCTAATTATTTTTAAACTAATCAATGCCTTTGTTCTCATAACCTTTCTTGGCATGCTATTCAACAGGTTATCTACTTTCTAAATACAATTCCCTGTTTTATTTTCTCTCTTCTTCTTCTGCTTCTTCATGCTGTCTCAAATACTCTCGTATTGGCACATTATCTCCTCTTACCCTCATGTAAACAGCCTTGTTCTTTCCAAATATAAACTGCTTCAATCTAGCCGAAGAATGTTTTTCTTTATTTATTTTACATCATCAATGTATTCATCAATACAGTCGAATTTGGTTCATCCTCATGAAATTGCAAAAAGTTGCAAAGGAGTACTTGCATATCATTGAGTAATGCTTTGTGGAATGACATTTGACTGTTGGAGTTCTCACGTACCATACATTCTTTGCAGGGAATGCAGGTTCAAATCCCAAATGCTGTCTATGTTTGTCCAAGTTGTTTACTAATGTCGTAATTTATGTGAAAAATACATTGTTGTCTCCTAATGTCATTGTCCTGTGTGTGATTTATGGACAAGCTCCACCTTTGTGTCTTCGATTATTTCAAAAAGAAACTTGAACTGCCACTTTATAACTGCTGGCAGTGATGACCGGGTACCAGACGTATGGCTTTGATACAACCTTGCTTTGATACAACACAGGATTGACGAGTTATGGACCGAGTAACAGGCCACGTTCCATCTATTTATTATGGACGCGTTGACTCTTCCTGGGGCCATCGTGGTATCAATTGAATTAGTATTTAAATACTCTGAACACGAAATAATAAATGCTCACACCATGGTTCCATAGGGTAAACCAGAACTCCCCTGAGTAATAAGAACCCCCACACATCTCTCTACCATGTGGAATTGATGAGTTATGGACCGAGTAAGACACCGCAGTCAATCTATTTATTACATACGCAGTTAGCCCTTTTACTTGAATACATTGTCAGTATCAATTGAATTGGTGTTTAAATAACCTGAACACGAAGTAATAAATTTTGACACCATGGGTGCAGAGGGTGAACTGAGACTCACCCGAGTCTAACGAGGCCACACATGTCTCTCTACGACGTGGAATTGACAAGTTATGGACCTGGTAACAGGCCACGTTCCATTTATTTATTATGTACACAGTTGACCCTTTTTCCTGGGGCCATCATCAGTATAAATTTAATTTCTACTCCTCGACCCTCCAACCAATCCAGGCGCAGCAAAATGAGCCTAATTCAAAAAATAATAATTCTTAAAGTTCTCAAATTCAAACAAATAATTCTGGTTGCCAGACCATGCAGCCGATCAGGTTGAAATTTAAGAAATACATCCCAGATGTCTACTAGATCAAAATTGTGAAGTTTCACGTTGATTGATACAGCACTTCCAGAGAAAACATTATTTAATATTTTCCTTCAATCCAATAAGGCCACCAAACCATGTGACGTATCAATTATTCATTAACAAACTGGTACACACATTGCTTGGGGAACATGTGTGTTTACTCGATCTTTATTTCACCTCAATCTGTTCAGCCGTTTCGGAGAAGAAGATTTTAAAAAGTTTTAAATTTTCAATCCAATGTGGCTGACAAATCACGTGACCTTTGACATCATAAATTTAGATTCTCCCTCAAATTGGGTAGCGGATCACGCTTGTGAAGTTTTGTGTTAATCGGATAAGGTGCTTTTTTTCTATCCAAGATGGCTACCAAACCACATGACTTGTGACATCATAATTTTTGCATTAAATGCAGCAATGGCGTTAGATGATACTTGCAAAGTTTCGCTTCGTCAAGATAAATGGTTCCAGAGAAAACATTATTTAATATTTTCTTTCAATGCAATATAGCTGCCAAACCATGTGACCTATCAATTATTCATTAAAAAAAACTTGTATCCACTTAACTTGCCTTGGGGAATATGTGTGAAGTTTCCCCTTGATCTGTCCATCCATTCTGAAGAAGGTTTTTGAAGGTTTTAGGGTTAATTCAATATGGCTGCCAAACCATGACCTACTGTGCATCAAAAAAGGTGAGGAACTTTTTCTTCACCATGGATAGGTGGTCACACCTGTGAAGTTTTTCCTCAATCTATTCAGCCATTTCAGAGAAAAGTGTTTTTAAAGTAAAAAAAAAAATTAATAATAATATGGCTGCCGAACCACATGACTTATGACATCATAATATTTTTTTCCTCTGGGAAGTTGTTACGTAGATGATGTTCAGGAGTTCTACGTGTCGAATTTTCACCGGGATACCACTTCACTGATGACGTCACGTCAATGAGCCATGCTTCAATTTTTTTTCCAGCGAGCGGTTCCAGAGAAAAAGATGTCCAAAGTTTTTTTTGGTTTTTCAAAGAGGGTGCCCGTACCACGTGACCTATGACGCCATAATTATCTCTTAAAAATTCAACGAAAAAAAAGACATCCTACGGTGAAGGTTTCGTGTCATTCGGATTAACGGTTGCCAAGAAAATGAATTTAAAAGAGAAAAAAAAAATCCCGAAAATTTCGGGCGGAATGATGATAATAATAATAATAATAATAATAATAATAAACAGAAGAAAAACAATTCGTTACCCAGCCTAAAAGGCTGGGTTTGTCATTTATATTGTTAGTCCATAGGCATATCAATACAAGTCCCGGCTTTTGAATATGCCTCCATATTTGCCTCTGTATGTGTTATTTTGATTGTATCCCTCTGAGTTCACCAAGTTTTGGAAATATTACTTTCATATATTTTTCTTTCACTCTACTTATATTGGCATCTATGGAAATAAATGTTTTTTTTGAAATTGAAATTGAAATTGAAAGGCTTGGTACCTTAATAAACTAGAGGGGGAGCAATCGGTAGAGTGCAAAACCTCCGCCGCCAATACTGCTGGGTCACTTAAGTGAACCTGATATCCTATTCATTGTAGGTCAAAACGGATCAGACTCTACTGAACCACGATTGAATAAACTAAACTAGATTGACGCACATGTAGAAATGCCAAAAAAAAAATCGAAATTTTTTTGAAAAAAAGGTGCAAAATTTCTAAGTTTTTTTTTCTCTAACAATTTTTTTGGGGGTTGGAAATCACTTAAAACATGTAGAAATGCAAAAAAAAAAAAAATTCAAATATTTTTCAAATAAAATCGAAATTTTTTTGAAAAAAGTTGCAAAATTTTCTGTTGTTTTTTTGGACCAAGTCCAAAATCTAATGGCATGATCCTTGGACCATACCTAATCCCCCCACCAAGTTTCGTCGAAATCCGTCCAGGAGTTTTTCCGTAATACTGTTCACAAACAAACAAACAAACAGACGGGTGAAAACAGTAACCTCCATCCATCTTCGATGGCGGAGGTTAACAAACAATTGTACAATGTTTATGCAAGACTAATAAATGCTATTGAAGGGAATCATTTCAAAACCTCTTTATCAGCTATGATGGACGTGCATGGAAGATTTGTGTGATAAAGGTTTTGCATATTTGGTCTTATTGATAAAAATTATCTCGACACTGTCCAAGTTTGATTGCTCTTGAAGATTCATATCAGGTTTGTATGCAGCACTACATCTATACTAATATGTGTGTGTGTGTGTGTGTGTGTGTGTGTGTGTGTGTGTGTGTGTGTCAGTGTGTCTCCTCCATAACTCCAAAACAATGAAACCTAATAGCCTGAAACTTTGCATGCATACCAAGAAAACTCCAAGGAAGTGCATGACTGAAAATTGGACGTTTGGGTTAATTAAAACACCCCTTTTTGAAGATGTTTAAAGGCCTTATGTAACTATAACCTTTATCAGGCACATCCTCGGTCAACACTCTCTATGGGGTCTTAAGGTGTATCCCTTTCCTCTCTCTCCCCCACTCCTTTCTTTCTCTCCCCCCTGTTTTTCTCCCCCCCCCCCTTTTAGTATGCCTGCCAGCAAAGTGATGGGTGGTACTTGTTCATGTATATATATATATGTGTATATATATATATATATATATATATATATATATATATATATATATATATATATAAAATAAAAAAAAGTTGGATCTATGAGCCGCTTGACCCATTTCAGTTGCCCGATCCTCTCGATGCCCAGGCCCAGCTATAATTTTCCTTCAAATGATGTCTGTTCATGAAAATGCATTAAAGTGGCTGTTCGATCTCACTCTTTGCTCCAGGACCTCAATCATGTAGTGAACCATCAACTCTTGTCATCCTCAATATTACCCCTATTAACCTTTCCTAACTCAATCACCTTACTTGTTACCTTTAGCGTTTCCTACCCTCACCATTTCTTATTTTGCTGTTCATTCATTCCCTTGATGTTTGTCCCCCTGTCAGTTGTTCCTTGCTCTTCCATGAGCCTTGCTCGTATAATGAAAAATGCCATCGTCTTTGCATAACCCTCTGGTTAATGGAATGTACACTCAGTAAACCTCCGTGGTGCTTCAGGCTTGAAGGACGTATGGCCCTGACACCGCATTAAGTCATGGGTATATTATTATCAGCCCTCATCAAACTCTTCCCAGAGCCTTTTTCAATGTTGAACAAACTTCGTAGGGGAAAATGTGTGATCATGATGGTTCGTGAGCCAGTCTAGAGTTGGGCCGGCAAATCTGCAATGGAATCGTCCCACTTTATAAGGTGGCGCAGAGATAGCTTCATCTGCTGTGTTCAATAAATAGAATGTGGACAGCCTCGGATTTAAATTGATTTCATTTTGACTTTTATTCACTCCACAGCTGTAAAATTGGGCTTTTAAGCACACTATTATCTTACAATGCAGCGGAAAGCATGACAAATACCATGTAATTATAGGCTTGGCACAGCCGACTGATTAGAGGCAGGAACATGGTATGTGGTTTGCAAAGCCATCTTGGAACAAGTGGCACTGTCATCCTTGGGTGCTAATGCCCCACATAATTGTTACTCTCAGCAGATTCTGAAATCACGAGGTCGCTAATGGATTGACACACTGGTACAATTGCACGCTGCATCTTTTTCTTCAACGTCGTTAAACTTTTGTTCTTATTCTTGCAGGGTTTGCTGGATTGACCAGCTCATTGCTGGACACTCAAGACTGGTGGCCTTCAATGCTACTGTGCCTCTGCTCTGTAAAGGTAATTTATGCTCATCATTTGGGTCAACTTGTGTCCGATTGCTCGTCCAAGCTGTAATCCTAACCTCTGTTCTCAATCACAATGTGGTTTTGCAAGTGAATCTTGAGTGTATTATATGCATGCAGATGATGCAAACCAACAACTTCGATAATTTGGTCCATATGACCGACTTTTGGCGTTGCCATAATGTAGTAAAATGTGTAAGAAGTGAGGAGATGGGTTATTTTTTTTATTATTAATGAAGGTTGTTGCATTTGGTCCCAAGATATTTCTGGTCTTGTCTTCCCATACTTTTGGTTTCAGTGTTTTTAAGATCTCGTCTCTGCAATAAAATCAACGATTGAAAGGAGGGACACTTGATGATCATTTTTACTGTGAAAATACAGTTTGCCATCATGTAAAAAACAAACCATGTGTCACCAAATTAACCAAACAAATCGAGAAAGGCAAAGGCTAATGGTAATGTTTTAGCGATTATGGTGACCTTCATTGAATCTGGAACTACCACTTGCTGCGGGTGGGGGAGGTGGAGATGGAGGAGAAGGACGAATGCAAGCCTTAGGTAAGTCACGAGGCCAATTGTTCCAGTTGAGGTCAGCTGCGGAGAAACTAAGTCCCAAGCCGTTCTGGAACTGGCTGGCCAGGCCTGATTTTTGACTGTAGTAGGAATTTGGAATTTGTTTAGAGTGCCTGCTATAACTCGCAGACTCTTCGTGAAAGACATCATGGGATCTTTTGCACCCACCAAGGCTCTCGGTTCCTTCGGAAGGACTCTCTGGCTTAAGTTCCTTCTGAGGGAAGGCACACACAATGATGTGTTTCTTTAAATGTGAAACACCAGGGTGGCAATTTATAGCTGGTTTTAGATTTGAACACAGGTGAGACAGCTCAGAGTTGAGTATGCTTTCTTTGAAGCTATCCTTTCTGCCCAACTTCTCAATGCGAATGTTTTTGTTGCAGGCATTACTGTTTTTTTAATCATTTTAGAAAAGCACGCTATGCGTGTTGTATCATGCTCAAATTCCAAAATTTTCCTGTGGTTTTGGTTTAGGGTTGTCACTTTGCTTGATGCTTGTTTGTAACAGCTTAAATCCATTTGACAGATGACCCTAGAAAGTTTGAATTTAATTCTTCAACATGAGGTAAATAATAAAAGACCAAATCAAAAAAGTTCGAATCCACAAAGGAACATGTGTACAGTACTCAAACATGGCTGAATGTTTTGCTCTTCTCCCAGGTATGTATGCTTCATGTCTGATTTTTCCTCTGTCCATTTTCTCCCCTTGCTCAATGTTCCTCCTGGCCCCCCACCGCCCCCACCCCCACCCCAACCAAACGTATTTTCCCACATTCCCTTACCCTCCTTTCAACCTCTTCACTTACTGTTCTCAATTTTGATTTTATCAATTCAGCAACCCTAAACATCTCTCTGGCTGTTATTGGAGAACCACCTCACCGTCGTCGAGTCTGGCATTTCACTCAAGCCAACTGGCAGGGTCTCCACGCAGCCATCAAATTTATAGACTGGTCTCCTATCGCTACTTTCTCCAACATCAACTCATCCTGGGAATTCTTTGAAAGAAACTTGCTCTCCTTCATGCACAGATTTATCCCCTCTCGTCTTCAGTTATCCTACCCTTTCTCCCGCCCATGGTTCACTGAAGCTTGTGGCGAGGGAGTTGTCCTGAAACAACTTGCCTTTGTCTCATGGAAAGCAAACCCAACTGAGGGTAATCTCAGTTCCTTCCAGAAAGCTCAGAACAAGTGTGTCTACCCTCAGGAGACCCAGAAAACAACATCTTTCTAATCTCAAGTCTGGACTCTCAAACCTCTCTCCCTCCTCCAAATCCTGGTGGCATCCAATCAAATCGGTTTCTGGTGTATGCTCCCTCTCCATCCTCTCCCTTACCTCAAATGGCCCCACTGCTGATACTGCACGTGAAAAGGCTGAATGCCTGAACTCCGTGTTTGCATCTAAATCTTGTGTCCGAACCCCATCGTTTTCTGTACCCACCTTACCCAGTCACACCCAACTGTCCCTGGACTCAGTGTCCTTTTCTTCTGACAAAGTGGAGAGCTTGCTGTCAAACCTCAACTCAGATTCTGAAACCGGTCCAGATGGCATCAGCCCACGTGTCCTAAAAACCTGCTCTTCTGTTCTTGCCCACCTTCTCTCTGTTTTATTCACCCTCTCATTTGCTCAAGGTCATTTGCCATCTGCTTCAAAATCAGCAAACATTACCGCCCTGCACAAAAAAGGTGCAAAAACAGATCCCTGCAACTACAAACCAATCAGCCTTCTCCCAATCATCAGCAAGGTTATGGAATCCATCATCGTCTCCACTCATGGCTCACAGACTTCCTCTCCTGTCACAGCCAATGTGTGGCCCTAAATGGAGTTCTCTTACCCCTCTTCCTGTCCAGGCTGGAGTTCCTCAAGGCAGCATTCTGGGCCCTGTTTTTTTCTGGTTTTCATCAATGATCTCTCTGACTCTCTGGAAAATCCTTTTTTTTCTTTGCTGATGACTCCATCCTCTGCTGTACCATCCGTTATCCCTCTGACCGGCATGCCACAGCTTCTTCACTCTCTGCAGATATGGAAGTAATCACAAACTGGTCCAACACGTGGAACATGTCTTTCAATCCTGACAAATCTCACACTCTCACTATATCTCTCTGAAAGGACCATTTAGAAACCTCCCCCATCTACTTTCTCAACAATCCTCTGGAAGAAGTCCTTTCATTCAAGCTTCTGGGTCTCACTGTCTGCCATGATCTTTCCGAGGAAAGCCACATTTCCAACCTGCCCTCCAAAGCCAGTCGCCAACTGGGAATCCTTCGTCATGCAAAGTCCTTCATCAGCCCACGTGAGCTCCTGACCACATACAAAGCTTTCGTCCGCAGCCTGAATGGAGTACTGCTCTCCCTCTGGGCTGGTGCTCCTGCCTATCACTTTTCTTTCTGGGCTTCACGCTGTGGAAACCAAGGAATTTCGGATCATTGGGATCTCTCGCGATGAGGCTGAGTCTTTGGGCCTCTCACCGCAGGCAGGTCAGTGGTCTTTCTGTCTTCTACTGTCTCCTCTCTGGTCTCCCCCTCCCCCCCCCCTTGCTCTGTCTGTGATATGTCCCCACCATATTTCCGCAGGGTGTTCAAGGTCTGCCAACAATCCACTTCTAGTTAAACTACCAAAATCACGAATCACTGCTCACCTTGATTCTTTCATTCCTCTTTTTTTCCCCGCCTTTGGAAGAAACTCCCACAACCTCTTCAATCCCATTCTTCCCTCCAGATCTTCAAAACAGTTGTTCACCACCACTTCTTATCGTCCCCCATCCAAAATCTCGATCTTTTCTACCCCCATCAATGCACCCCAAACCCACGTCCTTCAAATTCCCTGCTTTTCTTCCTGAAAGTCCCTGTAATGTCCATCTTCTATACCCCATGTTCCCCACCCCATCCCGCTCCCAACCACAGATCTCCTAAGTCTCTGTTCCCCACTGTTTTGTCCTTCCCTCTCCTGCCCCTCTTGTCTCATGCCCCCCTTGCTGTGCATTGTGTGCTTGCTCTCATATGAGCCTCGACAATGTATACAAAAAATAATAATAATAAAAATCAAAATCAAAAACCCTTTTTCACTTTCTTCCCCCACCCCCAACCCCCTGGACTTGTCTGCTTGTGAGTAATTTTTGCCCTTTAAATAATTTTTCTTTTTCATCTCGAACCTTTTACTTGATGTTCTATTTTTCACCCTGTAGTCCTCCTTTCCATATACAGTACTGTAATTATAGTAGTCAGAGAGCTTGTCAGGGATGACAAATTACTTTTGCACAAATGGATTTGAACAGTCCGGACATTACATAACTCCGCTCTATTACCGGTTTACATATCACACAACCCTCCTGGTAATGGGACTTTGGTTTATGCTCATAGAAAGCTGTGGCATTAAAACCCGAGGAAAGAGCAAAGTTATTGGTTTAAATGTATTGTATTGGAGGAATCTCTTCACATTTTTCAAAATTATATTCCAAGCTTGTTACCTCTGCCACTGAAGGTGGACGGAGGTTATGTTTTAATCCGTTTGTTTGTCTGTCTGTCTGTCTATTGTGAGCAGGATATTACAAAAACTTATAAACGGATTCAGACAAAACTTGCTGGACAGGTTGGGTGTGTGACAGGACGAACTGATTCGATTTTGGTGAAGATCTAGATACTTTGACGGATAGAATTTTAAAAGTGATTCTCACCAGTGAGAGATGGAGCCAAAAAACGACAAAAAACGATATTTCAAAAACTTATGGACGGATGATAACAAAACTTGCTGGACAGGTTTGATGTGTGACAAGGACGAATTGATTCGATTTTCGTGAAGATCTGGATGCGAGAATTTTAAAAATGATTTTCACCATTGAGAGATTGTGCTTAAAATGATATAGTGTATAGCATGATATTTCAAAAACTTATGGATGGATTCGGTCAAAACTTGCGGGACAGGATGGATGTGTGACAATGACAAATTGATTAGATTTTGGTGAGGATCTAGATTCTGATATGGATAGTAGTATTTTTAAAGTGATTCTTCACCACTGAGAGAAACCTGGTGTTGGCTTAATGGTTAGGGTGGTGGGCTTGGGATCCTAGGATCCTGACTTCAAATCCCACTCGGCTGTTGAATTAATATCAGGTGGGGTTGGCTCTGCCTGTCATCATTCCGAGGTTGGCAAAATGAGTGCCAGCCTGCTGGTATCCTGTGTCGGAGTGGCGACCTGTCCAGGATTGTGCCCAATAGCCAAGGAAACTGCTTCGGCAGCACCAACGTTCTGCACAAAGTATGGTCCCAATGGATGGATGGATGGTCTTGAGTTTGTGCCCTGTTTTACGTTGAATTAACAGCAGGTGGGGTTGATTCAGCCTGTACTCCTTCCGAGGCAAAATGAGTACCAGTGTACTGGTAATAGAAGGCACTGCATCAGCAGCACAGCTGTGCCCTCACAAAATGATGCAATCAGCAGCCACAGGCTGCACATGATAGCTTGCTTCCAATGAGAGGTTGGGCTGGAAACGATACATTGCTTATCTCAAAAAGTTGTGGATGTGTTCTGACAAAAGTAGGTGGATGAGTTGATTAGGAGACAACAACAAGCCGATTCGATTTTGGTTCAGGTCCGAATCCAGATCCGGCCTATCAGTGGGATACAAAATGTAAACGGTTTAGCCTGGTGGAGGTATGCGCCCTCCCGAGTGCCGTTCTACTTCCTCATGCAGCGAAGCTGACAGTCAGAATGATGTATCGACTTTTGGCATTGGCACGTCATGTGAAGATTAGAGGACAATTGCCAATCATTTACTTGTGATTATGGAACCAATTCAAGAGAAGTCTGTTAACGTTGAACTCTCAACGAAAAAAAAGAATTGTCCATGTCACAGGACAGCAAAAAGAGCAGCCTTTGCCATGTGTTGATCCGTCAGGACGTGATGGTGCCCTCACCATTTCTTTTGTTCAAGATTACAAGCGGCTTTGAAGAAGCTGGAAAATGTAGATATTAAATCCACAGATCATAACCTGTGACAATCAAACCTTCATCACTATCGAATGTGGTCCCATGAGGGTTAATCAATAAGTCTGTGGTTTCACAGAGAAGAATAAAAATATAGCAAAGCTGAATGTTCGGTTCAAATAATTATTGGAGAAACAACTATGTCGAAAAGTAAGTTTCATCAGTCTCAAATGTTGACCTTTTGATGTCGGGACACAAATTGCTGATCACTCTCTGTGACAACTACTACTACCACTACTACTACTACTACTACTACTACTACTACTACTACTACTACTACTACCACCACCACTACCACCACCACCACCACTATGAAGAATATTACTACTACTGCATGAAGAAGTACAGAATAAATTATACCTAATTATTCCCACGTTATGGGGTTGGGCAGGGAACATTTTCGGGCCAGAACTTTCACTCTCTCGCTGATCAGTTATGACGTTCAACTGAGAGTGCTATAGGTGGGAATTTGTAATTTTTTCAGGGTGCAGCGATAACTCACCTACCCTTCATGAAAGACAAGTGCTAGCAAATGGGTCCTCCGGCTTAATTTCCATCTGATGCACCGGACGCACAATGATGCCTCTCCCTACTTGCAAAACACTAGGATGACAGTTTATAGCTGGGTTAGAATCGAACCCAGGCTGGATAGCTCAAAGGAGAATGTTACTCTACCAGCCATTATACTAATCACCACTTGTATTGAAGTCGTTATGAAAAGTCTTAAAATACTGGGGTTGATCTCCCTGTCTCATTGGACCCTTTCTTGTCTTTCACTGCCTGAAGTTTTTAGTTCATTAGAATCTTCCGCGATGACATTTCAATTGGCAATGAATGTACACCTGGAATAAGTGATGGAACACTGAAAGATTCTCATGGCTCTGGAGTTAGTTACCGTCACAAGGTTAACTAGAATGGCACTCGGTAGAGCACATACCCCCGCCACGTAATGCCTGATCCACGAGAACATATTGGGCCCAATAGAAATATCATGCTATATAGACGATATCATATTTTTTGAAATATCATGCTATATAAACGTTATCATATTTTTTGAAATATCATGCTATATAAACGTTTTTGAGCCTTATCTCTAAATGGTGAAGAATCACTTGAAAAACTTAAATAATTCTCATATCCAGATCCGAATTCGGATCTTCAGCAAAATCGAATCAATTCTTCCTTGTGACATGCCCAGCGTGTCCACCAAGTTTCGTCCGAATCCGTGCACAACTTTTTGAGATATCGTGCTATATATAGTTTTTGTCCCCATCTCTCAATGGTGAAGAATCACTTAAATAATTCTAGTAGTCGGATCCGGATCCGGATCTTCACCAAAATCTAATCAGTTCTTCCTTGTCACACACCCAACCTGTCCACAAAAGTTCATCCATCCAAAACTTTATAAAATATCCTACACACACACACACACACACACACACACACACACACACACACACACACACACACACACACACACACACACACACACACACACACACACACACACACACACACACACACACACACACACACACACACACACACGCGAAACACACACACACACACACACACACACACACACACACGTGAAACACACACACACACACACACACACACACACACACGTGAAAACATAACCTCCTTCACCATGAAAGGTATACAACAAACATAAACTCAAACTCAGTCGGTGAGAATAACACTCAATTCAAAACACCTCCTCCTCCTCCTTCGTATGCACCATAAGGCTGCAGGTAGCATCATTAGCTGAGGGTGCAGCTGTGCTACTGATGCAGTGCCCCGATGTACAACGGTACAAACCAGTACAACGGTACTCATTTCGCCAACCTCAGAAGAAATGATACTTGCCCTCTGTGTTCTTGCAGAACTTCATTGGGAATTTCAGCGTTCATTAAATGTGGTGTATATTGACATCAAGGCCGCATTTGACTCTGTTGACCGAACATCCTCATGGAAGGTGCTGAGAGGCAATGGAGTTCCATCATCACTTCTCAACCTGATTCCGGAACCTACATGAACATACAACAGCCCGCGCTAGAGTGGACACCGAATTATCAACACCTTTCCCCACGTCTTCTGGAGTTCATCAAGGTTGCGTCCTTGCTCCCTCCCTCTTCTGCTGCGCCATGGACTGGATAATGTCAAGGTTTACAGATCAACTTGGAATCAATGTCGGAAGAGAAATCATCACTGAACTACTCTGATGATGATGCTGCTCTATTTGTGAGAGGCCCTGTTTACTGGCCGGCTGTGTTCAACCACTTTGAATCCGTTGCTAAAAGCCTAGGCCTTAAAATCCCTCATGGCAAAAAACCAAAGTACAGAATGTTTCCATTGGTCCTTCTCCCCTGCCAGTACCTATCTCTGGTGTAGTTGTGGAGTTAGTGGACCATTTCACCTACCTGGGCTCCAACATTCATTCATCTGGATGCTGTAGCCCTGATGTGCATAGACGAATCGGCATGGCTGGCTCTGTCATGGGGCAACTCGACGCTGTCTGGAAACATCACCGGCTTGGTTTTACCATCAAAGCTCCACATTTACTGAACATGCGTTCTACCTGTTCTCCTCTATAGTTGTGAGACATGGACTCTTTTGAAAAAGGACCAAGACACTTTACAAGCTTTCCACATGCGATGTCAACATCACAGCCTTGGGGTATGATGGTATGACCGAGTTTCAAACAGGACTATTTGTGAGATGACTAGACTAGGCCCCATCACACTCGATATTGCAAGGAGACGCTATTCTTTGTTTGGACAGATCCACCGTTTAAATGAACATGTACCGGCTCATATTTCCCTGCAATTTGTCACGAATCTTTACCATGGTCACCGACCCGATCCAACCTGGCGCCGTCCTCGAGGACGCCCAAGACTTTCTTGGTTGCACCAGTGTGCCAACGAGTTTGGCCTTAGCCCACGTGAATGTTGGCAGAAGGCGGAAGACCAATAGTTATGGGGGTCGCTACATCCCCGAGTTAGGCATGCGTATTAGTAGTAATAGGAGAAGAATGACAGGCTGAGTCAAACCCACCTGGTGTTAATTCAACGGATAAAACAGGGGCTGAAACTCAGGACCCTGAGGTCCCAAGCCAGCTGGCCACCCTGTCTACTAAGCCAACACCAGGCTTCGCATCAAAACACCAATGGGCTATCAATTCAGTAGTTTAATTGTTCATAACCCAGTTATGTCTGGCCATGAAATTAAGGAGTCATCAACCTTTCTCTAAATATTATCGGAATGATGTAAACACCGTATTAGCGTTTTACAGACGCTACATTTCAGTGCAATCTTATTCGGTTATCAGTGTGAAAATGTTCGAGGGTTGGTTTGAGCGTATTGCTTCCCAGTTATCACTGTGAACAGGAACTAAGATCCAGACTGATAGTGTAACATGCCAAGACTCTTGGGAAGGGCGTTTGGATATTTCCATGACATGCAGAGCAACACGATTAGATTGTTCGAAGTTTAAATATGGAAAACTCGTTTTATTAATTAATCGTCGTGAGCAGCGTTAATCAACACACTTCAAGAAATCTTGATAAACGTTTTCGGGGTGATCTACTTATTCCGTACACAAATATGGTGCAATCTTTCACCCTACCCACCTTATTTCCTTCCATTTGTACCCCCATTTCTTCAGCCCTACCTTCCTTCAAAACATATCTATCTTCTCTCCCCAATCCTCCTGTACCCCCCTGCCCTCCTTTCTTGTATCGTCCTTTCTCTTCCTTTTGTCATTTTCATTTCTAACCCATTCCCCACATGCACATGTAATTATGAGATGTACCCCACCATGAGGTAACTGATTACTTTTGTATCGCATGCTTTTTTGAAAAAAGACGATGGGGATATTGTAATTGGCTCCGTCTGTCTGTCTGTCCATCATGATATCTCATCTTAAATGGAAGGGCAGAATTCACCAAACTTGGTAGTTATGATCAACACATGGTATGAAGGTGCAAGAACAGTGCCAGTTTTGGCCCCGTCCCCTGGGGTGGGTTCAAAAGGTCAAGTTCCAAAAAATGCAATTGTGGGCACATTATTCAACATTTTTTTTCAATGAAACTTTGTATATGCAATCAACATTGGAGGACACGTGAAATATGTAACCATTTTTTGGATTTAACCCCCTGCTTCATTCCCCATGGGATGGGATTTAGGTTCACAGGTGTCAAAACTGGGGGAAAACAATTAAACTCCAAATTTGACATTGGGTCATTCTTGGTGGAACTTTTTGCCATCTTTCAACTTTGCGTTAGGTGGGAAGCGTGTGGGATTTGTGATGCACGGAGCATTTTGCTTCGTAATTTATATCCAATTGGAAACCATCAATCAAACTTGACTGACAAGCATCTCGCACTTTCGTCGCTTTTACGGTTCATTTGCTGGCACATTTATACCTCGTCGGAATGTTGCATGATCTAATCCGCTTAATGTCTGCACCAAATTCACACAAATATGATCGTCGTGTGCTCCTGCAATATCGAGTCTGTCCGTGAGCCTCAAGAGTCGCATCTCTCATTAATAATTAAAATCATTTCAAAACAAGCATGAACAGTCAAAGATCATTATCAATTTACGTATGGCTTGTAACGACAATTGTTGTATGTTGGCATAGATTAAATTAGGGACATTTTTTTTCTTGCACTGTTCTAAAAAATATATGAAAGCAAGTAATGCGCATCTGATAATATAAGTGATTCTAACATGCTCTTTAACATGCTTATGGTGTTGCACGTACTGCCCAGACAGGAACCACACTCTGCAATAACAACCTGGGTGTCTAGGAACCTCCAAGAACACCAGACCACTTGCTGCTTGCTACCTGCAGTGCAGGTTAGGAATTTGTTCAAGGTGCTAGTGATAATTACCTACTCTTCACAAAACACACCGTGTGATCTTTAGAGTTCACGAACAGACAAGTCCTCCGGCTTCATGGCTTTTCGATGGACAGAACGAAAATGGCAGATTATACCTAGTTCGAGATTCGAACCCTGGTTCGACGCAGCTCAAAGGCAACGGTAGTGGGCATTTCTCCAGGATATCCTGCTGCCTCACATACTGTTGTAATGTAGTGTGTGTGTGTGTGTGTGTGTGTGTGTGTGTGTGTGTGTGTGTGTGTGTGTGTGTGTGTGTGTGTGTGTGTGTGTGTGTGTGTGTGTGTGTGTGTGTTTAAATTAGCTTTATATTGCATACATCACCCTTAGCAAAGCAATGCTTTGCACCATTCCAATCATTGCTTGTAGATTAGTAAACTCTCAAGTCATGTATCAAACATGTCGAGTTAATTTGAACACCGTAATTATTGATACATTTGCAGCATTCCAAGCTCCGTGAACATTTGTAATCTCATAGAATCACTCAAGTCACTTTTTGTCTGAAAATTATTAAATTCACCCCCACCTTCCGCTCCCCCACTCATCCCCCCAAACCAAGTTGGTGGGGGAAGTAAGATGTCTCCCCGTCGTCACGACAACACTCGCTGTACTCAGAGTGAGCTGAGAGATGATAGCACATCGTCATTTGTGGATCGATTATGTTCCATGACAATGCTGTTGTCGTATCCACAACAATCATCCACAAAGAGATACAAACTCACCCCCATTGTATCTCATTTGTCTATTGTATGAGAGAGACTTTGCCAAAGGTGGTTTGCACAGAATATTGTTTTACCCAAGCCCGAAGCAATTGGGTTTAACTGTGCATTTACCGGTTGCCATGCACTCGGCCGTTGCTTTGTCGAAGGCTTGCGTGGCTTTGGAAAAGAGGTCACTGTGACCTTACCTGTCTACCATCTGGATTTCGGAATTATAACAGGAAAGGTGTTCCATTGGCATCCAGCATGTTGAAATTGATCGTGTTCCGACATAAAATCACCGACATAAAATGCTGCAACGCATAATAATTCGATTTTTGTTTGAATTGTGATGTAAATCTCAAGGAGGAGGTTGTATTTCTTTTTTTCAATGGAGCGCAAGTACGTTGGTAGATGATGGCCACATTGAAATAAGATGTTAGAAATGGGATTTCGAACTGGAACCCCATTGCCACGAGGGCCGTGCACTGAGATAGGAATGCAAAACAGGCTTTGCACACATTATATAATAGGCCATTATGTGGAAACAAGATTCAAGCTGTTGAACAGATCTTCTTACATGACATAACAGGTTTCAGGTGTACACAGGTGAGGTTATGATGAATGTACAAGAAGTCAGGCTTCCTTAAACCACATCTTCCTTTCCCACATTGTTTAAAGGAGTTTGTTTTATTGACAGATGCTTCATGCAAACAGACGGAATAGCAGTCCAGGAATTCGAGAAAGCAATTCCTGTTTCATATTTCGAGGCCCAAGAATGGACAAAAAAAGGAATGATTGCTGGAAGCCTGAAGAGACTGCAGTCCCACCTTTCGCGTGACAGATGGATATGAAAGCTTAACACACCCCCTGGGCCCCAAAACAGCTTTCCTGCTATGGAAACTCCTCCGGGAGTAACAGAGATGGGAGGTATGTGAGGTTTCTCGAGAAAGTGCAGCGCGCAGACCTCACGCTCGGAAATAACTGCTGTGTGAGGTCAGACATTGCCGAGTGCTAAAGCCTTGCGCAGCCTTTGTGGCCTTCTCAGATGTGTGAATTGATGTCAGAACGCAGAGCCAACCAGACAGACCTTGTCCTACCAGGCCTTGAAGTGTTGTGTTGAGATTTGTACAGTATTGTGCAACTTCAACCACTCTGGCAGATAGTTAATACTTTGTACTACTACTACTACTACTACTACTACTACTACTACTACTACTACTACTACTACTACTACTACTACTACTACTACTACTACCACCACCACTACCACCACTGTAGTTAACAGAGGATGTGCAGATTACAAAAATCAGACGCTTCTACTCAGGTACCACTGTAGCTGAAGTTTTTTTTTTTTTTTTTCCTAGGTTGTGTTCCTGGTGGAGTCGAATTCTAGTACAAATTGCCAATGGAATGAGCACTGCATCATGGAACACTTCCAGCTGTCACACCCACAACCACGGGGACCAAAATGTCCCCTGAATCTTTTGAATACTTGGAGGTCTTTGGACCTATACCATGAGTATATGTTTGCACAGAATGAACCTGCCTTTATAGTTCTTCCTCTCACCCATGCTCCCCCTCTCCTCTACCCCCAACCGAACTCCTTCCCTTCCAGGAATGTGAAGGAGTTCTGTAAGCACGTTTCTACAAGTAAAACCCATTCTGGGATCCTGTCACATGGAGTTAGGAATGAACCATTATAGTTTCTCTAATTGCCAATTAGTTTAAAAAGTACATAGATGCGAGCTACGAGTCAGAGAGGTTTAATTTGTTGTATTTCTTTCTCTTTTACACACAATGGGGATAGTGGTGATATTACACAATGAGGGTTGTCTCCAAATGCGGATTTTGTGGTGGTACACAATGGGAATGATTGTGGTACATAATGGTGGTAGTAGTGGTACACACTGGGGGTGGAGATGGTACACACTGGGGGTGGTGGTGGTACACAATGGGGGTGGAGATGGTACACACTGGGGGTGCTGGTGGTGGTGGTACACAATAGGGGCGGTGGTCGTGATGATGGAAGGGGAAATACAAAGAACTGTAGCACAGGAAGTCATTTTATCCATCATGCCTGCTCGACATAAACACCACATTAATTAAATCCAATGGTTTATTGACTCATAGGAGAGGTGGGGTTGGGAGGGATGAGTGTGGAGGTGAACAGTGGTGCAGGTACAAGGACATCAACATCACCTGGGTGATGTGTGTGTGTGTGTGTGTGTGTGTGTGTGTGTGTGTGTGTGTGTGTGTGTGTGTGTGTGTGTGTGTGTGCGTTTTGCTTACATCACTTGATAAACTAGAAAGGTACTCGGTAGAGTACATACCTCTGCCACGTAATGCCTGATCCACAAGAACATATCGGGTCCAATACATTTTTGAAATATCATGCTATACAGTACTCTATCGTTTATTTAATACATCTCTCAATGGTGACGAATCACTTAAAACATTTAACAATTGTCGTGTCCAGATCTGGATCCGGATCTTCACCAAAATCGAACCAATTCGTCCTTTCCACACACCCAACATGTCCACCAAGTCTCGTCCCAATCCGTCCACAACTTTTTGAGATATCCTGCTTTATATTAGTTTAGCCCTATCTCTCAATGGTGAAGAATCACTTAAAAAATTCTCGCAGTCGGATCCGGATATTCACCAAAATCTAATCAGTTTGTCCTTGTCGCACACCAAACCTGTCCACAAAATTTCATCTGGATCTGTCCACAACTTTTTGAGAAATCCTGCACAAAAACAAACAAAAAGACAGAAAGGGGTGAAAACATCACCTCCTTAACTTTCGGTGGCAGAAGTAACTCTGAGGGGAAGGTACATCATTGTAGGTCAGAAATAACCATGTGAGATTGAAAAAACATAAATAAACATCATTTTGTGGCTGTTTTAGACACATCTTCACTGGGCATTACCATAGATGATGATGATGCAAAAGGGGCAATATCGCACTTTCAAAATGATGTATGAATGCTGAATGAGACCTTTTGAGCATGAGCACTCACTGTCTGTATGTTTTCAGTGACTTGGTTCAGCTTGCCGGGCACTTTTAACATGCCGTTTTGAGTTTGAAATCTGTATTTCAAATCGTCTTTTAAACATAATTTTCAGCATTAGACGAAAGAGTGGCAATTTCCAAATGGTGAACCATAATTGTTCAGTTCCTGTATGCAAATTGGATCCTGGATAAGGGTTTGGTTTGTACAATTTGCTGTTAATATAAGCGAGTGGAGGCAATCAAGAACACACACACACACACACACACACACACACACACACACACACACACACACACACACACACACACGTTTCCATTTTAGCAATAGATACAAAAATCTGATATCATTTCTCTTCTAGCCCTGGAATCAAACAAACAATAGACTGCATTTACAATAGCACTCACAGCTCCCACCTTCTCTTCTACATCCCACCCTCCCAATATGATCAATAGTAAATATCATCATTTTAAACTTCCTTTGCACATCCACAAGCCCCAGATATGTCCTTCACATCAGTGTTCAGAAGCAACTCATCCAGATACACATTTAATTCACTGGTTGAGATCCATTGGGGTGGGGAGGGGGTTGTGTAGCACACACCCGTCCACTCGGGCTTTGCACCGATCCAAATGGTCAGCAGTTTGCCTTTTCAAGTTCTTTTCCAAGTATTTTGACTTATTTTAGAGCTTTGTGAGCCATTTCTGGTGACAATCCTTATCCCGGACACATGATATACTTTCTTTCGTCCCAAACACGCAAGCTTCCTGGGGTTTCTGCGCATGCGCACTGAGCATTCTGGGTTCATTTTGAAAGTCACGTATTGTGTGCAATGGTTGGGCTTGCAACAGGAAAAGCAATGGTTAAAAAAAAAATCAGAAATAATATTAGTCACCAAAGATAAGCACCATTGCATATACATTAACATAATAAATGGATTGGTAACTCACAGTGAGGCCGATTTCAAAAGGGAAAACTTGACCAAAGTGAAGTGTAAATCCAGGGATAGATCTTCACACTGTGTTTCCAAGTAAGAGAGAGGACCTTCTGTAGTCTGTACTTACCATTAAGTAATCAAATATGTTTAAAAAAAAAAAAAAAAAAAAATATATATATATATATATATATATATATATATATATATATATATATATATATATATATATATATATTGTTACGGCTGTGGAAATTCGCAGAGCACCATATAGGTCCTTAGATCAGTCATGTCGATAAGTCTGTGTTCAGATAGATTTCCCCACCGATGTCTAAGGGATTTATTCGTGTAACCGGGCTGTGAATCTTCAGTTAGCCGTTTTTCTTTTGCTATCGTTATTTTGTACCAACCGCTCACAACAACCACCTCCACCACCAACCTCGCTCTCACCAACCGCATTTCAACCACAACAACCGCCTCCTCCACAACTGCCTTCACACAACCACCTTCTTCACAACGCCAACCACAACCACCTTCTCCACAATGCCAACCACAGCCACCATCTCCTAAACCACAGCTCCCCCAATGACCAACAACGAACAACATCGCTTCACCTTCAACTCCGCAAACGCCGCCATCTTTGCGCCAGCAACGGCGAGTTCCCAACAAACAGCATTGCTGCAAACAGACGCGGGGGTTTCCTCGTTGTGAAGGGCCGGTGATTTCCACAACGTCTGATCTCCTTTGTTGGCGCCAGGGACGGTGATTTCAACCACGTCCGCTCGCTCCGAGCTTCGCCTCGAAATTCGGATCAGGAGATCGAGGGGGGCGGAGCCAGTGGGGGTCAGAGGTGAAAGAGCGGAGATCAAACCTCGCCTCACGGATCCCATATAACAGCGTGCAGAGCGCCGAGTCAGTCAGTCGGTCTAGGTTTGGAGTGGTGTGAAGAGCAAGGTTCGAGTCCAGTGGAGGGCAGTGGAGGTCTGGGTTCGCCGAGATGGGAGCTGGGAACGCCGCTAGGCCTGCCGTGCTGTGCAGAACTGCGTGTTTGTGTGCGGGACGGGGGGAGAGCCGGAGAGAGGTCGCCAGCCGGCACCGAACGGTCCGAGGTGATCGGGCTTTGGGACAGTCCGAGCGGCGCTGAGGGACGGATGGGCTCTTAAAGGGAGCATAAACTCTAAGAGAGCAAAAGACCCGTTCGTTCCTCTGAGGTGTTGCCGGCTGGGCCCGAATCACCAGGCCGTCTGACGAGGCCTGGGCCGGACCGCGGTCACGACAGCTGCCATGAGGACGGGACGTCGCGGGTCGCCCCAGCGAGGCACCACGAAGGTGAAGGTAACCAGGCCGGCCTCGCGGAGCTTCTGCAGTCATCACAGCTCAGTGAAATAAAGACCCAAGAGGTCCAGTCTTCCCCTCGTCTTTCCTGGGGTTTTTCTTTGTTTCTTTTGAATGAACGTTGTGGCGCCATGTCTTTAGGTAGAACTGTATAATTGTACTTAATTAATAGAACGGTGGTAGTTCTTTTTCTTGCTCGCGTCTTGTCCCTTACCCCCATTGCTTACATACGTGCTTGTACATTGCATTGCTTTTGTTTGCCTCGCCTGATTGCATACATGACTGCATATGTGTTGTGTGTGCAAATAAATGTGCTTGTGTGAATGTTAACCCGTTCGTCGCGTCCTTTTCCTGCATTGAACTGCCATATTGAGTTCGGAATAATAGCTGGCTTTGTAATAGCCGATAAATAGAATCGGATCCAACGGGGCTTTCGCGATAATACCCCGCTCGGTTATCCCAAAACGAAGCAAGCTGCTTAAGCGGCTCGTTTCAAGCGGGCCCCGTTGAGGTACAGTCTCTCGGTAGTCTGCCCGCGTGATTAATTAGGTATATCAACAATTCGGCAATTGACCCTGCAGCGCGCGGGTAGAGTGTTGACCAGGCTGTGGTGTGCTTAAAACACCCGTAGCGGGATTTTGGCGTTTGATCCGGAAAGCTGCGACAAGATTGTCCGTTCGGTGGGCGAGAGCGGCTGGAAGCGGTCGTCCGCACGCCGGCGGGCGGAAATCCACAACAATATATATATATATATATTTTTTTTTTTTTACAGTATCTATCCAACTGTGGTCATGTATGAACAACTCATCTCAGTAGCTGTTTATGGCTTCAAAACCTTTCTAACAAGACAAGTTGGTTTATGGAAGACCTGATGATCATTCTGTTCCATATTAAGGGCTTGTGCACCATGAAACATTGTGATATCAAATATCTGCAGCCAGACAGTAAATGGGAAAGAGATGCTTACACATTTATTCCTGCCATAATAGTTGGCACAAACTGGATAAAAAATAACGATTGTTTGTTTTGGTGAAGTTGGCAGTGGTAGACCTGCAGCCTATTCTCTTTGATTTGCATTCCCAAACGCCTTGCACAGATTATTTTGTCTTGTCCTATTTACTTGCACTGTTATTGGCTTTGATTGTTACAATTGACCGATTACGGATATGATTTCTAGCTTTAAATGATGCTGTCATGGTGGATGATGGTGCAGGGCCATTTTTATCCAATTGAGTGACTCGATTTATTTTGTTTTATTAGGTATTTTTTTCCATTCAAAGCTTGAGCTTCATGGAAGAGCTGAAACAGACTGCAAGTGGGATTTTGACATGTTTGAGATTCCTAGTGTGGCTGGCAAACTAACCTCTTAAAGGGAAGTTAAACTGGCAACCATGATCACACGACAGTCTTGCTCTTGACCATTTTCACTGCGTTAAACCATGCAGACCCAGTATATAAGGTTTACCTGTAATTTACTTTGCTATTATTCCCCAAGCACTCAAGATCACTCTACTGTGCTGTTTATTTTATATTTTATGGATGGCATGTGGAGGAAAGGATGTGCTGAAAGCCACACAAGCAGCTCCCTGTGATGAAGACAATGCCTGGCACCCCACCTCAGTGGACTAAAATGATGAGGCCATTGAGGGTCTCTATAGGGTGGGTGATGGTGCAACCTTGGGTAAGCTGGTAATAACCAACCTACCCCTGCTGGTTTTAATGAAGAGTTTTCCATCCCCTAGGTGGG